>NC_091103.1:7527500-7856250 GCF_024713975.1 Paralichthys olivaceus
CAAGCGATGAGCCCCTTATACATCAATATACTGTATATATTCCTATGTTTTCTGGGTTATAAATATTTGGATGATCCATCTGCTAAGAATTTAAGGCTTCATTTCTCGCCAATTTGCATTTTGGCCATCCTATTCTAACCGACAGACTGCCCGTTGCTCCGTCTCTGTCTGTCCAAAACCTGCTGGACTTCCTACGCTTCCCCTCTGCTGGCAGACACCACACGCCCTCCAGGCTCACTGCTGGCACGAGGGAGATAGGCAGCGCTCAACCTGCTCCACACCACTAAGAGATATGTCCATGAAAGGACTTTAATTGTGTAAGGACTTTCACTTGAAGGCATTATATTTTACTTGAGTGTCAAAAGGTATAATTCACTTTGATTGTTCGATTGCTTAAATACTACGACAGTGTGTTAAGCAGCACGGCGTCTCCTCAGCATGTACAGTCACGACGCAGCTAATGAGCTTCAATTAACCATCTGGATCAACAAACCATTTTGCTGTAAATACAATGAATAACCCACACTTAGATCACCACTCTAATCTGATCATCCTCTATGTACACAAGGTTCATTTCCTGCATTGAATTCATCCACTGTGTGTTCTTACTGGAGGATTAACTGCAAGACGGATGAAGTTCACACAAAACATCACAAGCTGAACAGAATGTGTGCGATTGTAACGGCAGCATGGGATGATTCAAAGTGTTCATTCTTCTTCTGACCACACAGATAATAACGTGGAAGATTCAGAGAGGAGAAGAAGGAAGGAAAGTAAGGAAAGAAGGGAAATAAGGGAGAGGAAGGGAGGGAAAGAATGGAGAGGAAGGACGAAAGAAAGAGAAAAGGGAATGAAAGGAGAGAAAGAAAGAAAGGAAGGGAGAGGAGAGGAAGGAGGGAGAGACAGAAAGAAATAAAAGGACAAAAGAAAGAAAGAAAGTAAACTCCTAGAGGAATGAAGATAGAAGGAGCATCTTATCGTCTCTGAGCCTCCTCCAAGGCAGCAGTCTCTCAAACCCACAACAGCTGGAGGGCTCATTTCAAAACACTGGATTAAGAAACCTCTGTGCACAGAGCCTGTAAGCCCCAAAGACCAAAGAACACACACACACACACACACAACCACACTCACACACACAACCGCACGCACACACTTACAAACAAGCACACAAACACATGTGCGAGCAAACATATGTGCATATACAGTCAAAGTACATATGCACACATGCCCTCTTGACTCTCACACACACACACGCACACCCACACACATATACACACACACGATATGTACCATCCAATATCACACATGCATATTCAAATTCATCAGTGTGTGTCATCGGTGACATGTACGGTAGCCCTTTGGGGACACATGTAAGACTTGACTGCTCACCAGCTAAACTGAGCCATTGCTTGGCATTGCCTCATTATTGCACAAACTTCTGCTTCACACCATCAGTTCTGCTCATGTTGCATGTCCTGTAGACAAGTGTGTGTCCAGCATACACACGTTGAAAAGGGTTGGATGTGTGAGGGATGAATGTTGAGCCATTCGGTGTCGAGCAGGACCACCCGAATAAAAAACTAAATGCGACAGTGTGATGTTGTGAATAGAATATGATAAACAAGCCGATGTAAATCATCGAAACTGATTAGAATAACGGAGAAATAGACTCAGCCTCATAGTTTATGCTCTCCCTCTGTTTTGTTCCTTTCTCACATCTATTCTTGCCCAAGGCTGAGTTCTGCAGTCTTCTTCATATCTCCAGGCTGAGGTGCATATATAGGTGTGATGTAAATGAGGTGCCCGTCCTGCCGGATTTAACATCCAAGGCTCTTCATTTTTCTATCAACAACCATCTTGTTCTCTCCTCCTCTCTCTTGCAGCTCGGAGCTGCCCCGAGGCACAGCTCAGCAGGACCCAGACCAGCGTGACTGACAGTAGAAAAGCAAAAACGTACATGGACATCTCTCCCAGATGCTGGTCATCCACTGCCCAGTTATGTGTACCTGTGGTAGATCAATGCTGTGTTGTCACCTTTATTGAGTTACCGTGGGATGATACAAGTCAGGTCATGGGCTGCTGATTAGATTTAGCAGCATAGTTTTACAAAATAACTTGATCTCACTGGCAATTTATCGATTTATCTGTGAGTAATCTCAATAAAAAAAGCTTCTGCATGCGAATATCCAGAATCTGTGGGCGAGTTTGGGGCCGTCTCTGGTTTCTATTTAGAGTTCACACACTGATCTCATTTGAGCAAGCGCTGGTCTCCTCCAGGTCAAACATTGGTAGAACATTAACCAAAATGCATCGGCTTTTAAATGTGTCTGCATTCATATCGAAAAAATAGCTGTTAATAGAGATTAGCCAAAAGGTTTTCTCCATAAAACACCTAGAAAAAGTATCACTGTTTTGTGCGATGAACTATTCAGCTCAATAAAAGAAACTGTAGCCAGAAAGTGATCAACACTGATCAAAAAACAAAGTCTCTGCTACACTGGAAGCCCAAAATATTGGCAGTTTGTAATTTGTAATCAGTCGATGGGCTGCAAGAATGACACACATCTACATGCTCCTGTAGATCCTGGTGGTTTGGGAACATGTTTATATAGATAAAATGGTCAGACAGTGCCATGATTAATGTACAATGAATAAAGCCAAGAAATGCTTGGTTTCACTCATATGAATAGGTAAATAAAGAGCTACCTATTCTCTTCTGTTGTCTATTTGTTAAGTGTGTTTAGTCAATAATAAAATCCATCCATCCATTATACACCGCTTATGCTTTGAAGGTCACAGGGGGGCAGACACAAATCCAAGCTGACATTGAAGAAGTGGCGAGGGACACCCTGGATGTCCAGTCCATCAGAGAGCAGACACACAGAGATATTAACACCTACGCTTCATTTAAAGTCTCCAATCAACGTAATCCCAATTGGACAGCGGGAGGAAGTCGAGGTACGCAGAGAAAACAGAAACAGGGAGAACATACACACTTCACAAAGAAAGACCTCGACTGAACGGGATCCTTCTTGCTGTGAGGTGACAGTGCTACTCACTGCAGCACCGTGTCACTGACAAAAATATATCAGGAATTTTATGTTGGGCATTTATTGTTAAGACAAAGACATGTAAGTCCTGATAAAATCAAAAATGTTCCATGTCAGAAAAAGTTTGGAAATGGAAATGATTGTGTTTTTACTTTGAAATAAGAGAAGCGTGGGCAGGAATCCACAAGGAGGAAAAGAGAAGCATGAGAGACGGAGGCACCGTGAGAAGGGAGAGCAGGAGTCTGATATGGAGGTAAAGACAGAAAGAACAAACCAGAAGAAAGGCAGAAAAGGGGAGGATGCTGTATACCAGTGAGGCCTAATTGATAAAGTCACCTCAGGCAGTGCTAGCAGAGCTGGTGGAGTCAAGGAGAGAACCAACTGCATGGCTCCAGTAAAACAGCTCTGTCTCCTCATTCAGGAGCCAAGTGTCAAAACTGCTGTTGATTAATGCATGAGAAAACCAAACTGTGTGTGTGTGTGAGAGAGAGAGAAGGAAAGAGAGGGTGTTAGAGTGAGTAAAAGAGTGGAAGTGTTGTATTCACCCTGCATTTGTTCTCCATCCCATCATGGCTGCACCTTAGTTTGACTGAGAGTGTTCGCACACACACACACGCACAGACGCAGACAGACAATCCCTGCCTGGCAAGTCATTTGCATCCTGTGTTTTTTATTCATGGGGCTCTTTTATTCATAGGCTTTACTTTTATTTCAGTTTCAAACAGATGCCCCTGATGCTGTGATGTGATGAGCCTCTGGCACAGCTTCACTGAGTGAGTGAGAACACACACAGAGACACACACAAACACACACAAACACACACACACACACACACACACAGACATACATACTGTGAGATGATGCGATGTCTGATTTAGGAGAGAAAACAGGACACACACCAATACATGCAGCATTGATATATTCAAATAATCTCCTCCAAATTACAATAGCTTGGTGTTTTTAAGATTTAATCCAGCTATATTTAAAATGTTTAAACCAGAGTGCAACATTAAAGATATCACAGTTGGTCAGTTTCATGCGTGATATCCACCTTTTGTCAGCTGCATCTACTCCAAGCGTGAGACCTCTCAAGTAGTGAGAGGAGACGAGGAAGAGGAAGCGGTGAGAGATTAAGCATAAAATCATGTATCTCCTGCTTCAGGCGTGACAGTTGGCAGCTCCGACCGCATTTCATGTTTAATCTGAGTTCTTTTAGAGTTTCTCTCCGGACTCAAATGCAAATTGCGATAAGTTCTTTAACCTTTGACACTAGAGGTGAAACGACCACAGGGACAAAAAAAAGTAGTAAAAACATGAAATTAGATACAAGCATGAACACACATCTACGAGTGGATTCATGTGTGCCGACACCTGGGCCCACACATAAATGGAGCCCTGCATCCCATTCTCTTGCAGGAGACCCAGGGGCTTCACGACGGGCTCTGTACGTGTATGTAGCGGGGGCCCTGTGATGTTGCCACTGCCCGCGAGGCACCAGGGCGAACCAACAAGCGAGCGACGACATCCGTGTGAAACTCAGGTGGCGTAGTTGTGTACCCAGCTGCTCAGTATAGCCACTCATCAAGCACCATGCTCACAGCACTGCTGAGGTAAAAATAAAGTCACAAACCAACTCATTTTTTAACCTGAAAAGGTTTTTAATTTCTCCATGAGCTTTGCTCATGTTAATGGAGTTTGACTAGGAAATTAAGATTGATGCTACCGCCAAACAACAACAAAAAACCTACGACGTACCTTAATTTCCTGCAGTTTTACAAAAAATTAGACCAAAATATACCATAAATGGAACAAACCACTGTCTGCTAATACACCTGACCACTTGCAAGTCAGTAAAATCTATCAATCATGACATGAAGGAGGTGGAGTTTATGGCCGATACTGCAGCCAGCCACCAGGGGGCGGTCAAGATGATTTGGTTTCATTTTTGGGGTGCTGCCACAATGTCCATGTTTATATACAGTCAATGGTGTGACGGTATGGCGGGGAGATTTAGCTCAGCATAGTAGATTGGCAATGGATAAATGACTCGCTGAGCTTTCAGATGAATAAATCCCCGGTCATATCTGAGATGTTTAATCCAAACAAACAAAAAGACAACAAGTCTTTTCACAGGGGTGGGGGCTATTTCTTTCATGGAACTCTTTGTACAAATTCAAATATTGTGCATATTCTATTAGGCTCTAGTTGCATGATCAAAACTATAGATGACAATGATGCAAAGTGATGCATGGATTTATATCTTCAGCTTGATCTTCTTCTTATATTTATATGGTCACAAACTGGATGAGATATTTTGCTGGCTCAAAAGGAAATCAGATGATGATTCCTTTCCTTTCCTTCCCATCCTGCAAACCCTCATCCAATGAAAGAGCCTTAAAAAATCTCTTGCTCATCCTCCCCCTCATTTGCTGCCCTGCCCATCCTAGTTGACCTATTAGCCACAACAGCCAACTCTTGAACAGGGCTCGCAGCCTACATAGCTTAATACTCTCCTCTCAACTGTACTCAGTCTGACGAGTCCAGCTCACTGCGCTCCTGATGCACCGCCACTATAAACTCCAGGCCTCACAGCTCACATATACAAGCTATGGCAATCATGAACGGAGAGAATATTTAGAGGGACTAGAGCTCATTCTCATTTTAGCAGAATTTTAACTAGATTGAACTCTATTGCATTGCAAAGGCATCCATCCCTCCACTCATCCATCATCTGTACCACTTGCAACACGTCCACACTGGCAAACGCAGTATTTATATTAAAACAATTTTAAATTAAAAACTCATTGAGAAATGTAGTTTTATTGAGACAGAAATGCACAAGTCAAAGATGAACTGAAATGAAATTGTGCAACAAAGATTGTGGACTGTTTTAATTTAGAAACATAAGGTGTCACAAATTACTGTTCCTTAAAAGTATATATAATATAAGTGTTACTTTGAAATTTGTAGCATGCGATGGGGAATATTTTGCTCGCTAATGCAAATGAAGTTGGGGAAAGTTATTGTGAGCAAGCTGACGGGTGATCAACCAAACCAGTGTGCTCGGCATGTGGGCGCTGAGCGAGCAGAAGGTTGAAGTAGGCCACTGCCCTCGTGCACAGATAAGCTCGGGCACTGGAAGACTACTGCTAAAGCAGCAAACAGATGGCTCTGCACATGCAGCCCTGGACACTACCACACACACACACACACACACAATGACCAAAAAAAAAAAAAAAAATCAAGTTCCAACTTCAGAGGAGTACACTAATCACAAATACGTACGCAGCTCTGAGCTTAAACATTGTTCATCATCCTGGGTCACACTGCGTCCAAAAAAACCAGCACAGACTGTTCTGCATGTTGTTTCAAATGACAGCTGACGAACCAGACCTGGATTTCCCAAAAGAAACAGACTCTGTCCCCGTCACCAGCAGCCACCTCACAGCCTTCACACCATCTCTGTGTGTAGTAACTCTACTCCCTGGCAGACTTGCATGTTTGGCAAACCTGTCACAGTGTCTGCACGTAAATCTAACATCCTGCCAGGCATACTGATCTGCCAGTAAGATGACATGATTGGCAAGGGGCTGTGTTTCGCTGTCTGGCAGCTGCTGTTCTCACGTCCATTTCAACTAGGTGACAATGGCCCTGTTCACTCAAAGCTTTCAGCGAAGAGCATCTCTGTGTCTGATGTTGTGGCCTCTTCACTAGAAAGATTAAGGGTGTAAAAATTGCAGCTCTCCCACAAGACAACGCCTTTACATGACAGAAACATCGGGATGATCTATTGTTACTACCTCTGCCAGAGAGATGATGTTTCCACCACTATCTGTTTGATTGTTGGTTTATTTGTTTGTGAGCAAGATTACGCAGAAACTATGACATGGATGAAAACGAAACTTGATGGAAGGTTGATGAGGGGGAGGGGTTAGCCCGTTTTCTTTCTCTTTCTTTAATGTTGCGATATTTTCAAAATGTTCATGGAAATCCCAGGAATAACTCAAAGATCATGATAATAAATTCAGGCATATTTACGGGACCTATTTCTGTGTGTGAAGTTTGGTGCAGCTTGATTCAATTCAGTGAAACTAATCGGGCCTTGGCCGAGGTATGTGCTCTACTAAGTGACATCCTACTTATTGCATGAATTGCATTGCATGTCTTTTCCAAAGAAATCCAATTTATGCCTATTTTGTAAAGGTAAATCCATGAAACGATTTTGTTTTCAGCACTGGTCCCTGAATCTGCCATGCTGTGGACAGGTAGCACTGTTTACCTCTCTGTGCTGCATGTCTGCAGGTAAGGCCAGACTCCTGGCACTCTCTCCACTGTCTGCACGGCACAGTCAAACACAAATACAGTCTAAGCTTCTCAGTCAGTCAGCAAGAGCCTCACAACACCAGTCAGCTGATAAAACTAGAGGACTATTCCTGGAACTAGCATTTAGCCCAAGGTAACCTTGTCTCCTGCCCTATGGTTAGTAATTGGCTTGTAGGCAGAGACTGCTCTCTGTCTACTTCGACTTACTCTTCCTTGTTCTTTACTTTCTTTCTTTTTCCCAGTCGTGGTTCTGCCAGTTTGATATCTCCATCTCTCTCTCTCTACGTTTACCAAATGAGGACAGTGATTTTTAAGCCCGCCAACACTGGCCACATGGGAGCAGCAGCGCTTCTGCAGGTGATTCGGTCCACAATAAGGGGCCCGTAATGATTTATCGTCTGTTTGAGTCCCCGTGTGGCCTCACCTTCAGGATGAACCCTTGCTCGACTCGGTGCCACTGATGTGTACTATCAGCGGGAAGCAGAGAGTGAGGCAGAAGGCTGTGGTGTGGCAAAGTCCCGCACCACATGATTTCAGGTACTCGATTTGATTTAAGGGGGGAAAAATGCATCCGTGTTTCAGATACTCAATATATCTTTGTTTATAAGAGCTACAAATTGGAGAGAAGTGCTGAGAAATAAAAGGCATATTATGAGGTATTAACACCGGACAGTGTTTTCATAAAGCTCCAGTGTTTGCTGTAGTCTGATTTTCGGTTACACAGCTGCACACACGTTGTTGTTGTCTGACCTGAATGTGACTAAGCTCATGGTGAGTGTATTATCTGTTTCCTTATAGCACAGTGCAGTGTAAGATGCAAGATTTGAAGAATTAGAATAGAAAATATAATAAATGTATGTACTTTTAAGCTGTCAAAAATTACTAGAGCAGTTGTACACATAAGGACAGTTTTACTTTACTATAATTCTCTATGAACTTAGTTTAGTTTATTTCATAAATAAAGTATACAGTATAAATACAGTATGAATAGAGAGAAATCAGATGTTTAAATAGTAGAGCACTTTTGTGACTTTTAAACTAAGATGCAAAATATATTCTTACACATCTACAATATTCATATGTAAAGATATATTTGAAATGACTGAGAACCATAGACACTGCACTTCACCAGCTGTCTCACACACACACACACACACACACACACACACACACTCACGCGCCACTTTGCCTCCAGTGTCATAAAGGTTTGTGATCTTCCTGCACACAGCTGCTCTCAGCTGACTCCGCCATGACATACAACCAGCCAAGTGATCCATGTTATTTAGAAGACAACTATCGATTCCCTTCAAAAAGCCATTTTTAGATCTCATTGAGAAAAAGTATAAAATATATTTTGGTTTTCTGTGCTGTCTCTCTTAGTGATATAGATCTGCACAGTTTTGGTTTAATTACTCAGTTGATCTTTGAACAAAGGAGGGGATGAGATGATTGTATTATCTTTTTAAAAAAGCACTTGTGATTATAGTAGAACAGTGCAGTGACATTAAGGTATGTTACGATAAGGGCTGCAGCTATCGATTATTCCATTGATTAATTGAATAATTAGATAAGAAATACTTTTATGTGTGTTGTGTGGGTGAGAGAGAGAGTTTGTGTGTGAGATGAGACAACATTGTGATCAGTCAGGACACAAAGAGGCTGTGAATAGATGACATTGCATTTTTAACATTGATGATTATTTTTTATTCTTTGGGTGTCATCAATAAAACACCAGTAACCAGCCCTCTATGCTTTAGTAAATGGGCAAACTGTGTACACTGGGAGACTTGAGCTTGGTTGTACTCTGTGAAGTGTTTTGGTTTTTGTAAACGATGCTTTCTGTCTTTGTTCCTTTGTGATGCACGGATGAACAAAGGACAATAAATGGTGGTGAAAACAACGACTGGCAACGTTATGTGTGAACTCTGCCCTCGGAACACGCTCATTTTGCAACAGTATTAATTATCCTTGTGAAACACAGTGGCCGCTGAGGAGTACGAGAGTCCGTCTTCACACATTCGCCAGCAGTGTATGGATTAAAGGAAGCTTCGAGATGAAGAATTTTAATCAATGATTTTTAGTAATCGATTTTCTCCAGTTATTCGAGGAATCGTTTCAGCCCTAATTATGTTACCAGCATTGGAAATGCCTCTGATACATCCGAACAATGCTGGTACGCAATGTAACGATCTAACAGCCCATCTTTTAAATACATTTTCACACTGGGAAGTCCTACAAGTAAAATGGTGACGTGTACCATATGCAAAACTTCAGTTTTAAAGGTTGACACTAGTGTTGCCATTTACAGCATGAGCTATAGAACACACAACAATGATCACTCAATCAGCAATCATCGCTTCAGTAGCATAGAACTGTTAAAATACGTATTCAAGTTTTTTTAATGCACTGCTATGGGATCACTCTCGGCTGATACACAAAGTCCAGGTAACGGTATCTGTATCTGGGAGAGAAAAATGGTATCGTAACATCTCTGTATCTACAAATAGACACATGAGGAAAGTCTCATGCAACTCAGATCTAAATAATCTATTTTGTTGCATGACTGGCAGGAGATAAGCATTTCCAGTAATGGAAAAGCTTTGCTTCCTCCTTGCATCACAAAATGAGTTTACATGTGAATCTATTTAAACCCTTTGTTGTTGGAAATAGGTGTGTAATATCTTATAGGAGGGATGATTCGTCCACATGGGAAAAAAACAGTAACATTCAACAACACACCATGTAGCAGTAATTATTGTACCTCTTCATTCTGCTTTGATTTGAGCTCTTAACTACTTAACTCCCAACACACATATCTGTGTGTATCTGAGTGAAGAGCTTTTTTTTTGTGCAAGATCTATTTGATGTGAGTGTGTGCTTGGTTGTTGACCAGCATAGTGATGCTTTCTAACTTTATTCTGCTTTTGGGTGTTTGATCTAGATCGAACGCTGGCTCAGCAAACACTGGGAACCTGCCTACATTCTCATTCTGCACACTGGTCAAATTTACATGCCATTTCATTCAAGGGAAACTGTACTGTAACACACACACACACACACACACACACACACACACCTCAATCATTCTTTTACTATTCAGCAAAAACAGCTCTAAAAAAAAGTCAACACGAACCCGCTGAGTCTGCGCTCTTCAGGCAACGAGGGCTCTTTTCCCAGACAGCGAAGAAACGGTCAGAAGCACCAAACTCTGATCACAGAGAAGTTTTCTTACATTCTGATCCGTCAAAAGTAAAAGCTTTGATCAGCAGACCAGCTTTCAGTGCACGCTTACATAAAGAGTGGAGTGCAGAAGGGCCTTTTCTACATTTTGTGATTAAGACACTTAACTTTTGACAAACTGTGACATCCTGTTGACCTAAAAGCATCATACACAGGCTTCTCTTGTGTTTTGTTTTGAGTTGTGCATTCTTTCCAGGTATGTAAGTGAAATGTAGGATAACAGCTTAAAGCCAGATACACAGCATGACTACATACAAACTATGAATTGCTTTAACATTTTTGTTGAGGCCCTCATTGTTTCCACGTCCCGCTGAGACCTCAGAAGTTCCCCATTGTCGCTCATGTTGCTCCTGCAGCCGGCGTAGCTGCACTTTGAGAGTTAGATAATGCTGTTGTCAGTCGGTGACCTCTTCCTCGGTAACAGGCGCTGCTGCGTAAGCCTCTGAGTGTGTGTGTGTTACTGTGTGTACATGTGTGTGTATGCATGTGCTTGATGGAGCAGAGCCCCAATGCCGAGCACATCTGCTCCGGACGCCCCTGGCACTGCCATATGGCTGGCAAACACGCCTCCTACTCTTCCTTCACAAAGAGAGTGTTTTTGCGATGAAAAGAGAAAATGAGTGAACACGAGTGTGTGTGCATGACAGGGGGAAAAGTGTGCGAGAGGCAGCGTGAGGGAAGGAAGGCAGAAGAGAGTAACAGCTGATGAATAAGGAGCCGCACGTGCTGCCCATTAGGCATAGCGGACAGATCCCCTGCACCTTCCAACACACTAACGTTTTAAACTCCCCAACACTGCTGCCTTCTTCTATCCACACCACCTCGAGGTCAAATACTGATTACGTAAGAGCTCACGTCTTAGCTGGCAGCGTACTGCTTTACCTGTGGTGCTAAATGAGAGGGTGCCATCAGATGAAATGTTGCGAGTTTCCTGTTTATAGGTGAAGAGAATCATTACTGTTTATGAAGTCTTTCCAAACCCTGGTGCAACTGCAGCCAAAAAAATGCAAAGTCACCTTTCAACACTGATGTTCCCCCAAACATCTAATCCTCTGAATGTGACATTCAAACACCTCCAGCTGTTAGGAGGGTAATTAACTTCCTTATTGTCAACCAAGCCTTGGTTACCAACGATTCATTATGATTACTAGTGCAGTGCCAGTTTTAAATCTTGTTTGTAATTGACAGTTTCTTTGGCCGGTGGTGATTCTGGTTGCAGTTTGTCTCGCTCTAGAGACCGACTGCTGGACCCAGTCTGAGGATCCTTGAAGCTGCTGTTGCACAAAGAGATGTTTGAATTTCCCAAAACTGGAGAATCAGTCGTCATCAGGGTTGTTGTGATTATGCTGATGAGTCCCAGTCAAGCGTCTGTTTATTAAAACGATTTTATTATTGAATTGAACGTGTTCAAATCGCACCAAATTGTGATATAAATACAAATATGCTTTCCGACAGAACGATTTTATTGTATTATACTGACAAATAGAAACTGTGTTTTACGTCTACATATACTCACACAGCAGCATGTTTGCTAGTTATTACGCATCAGAGGAAATTGTATCCACAAGTTTCTTGCTGGCAAATGAAAATAAACATCTGGTGACTCTACATGTACTTGTCGAACTCCATCAGCATCTAACTACATCCTCTGCATACCAAGAGACTGTGGAGCCACACAGGCAAATGTTCTGTCGACACTGGGAGGGGAAAGTGGGTCTAAAGGACATTTCTAAATTCCAGTTCATATAAACATGAACTAATAAGGTAGTGTCCATGCTGTATAACTTTGTTACCATTGGAAAACTACTATCCCCATCTCCTCAGTAGACCGTGTAATGCACGCATGCCACAGCATATCACACACACACTCAAACACACACACACACTAGCAAGAACAATTCAAGCTCCATTTCTGCTTTTTAACATTTCAAAGGCCAGAGCGAGTAGTCAAGTTTAGGACTGGCTTATATCTGACATGTGCATCTTTTTGAGCATGATGTACAGTATCAGAAGGCACCAGGCATTACTTTAAACTCCTTCCTCCTACCCTCCTCCTCCTCTCCCACTCCATCTCCTCTTATCTTCTCCAGCCTCCTCTCCTCTCATCCCCTCCTCTTCTCCCTTCTCTTCTGCTGCCTGGGGCTTTTCATGAAGGCTGCGTTAATATGTGGAAATCAATACCTTCACTTCTATGGCTGTCGAGGCACAGGTCAGAGACTCTGTGCTGGTGGTGGGGTACTTGTCTGTGGGTTGGGGGGTGGGGCGCAGGGGGGTTATGTTGCTCTATAAATGCAAACCCATTGATCTTTTCTGCTCATCTCTGTGTGTGAGGGTCCGCTGAGACTCCTCAGGGCCTGACTGACAGGCAGTGAGCTGGTTGTGGGCCTCAGAGGAGGACCATGTGTGTGTCTGTGTTTGTGTGTGAGGGTGTCATGTACTGTATGTCTTGTTTACAAATTAATATGAGAGCCTTGGTAAGTTACCAGCAGTGGGAGTGGTATTTACTTTACTTAAGTTTAGAGATGTTCTGATAGTAAAATGCCTCTGATACTGATGAAAATGCAGAGTACTGGGCACTGGCGAAGTTTATAAATATATTTGACCCAAAAATGAAAATATCCGATATGGAAATGTATGTGCTTTTAACGATAAAAACACAAAGCATTTAAATGCAAACTATTAAGCTACTCTCGACCGGCTCTACGCTCACAGACAGGGTGCATGAAGGGAGACAAGTCGGTTAGTGACAGACAGGTACACGATGATTGGTTGTTTTCATCACAGTCCTTCAAGGGCCACAGACACCAGCTTTTCTTCTTAATTTTGTTCAGACAGCTTTATTTATTGATGTTTATCATGATTTGAAGAGGATTTTAACAATCAAGATAAAAAGTGTTTTATAGAAACAACTCTCTGACCCTACCTTTGAATTAAAGACTAAATAAAGCAGTGTAAAATATTCCATAACAAATAAAAATCCATCCTTCATTGTCCACTGTGAGTAAAAGTGCAGTATGATAGGCGAAATGCTTTGTAAGACACGGTACTCATTATGTCGTGGAACAGTTTGGGAAATATGCATCACTCCAGCCCAGTGTCACGGTCCAATGAACACCATGGATCATCTAAATGTCAGCTTTTCATGAGCTGAGACAAACAGCCTTGTTTTCAGCTCTCAAGCACTCTTTTTCCTTTTACTTCAAACGAAGGGGAATTTTTTTTCAACCCATAAAGAAAGTCTTCATCCCCCAATTAATCTCCAAATCACCAAATCTGGAAATATGTGGTTTTCATTGAACAGCCGAAATTAAAATGATAAGGGCCCCAAAGAGACTCAGCTTAATTAACCCTGACTGTTGGTTGGATTGATCTTTGGTGATACACCATGCACGAAATGATCACGTGTTTGTATGTAGAATTTTAAAATTATTCAGAATTACACCGGCCAGAAAAATCATGACGTCATGGACTAGGAATACAAGGTTAACGAACTGTCCCTCACCTGTTCACATACACAAACACAGATGGCAGCATCTTTTTGTGCGTCCCCCACCTGTCAGCTCGTGAAAATACGACACAGATACGGATGTTTGCTACAGCCCGGCCCTCAGAGGCTTACACTAATGTTGGTCTGTTCCGGGGTTAGATATGGGAGCTGTTGAACGTTATCCTTCAATGATCCATCTTTTCAGCTGTTTCTCTCTCTCTCCCTCTGCCTCTCGCACTGTATCCCCTCTGTGAAGGAAAATCCATATGAGCTCGACAGCGAGAACGTGGTATTATTAATGGAGCTTAACATCCATCGAAGGGGGTTTAAAAATGTTGAAAGCTCGGTCTGTTGGCCTTAACGTTTCACTCAAAATGCAGAGAAATGGTGTTGTCGTAGAAGTGGCAAACTCACGGCTGGCTCAATCGTTGTGAGCGTGTGGATAGACGGGGGCACAGCGGCGGCGGGTGTGGCTCTAAATGGACTACCTCTCGGCTGACAACAGTCGATGTACCTGCTATGATCAGTTCATTGTCACTTTTGGCTGGAAGTCGAGCCAATGTTAATAGCTCACTCACACACACTATATCATCTTTTCTCTGAGGTTCTTTGTTTGAGTCTATCTATTCTCATGTCTTCCTACGAGAACACACCCCTCAATAATCAGTTGGGCTATTCACTGCTCGGGGCTGCGCACAGAATGAGGGCATTCATCACATAATTACTGTGGAGGCAGTCACACACTCCATCAGTCTATTCCTGTCTCAAAGAGCCCCGGAGAGAACAGGGAACGCAGAAGATTTCCAAAAAGATATTATGGGATTCGTGTACCTCCGTCTGTGGAAGGTCAAACGAGAGGAGAGGAATTTTTACGAAGCTTCAAAGTGACATCTTGACTGATTTTGCACATCTACGCCCATCAGGCCGCGCAGTTGAAAGGGAGGCGGATGGTATGGCATGATCGAAGACGGCTGATAAATGTTTAAAACCTCTCCAATGCTAAGAAATATCTTAAAATTATAACTATTTTCCTCACGGGGGAAGCTACTGTATAAGTGGCAGTTTAGAGAGGCATCAGTTTGAAGTCAGAGGGGCAGAGAGAGCTATAAAGGCAGAGGTGTAAAGGATACGATGATATAAAGGAAGGGATATAAAAGGTGATGCCTTAATGTAGGGTGATGTACGGCGCCAGGGGCGAGCGGGCCGAAGGCTCACATCGGGTGGAGACTGGAAATCAATGATGTTGTAAAAGACGCAAGATGGTGAATGTCATGTTAGGCGCTGTGAACGTGAAGGAAGCTGGAGCTGCCTAATAAAATACAGTGATTAGTGGGAGAGGGGTCGAGTGTGTGTGTTGGAAAATATAAATTGTGGATCTGTATGATCCTAAATGGGTCTTATATAGACTTAGAAGAGTATAGATGGATGGAACTCCTCAGGGAGCAGCATACAGTCCTGGTGAATCATTCTTCTGGTTCAGTGCATTTTTACATAGTTATTTGAATGCTTTTTGCGCCTTCTTTCACATGGCTCTTGGATTTTTTTATTTGATATCCAATATCTTAATGCAGTTCTGTGGAGCCATGTTCTCTTGAAAATGTACTTTTTAAATGAGGTGATGTCAGTTTTATCATAATCATTTGTTTCAATAAGAATTTCCAAGTTTTTTTTTTGCTTTGAATAAGAAGAACTAAAACATTTATGTTGAATTGAAAAATATAATTTGGAGATTTGACGATACATTCATGAGTAAATGTTAATTAAATTAATTGAATGTTAATTAAATAGTGAATATTATTGAATGGAAAAATGTCAAAAAAACACTTTATCTCACAAAAAAAATCTGCCCCTGATCCGTATCAACACCAACATTAATTGGTCTCCACCCTGACCCATATCCTTCCACCAAGTTTTGTGGTAATCCGTCCAGTACTTTTTGAGTAATCCTGCTAACGAACAAACGCAGACGAAAACCTCCTTGCAGGAGCTAATTAGGTAGATGAAGTAAAGGTGGGGAAATGGGAATATGGAATTTTAGAAATAAATGGGTTCTCTAGACAAAGGCAAGGAAGACAGAGGACATTATGGAAAACAGCTGACATTTGAATGGGTGAGAAGTGAAACACGAGAATAAAAAGAGCTGAATTATGCAGAGGAGAATGAAGTGAGATGACAGTGATTATAGAGGAGAGGAGGAGGAAACATAAAGCTGGTAAGATGTAAGATATTTTGTTGTTAATTTTCTTTGTCTAGAATTGAGTCCTATATGATTTCCCACTAATAGTAAAAAATCAGAGCTATATGTATATACGGCAGAGAAACAGAGGCCATCGTGGAGTTTTCTGTAGAGCACCTCATGTGACCTGATCAACCATAAATTCAGTCTACACAATGGTTTCTCTGTTATTCTTAGTTTTGTCCAAATGGCACAAACAGGGGGAAGACAGAACAATGAGGCCATAATAAATAATAAAAAACCATAAAAACGACAACTGTGTTTTCCTTTCTTTTATGAATGCATACAAAGATGCAAAGCTTTCAAACTTTTTTTATTGTCATTATCTTTGTTATATAATTTATATGTATTCTTATATATTTGTTATCCCTCATCCTTTGCCATCATTTCCAACATAATTTCCTTGTGTAATTTATGGGATTTATTATGTATCATCATAAGATCTTATCCCTGATTTAGCTCTGTTGTATCTTGTACCTGGGTATGTTTTTAGTTTTTTTGTTCAAGCTGTCCGAAATGAATTACTAATTATTACTAATTATTAATGGGATTAATAAAGTAGTTCGAATTGAACTGATTCATTATTTTTCTATGAATTCATTTTCTACAGTGCCTATAGTCTTATTAGTAAAACTTAAATTTTGTCACCACACACATTTCGCTCTCATTTCAATCTCATCCCATGTCTTGTAGCCTACTTGACTAATTTGTGTTTTTATCCTTTCAGCCTTTCAGCCAAACATCTCTCACAGCAAACTGACATTTCACCAGTTTGATCCACCCCCCCCTTTAAGAGCCATTAGTCATGACACAAATGACCCCATTGGAGTCGAGCTAAAATCACAAATCAAGAATTAAGGCATTTATTGATCAAACCATTGACAGAATCCCTTGAGTGAAGGTGTAATTTCATTATGTTCCACGGGCGTTAATGGCTTCAGGAGAAAGTAACGGCTCCATACATACGTAGCTTTTTTTCCAGTTGTTTATCTTTGCCCTTCTCTACGGACCGGCTCAGACATCAGCGTGTATTTCATGTGCGAAATCTTGCGCTGGGCCCAGTGAAAGCTTTTTTTTCCATCACAGCATCATTTACATTCAAATTAATGCCATCAAAAGCAAAGCTGAATGTTCAATGAGCAGAGAGTGGGGACTGGCTGTCATCACCCTCTTCTCTGGAGAGAGGGGAGGGAAAGAGAGAGAATCAGAAGAGTGGAGAGATAAAGTGATGGGAAAGCAAGGTGTGGAGAGAGAGATAGAGAGTGAGTGCAGCAGTTGATTTTAGCAATTGAATGAAATAATTGGAACAAAAGGGAGCTCGCGAACTAATGACGACTGATTCCTTTGGTGTTAAAAATGAAACAATGCCGGTAACACAGTTGCATATCATTCAGCCATCACTCACTGAGCATTGTTATTATGCCTGCACCAGAACAATCATCACTATTGATCCATTTGAATCCATAACATAGCTAAAAATCAACCACACACATGCACAACAGCTTTAGGGCAGGGCAGAGAGCAGCCCAGCAGCTTGCCTGCAGTGGCATAATTGCATAGCATGTCAAAAACACTAATAAATAAATCAGTGATTACTTCCCTTTGTGAAGTGCTGCAGCCCAATTATTGAATATTCATGTAGGTAAATACATTCGTGCAGGCTCGTCTCCTGGGTTTTACAGTTAGCT
The DNA here is from genome assembly GCF_024713975.1 of Paralichthys olivaceus. Taxonomy (NCBI): domain Eukaryota; kingdom Metazoa; phylum Chordata; class Actinopteri; order Pleuronectiformes; family Paralichthyidae; genus Paralichthys; species Paralichthys olivaceus. Next base: position 7,545,525 of record NC_091103.1, read on the forward strand.
TTTTTTTTTCCTGCAGTTTTAAAAACCATCTCTCCTCTCACTGTGCGGGGAGGAACACAACACAAATGCTTTGAAAAGACATGAGTGCTCTTTATGTGTTTATGCATATTTTAAAGGTTCCTACTGAATCCCAACGTTTGTTCTTTCCAAATGCATGAAAATCTGTGGGTATTATTTTGCTTTGTTGACAAAAGGTGATCGATTTCATACAGCAATTCTGAGCTGATTGCTATTGACAGAGGGATATTGATCGCAGAGCCCCCTGAGGCAGATATCTGTGTAACGTGACATACACAGTGTCATTTCCCACTCCATTGTTTTCTGTGATATCTCATCGGCACTGGGGAGAGGAAATAATGGCACCTTTTTTGACCTGATCTTCCCATGAACACTCTCTCCTCTCGCAGCTTCTTCCTCTCACTTTCTCCTCGTCTCCTCTGATATCTTGATTGCATGAGAACATTTTTGCTCCATCTCTTATTCGCACTCTCATGCACAAGCGTACATCTGCGGGCCGCCCGTTTAAGGTACGAGGCGCAACACACAAGCGCACACAAACATGAACATACACCATTGATGGCAACTTAGCCTGCGTGATTACTGTGACTCTAAGCTGCTTAGGGGTTCTGTCCCATCTGGCTCTGGTGTTTGCAGCATCATTCAACCAGCCCCACCACCACCACTACCTCCCCCACCACACACACATATATATATATATATATATATATATATATATATACACACACACACACATCGGCCCTTTCCCCCCAACCTCCTCCTTCTGTTTCATCTCCCTGTCCTCCATTCTCCTCATACAGTGACTGACACACACACACACACACACACACACACACACACACACACACACACACACACACACACACACACAGAGGCGGAGCAAACGGGATGATAATCCTCAATAATCTGGGTTTACCAACTCTAGGTCTCTGCAATGTTTTCTTACGTAATCTAATCATCCGTAGAAACGTGCAGTCATCCTCCGGAGTCTGTATGTGTGTTCAAAGAGGAAGCCGGAAGGAATGCCTCATCGTGCCACCTGGACCATGTGGGAGAAAACACACACACACACAGACATGCACAGGCCACAGTTTCTCACACACAGATATAGATTATGGTGTCATGGCACACATACGGAGGTCTGTGCTAATATTTGTTTAACCACAAGCCCTTCACCAAAACACACACATGCACACACACAGGCACTTTCACAGGTCACCTTAAAGGACATTACAGAGATTTGCATTAAATTCTTGCACACTTACTCTGACCTGAACCTTTACCCTTAAAGGTTAGAATACTAACCTTTAACCGTAGGGGTGAGTGTGTAGGATTTAGTGGCAGCCAAGTGAATACTGCTCCATTCATCCTGCCCTTTTAAGAGCATATGGGAACCCTATGTTGGTCTTTGGGTAAAATAGTAATGCTAATGGCTTTTGTCATGTCTTATTAGTTTGTATAGTGGAAAGCATTTATGGTGAGTATGTTTGTCCATCTTTTAGAATTGACGCCACTTCTCGTCTCTCAGTGTGTGATCAGACACATGTATAAACTCAGTATTTGTATAAGGATTCTGTCCCAAGCTTTTTGAACCATAACCGGTTGATCACTATATCCATGATCACTATAAGCAGTTTCAACTGTATAAGTAAACGGACTGTATTTATATAGCACTTTGACCACTTACAGTACAAGTTTCACATTCATGCACAAATTCTTACAGCTCATCTAACGCTTATTCTATCACACACACCATTTACACTGTGCCAGCATAGCCATCAGGGGCAATTTATGGTTCAGTATCTTGCCCAAGGACACTTCGGAAAGCAGACCAGAAAAGCTGGGAATCAATCCACCAACCCCCTGGTTAGTGGACGACCCTCTTTACCTCCTGAGCCTCATCCATCCATTTGTACACTCTGAGCTGCTGTAGAAACATGGCGGATTGAGAGAGGCCCCTGAATCTCTCTCACACACAAACACACACACAAACACACACACAAACACACACACAAACACACACACAAACACACGGTCACGATGTAACTATTTGATCAAATTTGATGAATTTTAATACAATTCAGACACGTTGCTGCTTTATGTTTTTAACAGTCCAGTGTGTAAGATTTAAAGGAAAGGGAACTATTGTCAGAAATTGAATGTAGAATAATCCCCATGATGTTTTCACTAGTTTGTTTCATCTAAATTGTATGAATTGTAGTTTTCTTTACCCCAGAAAAGGCCCTTTATATTTAAATACATTATATTTACATGAAGGGGGGTCCTCTCTGTGGAGGCGGCCATGTTTTTTACTGTCATCTCAACTGGACAAACTAAACCTTTTGAGTTTTTGACAACTGAAGGCTACCACAGTTTCTTCTTCATGTTTGGGAGGGGAGGGTGAGGGGAGGGGTGTTCAGCTGCACCTACACACTGTACCTTTAATTGAGGAAGTAGCCTATATTTTATAGAACACTTCAATCTAGACATCAAAGTACAACTGCCAGTTTTTCTTATGATGTGAGAGCAGAGCTTTGATGGAAAGGATAGTCCACCCTTTGTAGTTGGAGAGAGAAGTTCAAGTGTGACCGGAAAAGAAGACTCAAGATTTCAGTTAAATTCTCAGCTTCCCAGTATTGCGCGTGAAATCATTGAACTGACATTATGCCTTCAAACGAAAACACAAGAGATTCTTCTGCTGCCTCAGGTAAGACTCTGAAAACAAAAGCTGCTATGCTAGCAGGAGAAGCAATGCAAGTAAAAGTAGTAATGCTAGCAGAAGAAGTGATTTTAATGTGCAACCTGTGTCCTTGTGTATGCGTGAAGAAGAAGATGTCAGAGGCTAGTTCCTTTTGCTAGCATGACTACTTCTGCTAGCATGGCTACTTCTGCTAGCATTGCTTCTTGTGCTAGCATCACTACTTCCGGTAGCTGACTTTTAGGCTAAAAACATGATGTAAATGAAGCCGTTTCTAGTGGAATTTGAATCTTGGGGCTTACAGACACATGTCACCACAGGAGCAGTATGGAGGCATGTTCTCTTTTTTCTGTTGTTACATTTGAAAAATCCCTCACCAGTTACTTCAATGTTATTAGATTTTGGTGCAACACTGTTTTACCCCTGAAACTCCTTCATGGACTCAAACACTTCAATCCACCCTCCATCTGCATAGTAGTGATTGGATAATGAGTGCATTTTCATTTTTTGGCTGACCCATCCCTTTAAATGCACAGTAACACACTCAGCAGCTGTGTCACCTTCTGCACTGACTTTAAGTCCAAGAGTGAAAAACTCATTGTTTGTTACTTGAGGCCAATGTTGTTTTCGCTGTTTTATCACAGCATCAAAATCATTTTGTCTGCTACGTTCACTGAAAACATAAATACGTTTTTTAAGTAGTACTTAAAAGTACTTTTTTAAATAAGTTTTCAGGAAATCAACACAATGTTGGTCATTTTTTTTAAGTCTTCACATGATCTTAAAATGAAAACTGCAGAAATACAAAGACATGTGACTCCTGGTTCAGTTGTGTGTTTGTTCATATTGGGTTGACTGAATGAATCTCTCACACTGAAGACACCCACGTTTCACATTTTGTCTCCACCATCTCTCTCCCCAGTTGCACTGACAGCTTATGAAGTTAAGGCCGGCGACGTGCTCCAAAGCAGCTGTTCCTCCTATTCAGTCCTGAATTTGATAGGGGAAGGCACCTTTGGAAAAATCGCTGCGTCGATAGATCTCAGGACTAAACAGAATGTGGCTGTTAAAATCCTGAAAAAAAGAGAGTCCACCCAGGACACTAAGCATGAGGTATGAGACTGAATTCTTTGTTTATATTCCTGTGCTCCGGTGTTGTCTGCTCCATCCGAACATGAAGCTGATCACAAGCTGCTGACAGGCTTGTCTCATTAAGCCTCCTCTTCTCTCTCCAGGTTTCCATGTTGAAACTCATAGGTCGCCTGGATTCCACCTACATGGTCAGGTTCCATGAGCAATTTGTGCACATGGAACAGAACTGTTTGGTGTTTGAGAGGCTGGACATAAGTCTCTATGACCTGCAGTGGAGACAGAGGAAGTACCTTCCTCTAAATCAGATCCGCCCAATTGCCAAGCAGGTATGTAGCTGCAATCAATGCATCATGAAACCAACACTTTTGTTAGAGAGATCCCCATGTTTAGCATCCATTCTGTCCCTGCAGGTCTTTGAGGCCCTGGACGCCCTGAAGGGTATGGATGTCATTCATGCAGACATCAAACCAGAAAACATCATGTTCGTCCACTTGCAGAATCAGCCACTCAGGGTGAAGCTGATAGATTTTGGCTGCTCCATGATGAAGTCCAAAATCCACCAGGGGATGTACATCCAGCCGAATGGGTACAGGTGAGTTCATCCTGCACAATATCTTTTCAGTCTCATTATTTTCTCTGCTCTGAAATGTTTCAACAGATTTTTCATCTTTGGCTCATGTTTTTCCTTCTCAGGGCTCCAGAAATCTCACTCGGCCTTCCATTCACCGAGGCCGTCGATGTGTGGGGGGTCGGGTGCGTACTGGCCTTCTTGTACATGGCTCAAAACCCGTTCTGTATTAGCTCTGATTATCAAATGGTATGTATCATCTCACCAAATGGGGTTTTATTTATTTTTCATATTCATAGAGAATGTAAGTGGATGTGATTCTCATGATGTGTATTGTGTCTGCAGATGAAGGGCATAGTAACAGTGCTGGGCCAGCCGGAGGACCGCCTGCTCCGTGACGGCAACTACAGCCGATGTTTCTTCATCGAAGAGTGGGGTGCAGACCGTTCATCATGGAGATTGATGGTAGAGTAACCATGTTCTTCTTTGATGGGAAATTTTATTGGAGCACTTTTAAATCCTACTGCCCTGTTCTCATCTTGTTTCCTTTTTGTTCCTTTAGACTGCAGAAGAATTCAGAGCAACGAACTGCTTGGAAACAGAGGGGGTGCCAAGCTCTCTGAGCTCTCTAATCAGCCTGATTTTTGTGAGTACTCTCTCATGTGTTGTACAAGTAGAGACTGGATCTGTGCCAGTTATTTATCTGTCAATTGGGAGCTGGATCATTTGACCTGAAACCTGTTTTCAAATCCAGTTCCATCCATGGTTGGAGGCTGCTGAGATGGACGACCGCATGGTCTTTGTCAATCTGTTGAGCGGGTTGCTGCATGTTGACGGGGATCAGAGAATAACTCCTCGTCAAGCTCTGAGGCATCCCTTCATCACCATGAGCCACCTGAGAAAGGATGGCGACAGCTGGGACTAGTAAGTGACCATATGTTGTTTTACACTGGAACTAAAAAAACACATCAAGTTGGATGGACTGATGGTTTTAATTAATTGACACTGACTGATTTACATTTACTAATTGATTGTCTTCCCTCATTCAGTCGGACCTCCTCCCAACTGGCAATGAAGGTCTGCCCAAATGCGAACAGTGTCTACTGTGCAACCTCAGACAGTAGCCACGGTGCAACCTCAGACAGTAGCCATGGTGCAACCTCAGACAGTAGCCACGGTGCAATCTCAGAAAAAGGTTACACTGACTCCATGGACAAAGTCTCCTGTGAGGCTCTAGTCTCCACAAGTGCCCCCAAGTCATCCACTGGAGACAAATACACCAGTTCAGAAGATGACGGGGCTTTTTATGACGTGCCTTTAGAAGACGTGGCTGTAGACGTCACCGCTGCAGCCACAACCTCCTCGGGCGGCAAAAGGAAGTGGCTAAGAAGAATCCAGAAATTCTTCTCAAGCCCCATCAGCTTTTTCCGTCGGAAAGTGGACAAAGTCTCCTGTGAGGCTCTAGTCTCCACAAGTGCCCCCAAGTCATCCACTGGAGACAAATACACCAGTTCAGAAGTCTTGGATTCTGACCTGTCAACCTCCAAAGACACCTCAGTACCCTCAATTAAAGACGATGACACCAGTGAACTGTCCTGGTGCTCTGACGCCACTGTAGATGACGTGGCTGTAGACGACGCTGCTGTAGATGAAGCGGCTGTAGACGACGTGGCTGTAGACGACGCGGCTGTAGACGACGCGGCTGTAGACGACGTGGCTGTAGACGTGGCTGTAGACGATGCGGCTGTAGACATGGCTGTAGACGATGCGGCTGTAGACGACGCAGCTGTAGACGACGTGGCTGTAGACGACGTGGCTGTAGACGACGTGGCTGTAGACGACGTGGCTTTTGACGACGTGGCTTTTGACGACGTGGCTTTTGACGACGTGGCTTTAGACGACGGGGCTTTTTATGACGTGGCTTTAGACGACGGGGCTTTTTATGACGTGCCTTTAGACGACGTGGCTGTAGACGTCACCGCTGCAGCCACAGCCTCCTCCGGCGGCAAAAGGAAGTGGCTAAGAAGAATCCAGAAATTCTTCTCAAGCCCCATCAGCTTTTTCCGTCGGAAAGTGGACAAAGTCTCCTGTGAGGCTCTAGTCTCCACAAGTGCCCCCAAGTCATCCACTGGAGACAAATACACCAGTTCAGAAGTCTTGGATTCTGACCTGTCAACCTCCAAAGACACCTCATTACCCTCAATTAAAGACGATGACACCAGTGAACTGTCCTGGTGCTCTGACGCCACTGTAGATGACGTGGCTGTAGACGACGCTGCTGTAGACGAAGCGGCTGTAGACGACGTGGCTGTAGACAACGTGGCTGTAGACGACGCGGCTGTAGACGACGCTGCTGTAGACGACGTGGCTGTAGACGTGGCTGTAGACGATGCGGCTGTAGACGACGCAGCTGTAGACGTGGCTGTAGACGTGACTGTAGACGTGGCTTTTGACGACGTGGCTGTAGACGTCACCGCTGCAGCCACAGCCTCCTCAGGCGGCAAAAGGAAGTGGCTAAGAAGAATCCAGAAATTCTTCTCAAGCCTCATCAGTTTTTTCCGTCGGAAAGTGGAGGACTGATATATTTATTTATTTATTTATTGGTGTTTTTCTATAATTATGGGTGCAATGCATTGGCACCTATATTATTATTCATCGAACATTCCAGGGATATTATTCTTCTTTCTTCTTCCATCATTTTTTTGTTCCGCTACTCCTTACGCTGAATGCTGTGCTATGACTTTTGTAAGAATTTCATCTGACAGACATGATTGTTACATCAGGTTAAAGAGTTTGTTTCCTACACACACATGTCACTCTGACATCTCTCGGTGCTGTCCTTTAGGCTGGGTCAATTTATCGAGAAAGGTTTTCCGGTCTCACCTCTCCATTGACTCCCATGTTAATTTTTGAAAAAGAACTCATGGTCTCATTTCTTAACTCTAACCAATAAACATATGTGTACATCTGTCAGCCAAGTGAATACTGATCCATTCATCCTGCCCTTCCAAGAGCATATGGGAACCCTATGTTGGTCTTTGGGTAAAATAGTAATGCTAATGGACTTTTGTCATGTCTTATTAGTTTGTATAGTGGAAAGCATTTATGGTGAGTATGTTTGTCCATCTTTTAGAATTGACACGCCACTTCTCGTCTCTCAGTGTGTGATCAGACACATGTATAAACTCAGTATTTGTATAAGAAGGATTCTGTCCCAAGCTTTTTGAACCATAACCGGTTGATCACTATATCCATGATCACTATAAGCAGTTTCAACTGTATAAGTAAACGGACTGTATTTATATAGCACTTTGACCACTTACAGTACAAGTTTCACATTCATGCAAAAATTCTTACAGCTCATCTAACGCTTATTCTATCACACACACCATTTACACTGTGCCAGCATAGCCATCAGGGGCAATTTATGGTTCAGTATCTTGCCCAAGGACAATTCGGAAAGCAGACCAGAAAAGCTGGGAATCAATCCACCAACCCCCTGGTTAGTGGACGACCCTCTTTACCTCCTGAGCCTCATCCATCCATTTGTACACTCTGAGCTGCTGTAGAAACATGGCGGATTGAGAGAGGCCCCTGAATCTCTCTCACACACAAACACACACACAAACACACACACAAACACACACACAAACACACGGTCACGATGTAACTATTTGATCAAATTTGATGAATTTTAATACAATTCAGACACGTTGCTGCTTTATGTTTTTAACAGTCCAGTGTGTAAGATTTAAAGGAAAGGGAACTATTGTCAGAAATTGAATGTAGAATAATCCCCATGATGTTTTCACTAGTTTGTTTCATCTAAATTGTATGAATTGTAGTTTTCTTTACCCCAGAAAAGGCCCTTTATATTTAAATAAATTATATTTACATGAAGGGGGGTCCTCTCTGTGGAGGCGGCCATGTTTTTTACTGTCATCTCAACTGGACAAACTAAACCTTTTGAGTTTTTGACAACTGAAGGCTACCACAGTTTCTTCTTCATGTTTGGGAGGGGAGGGTGAGGGGAGGGGTGTTCAGCTGCACCTACACACTGTACCTTTAATTGAGGAAGTAGCCTATATTTTATAGAACACTTCAATCTAGACATCAAAGTACAACTGCCAGTTTTTCTTATGATGTGAGAGCAGAGCTTTGATGGAAAGGATAGTCCACCCTTTGTAGTTGGAGAGAGAAGTTCAAGTGTGACCGGAAAAGAAGACTCAAGATTTCAGTTAAATTCTCAGCTTCCCAGTATTGCGCGTGAAATCATTGAACTGACATTATGCCTTCAAACGAAAACACAAGAGATTCTTCTGCTGCCTCAGGTAAGACTCTGAAAACAAAAGCTGCTATGCTAGCAGGAGAAGCAATGCAAGTAAAAGTAGTAATGCTAGCAGAAGAAGTGATTTTAATGTGCAACCTGTGTCCTTGTGTATGCGTGAAGAAGAAGATGTCAGAGGCTAGTTCCTTTTGCTAGCATGACTACTTCTGCTAGCATGGCTACTTCTGCTAGCATGGCTACTTCTGCTAGCATTGCTTCTTGTGCTAGCATCACTACTTCCGGTAGCTGACTTTTAGGCTAAAAACATGATGTAAATGAAGCCGTTTCTAGTGGAATTTGAATCTTGGGGCTTACAGACACATGTCACCACAGGAGCAGTATGGAGGCATGTTCTCTTTTTTCTGTTGTTACATTTGAAAAATCCCTCACCAGTTACTTCAATGTTATTAGATTTTGGTGCAACACTGTTTTACCCCTGAAACTCCTTCATGGACTCAAACACTTCAATCCACCCTCCATCTGCATAGTAGTGATTGGATAATGAGTGCATTTTCATTTTTTGGCTGACCCATCCCTTTAAATGCACAGTAACACACTCAGCAGCTGTGTCACCTTCTGCACTGACTTTAAGTCCAAGAGTGAAAAACTCATTGTTTGTTACTTGAGGCCAATGTTGTTTTCGCTGTTTTATCACAGCATCAAAATCATTTTGTCTGCTATGTTCACTGAAAACATAAATACGTTTTTTAAGTAGTACTTAAAAGTACTTTTTTAAATAAGTTTTCAGGAAATCAACACAATGTTGGTCATTTTTTTAAGTCTTCACATGATCTTAAAATGAAAACTGCAGAAATACAAAGACATGTGACTCCTGGTTCAGTTGTGTGTTTGTTCATATTGGGTTGACTGAATGAATCTCTCACACTGAAGACACCCACATTTCACATTTTGTCTCCACCATCTCTCTCCCCAGTTGCACTGACAGCTTATGAAGTTAAGGCCGGCGACGTGCTCCAAAGCAGCTGTTCCTCCTATTCAGTCCTGAATTTGATAGGGGAAGGCACCTTTGGAAAAATCGCTGCGTCGATAGATCTCAGGACTAAACAGAATGTGGCTGTTAAAATCCTGAAAAAAAGAGAGTCCACCCAGGACACTAAGCATGAGGTATGAGACTGAATTCTTTGTTTATATTCCTGTGCTCCGGTGTTGTCTGCTCCATCCGAACATGAAGCTGATCACAAGCTGCTGACAGGCTTGTCTCATTAAGCCTCCTCTTCTCTCTCCAGGTTTCCATGTTGAAACTCATAGGTCGCCTGGATTCCACCTACATGGTCAGGTTCCATGAGCAATTTGTGCACATGGAACAGAACTGTTTGGTGTTTGAGAGGCTGGACATAAGTCTCTATGACCTGCAGTGGAGACAGAGGAAGTACCTTCCTCTAAATCAGATCCGCCCAATTGCCAAGCAGGTATGTAGCTGCAATCAATGCATCATGAAACCAACACTTTTGTTAGAGAGATCCCCATGTTTAGCATCCATTCTGTCCCTGCAGGTCTTTGAGGCCCTGGACGCCCTGAAGGGTATGGATGTCATTCATGCAGACATCAAACCAGAAAACATCATGTTCGTCCACTTGCAGAATCAGCCACTCAGGGTGAAGCTGATAGATTTTGGCTGCTCCATGATGAAGTCCAAAATCCACCAGGGGATGTACATCCAGCCGAATGGGTACAGGTGAGTTCATCCTGCACAATATCTTTTCAGCCTCATTATTTTCTCTGCTCTGAAATGTTTCAACAGATTTTTCATCTTTGGCTCATGTTTTTCCTTCTCAGGGCTCCAGAAATCTCACTCGGCCTTCCATTCACCGAGGCCGTCGATGTGTGGGGGGTCGGGTGCGTACTGGCCTTCTTGTACATGGCTCAAAACCCGTTCTGTATTAGCTCTGATTATCAAATGGTATGTATCATCTCACCAAATGGGGTTTTATTTATTTTTCATATTCATAGAGAATGTAAGTGGATGTGATTCTCATGATGTGTATTGTGTCTGCAGATGAAGGGCATAGTAACAGTGCTGGGCCAGCCGGAGGACCGACTGCTCCGTGACGGCAACTACAGCCGATGTTTCTTCATCGAAGAGTGGGGTGCAGACCGTTCATCATGGAGATTGATGGTAGAGTAACCATGTTCTTCTTTGATGGGAAATTTTATTGGAGCACTTTTAAATCCTACTGCCCTGTTCTCATCTTGTTTCCTTTTTGTTCCTTTAGACTGCAGAAGAATTCAGAGCAACGAACTGCTTGGAAACAGAGGGGGTGCCAAGCTCTCTGAGCTCTCTAATCAGCCTGATTTTTGTGAGTACTCTCTCATGTGTTGTACAAGTAGAGACTGGATCTGTGCCAGTTATTTATCTGTCAATTGGGAGCTGGATCATTTGACCTGAAACCTGTTTTCAAATCCAGTTCCATCCATGGTTGGAGGCTGCTGAGATGGACGACCGCATGGTCTTTGTCAATCTGTTGAGCGGGTTGCTGCATGTTGACGGGGATCAGAGAATAACTCCTCGTCAAGCTCTGAGGCATCCCTTCATCACCATGAGCCACCTGAGAAAGGATGGCGACAGCTGGGACTAGTAAGTGACCATATGTTGTTTTACACTGGAACTAAAAAAACACATCAAGTTGGATGGACTGATGGTTTTAATTAATTGACACTGACTGATTTACATTTACTAATTGATTGTCTTCCCTCATTCAGTCGGACCTCCTCCCAACTGGCAATGAAGGTCTGCCCAAATGCGAACAGTGTCTACTGTGCAACCTCAGACAGTAGCCACGGTGCAACCTCAGACAGTAGCCATGGTGCAACCTCAGACAGTAGCCACGGTGCAATCTCAGAAAAAGGTTACACTGACTCCATGGACAAAGTCTCCTGTGAGGCTCTAGTCTCCACAAGTGCCCCCAAGTCATCCACTGGAGACAAATACACCAGTTCAGAAGATGACGGGGCTTTTTATGACGTGCCTTTAGAAGACGTGGCTGTAGACGTCACCGCTGCAGCCACAACCTCCTCGGGCGGCAAAAGGAAGTGGCTAAGAAGAATCCAGAAATTCTTCTCAAGCCCCATCAGCTTTTTCCGTCGGAAAGTGGACAAAGTCTCCTGTGAGGCTCTAGTCTCCACAAGTGCCCCCAAGTCATCCACTGGAGACAAATACACCAGTTCAGAAGTCTTGGATTCTGACCTGTCAACCTCCAAAGACACCTCAGTACCCTCAATTAAAGACGATGACACCAGTGAACTGTCCTGGTGCTCTGACGCCACTGTAGATGACGTGGCTGTAGACGACGCTGCTGTAGATGAAGCGGCTGTAGACGACGTGGCTGTAGACGACGCGGCTGTAGACGACGCGGCTGTAGACGACACTGCTGTAGACGACGTGGCTGTAGACGTGGCTGTAGACGATGCGGCTGTAGACATGGCTGTAGACGATGCGGCTGTAGACGACGCAGCTGTAGACGTGGCTGTAGACGACGTGGCTGTAGACGACGTGGCTTTTGACGACGTGGCTTTTGACGACGTGGCTTTAGACGACGTGGCTTTAGACGACGGGGCTTTTTATGACGTGGCTTTAGACGACGGGGCTTTTTATGACGTGCCTTTAGACGACGTGGCTGTAGACGTCACCGCTGCAGCCACAGCCTCCTCCGGCGGCAAAAGGAAGTGGCTAAGAAGAATCCAGAAATTCTTCTCAAGCCCCATCAGCTTTTTCCGTCGGAAAGTGGACAAAGTCTCCTGTGAGGCTCTAGTCTCCACAAGTGCCCCCAAGTCATCCACTGGAGACAAATACACCAGTTCAGAAGTCTTGGATTCTGACCTGTCAACCTCCAAAGACACCTCATTACCCTCAATTAAAGACGATGACACCAGTGAACTGTCCTGGTGCTCTGACGCCACTGTAGATGACGTGGCTGTAGACGACGCTGCTGTAGACGAAGCGGCTGTAGACGACGTGGCTGTAGACAACGTGGCTGTAGACGACGCGGCTGTAGACGACGCTGCTGTAGACGACGTGGCTGTAGACGTGGCTGTAGACGATGCGGCTGTAGACGACGCAGCTGTAGACGTGGCTGTAGACGTGACTGTAGACGTGGCTTTTGACGACGTGGCTTTAGACGACGTGGCTGTAGACGTCACCGCTGCAGCCACAGCCTCCTCAGGCGGCAAAAGGAAGTGGCTAAGAAGAATCCAGAAATTCTTCTCAAGCCTCATCAGTTTTTTCCGTCGGAAAGTGGAGGACTGATATATTTATTTATTTATTTATTGGTGTTTTTCTATAATTATGGGTGCAATGCATTGGCACCTATATTATTATTAATCGAACATTCCAGGGATATTATTCTTCTTTCTTCTTCCATCATTTTTTTGTTCCGCTACTCCTTACGCTGAATGCTGTGCTATGACTTTTGTAAGAATTTCATCTGACAGACATGATTGTTACATCAGGTTAAAGAGTTTGTTTCCTACACACACATGTCACTCTGACATCTCTCGGTGCTGTCCTTTAGGCTGGGTCAATTTATCGAGAAAGGTTTTCCGGTCTCACCTCTCCATTGACTCCCATGTTAATTTTTGAAAAAGAACTCATGGTCTCATTTCTTAACTCTAACCAATAAACATATGTGTACATCTGTCAGCCAAGTGAATACTGATCCATTCATCCTGCCCTTCCAAGAGCATATGGGAACCCTATGTTGGTCTTTGGGTAAAATAGTAATGCTAATGGACTTTTGTCATGTCTTATTAGTTTGTATAGTGGAAAGCATTTATGGTGAGTATGTTTGTCCATCTTTTAGAATTGACACGCCACTTCTCGTCTCTCAGTGTGTGATCAGACACATGTATAAACTCAGTATTTGTATAAGAAGGATTCTGTCCCAAGCTTTTTGAACCATAACCGGTTGATCACTATATCCATGATCACTATAAGCAGTTTCAACTGTATAAGTAAACGGACTGTATTTATATAGCACTTTGACCACTTACAGTACAAGTTTCACATTCATGCAAAAATTCTTACAGCTCATCTAACGCTTATTCTATCACACACACCATTTACACTGTGCCAGCATAGCCATCAGGGGCAATTTATGGTTCAGTATCTTGCCCAAGGACAATTCGGAAAGCAGACCAGAAAAGCTGGGAATCAATCCACCAACCCCCTGGTTAGTGGACGACCCTCTTTACCTCCTGAGCCTCATCCATCCATTTGTACACTCTGAGCTGCTGTAGAAACATGGCGGATTGAGAGAGGCCCCTGAATCTCTCTCACACACAAACACACACACAAACACACACACAAACACACACACAAACACACACACAAACACACGGTCACGATGTAACTATTTGATCAAATTTGATGAATTTTAATACAATTCAGACACGTTGCTGCTTTATGTTTTTAACAGTCCAGTGTGTAAGATTTAAAGGAAAGGGAACTATTGTCAGAAATTGAATGTAGAATAATCCCCATGATGTTTTCACTAGTTTGTTTCATCTAAATTGTATGAATTGTAGTTTTCTTTACCCCAGAAAAGGCCCTTTATATTTAAATAAATTATATTTACATGAAGGGGGGTCCTCTCTGTGGAGGCGGCCATGTTTTTTACTGTCATCTCAACTGGACAAACTAAACCTTTTGAGTTTTTGACAACTGAAGGCTACCACAGTTTCTTCTTCATGTTTGGGAGGGGAGGGTGAGGGGAGGGGTGTTCAGCTGCACCTACACACTGTACCTTTAATTGAGGAAGTAGCCTATATTTTATAGAACACTTCAATCTAGACATCAAAGTACAACTGCCAGTTTTTCTTATGATGTGAGAGCAGAGCTTTGATGGAAAGGATAGTCCACCCTTTGTAGTTGGAGAGAGAAGTTCAAGTGTGACCGGAAAAGAAGACTCAAGATTTCAGTTAAATTCTCAGCTTCCCAGTATTGCGCGTGAAATCATTGAACTGACATTATGCCTTCAAACGAAAACACAAGAGATTCTTCTGCTGCCTCAGGTAAGACTCTGAAAACAAAAGCTGCTATGCTAGCAGGAGAAGCAATGCAAGTAAAAGTAGTAATGCTAGCAGAAGAAGTGATTTTAATGTGCAACCTGTGTCCTTGTGTATGCGTGAAGAAGAAGATGTCAGAGGCTAGTTCCTTTTGCTAGCATGACTACTTCTGCTAGCATGGCTACTTCTGCTAGCATGGCTACTTCTGCTAGCATTGCTTCTTGTGCTAGCATCACTACTTCCGGTAGCTGACTTTTAGGCTAAAAACATGATGTAAATGAAGCCGTTTCTAGTGGAATTTGAATCTTGGGGCTTACAGACACATGTCACCACAGGAGCAGTATGGAGGCATGTTCTCTTTTTTCTGTTGTTACATTTGAAAAATCCCTCACCAGTTACTTCAATGTTATTAGATTTTGGTGCAACACTGTTTTACCCCTGAAACTCCTTCATGGACTCAAACACTTCAATCCACCCTCCATCTGCATAGTAGTGATTGGATAATGAGTGCATTTTCATTTTTTGGCTGACCCATCCCTTTAAATGCACAGTAACACACTCAGCAGCTGTGTCACCTTCTGCACTGACTTTAAGTCCAAGAGTGAAAAACTCATTGTTTGTTACTTGAGGCCAATGTTGTTTTCGCTGTTTTATCACAGCATCAAAATCATTTTGTCTGCTACGTTCACTGAAAACATAAATACGTTTTTTAAGTAGTACTTAAAAGTACTTTTTTAAATAAGTTTTCAGGAAATCAACACAATGTTGGTCATTTTTTTAAGTCTTCACATGATCTTAAAATGAAAACTGCAGAAATACAAAGACATGTGACTCCTGGTTCAGTTGTGTGTTTGTTCATATTGGGTTGACTGAATGAATCTCTCACACTGAAGACACCCACATTTCACATTTTGTCTCCACCATCTCTCTCCCCAGTTGCACTGACAGCTTATGAAGTTAAGGCCGGCGACGTGCTCCAAAGCAGCTGTTCCTCCTATTCAGTCCTGAATTTGATAGGGGAAGGCACCTTTGGAAAAATCGCTGCGTCGATAGATCTCAGGACTAAACAGAATGTGGCTGTTAAAATCCTGAAAAAAAGAGAGTCCACCCAGGACACTAAGCATGAGGTATGAGACTGAATTCTTTGTTTATATTCCTGTGCTCCGGTGTTGTCTGCTCCATCCGAACATGAAGCTGATCACAAGCTGCTGACAGGCTTGTCTCATTAAGCCTCCTCTTCTCTCTCCAGGTTTCCATGTTGAAACTCATAGGTCGCCTGGATTCCACCTACATGGTCAGGTTCCATGAGCAATTTGTGCACATGGAACAGAACTGTTTGGTGTTTGAGAGGCTGGACATAAGTCTCTATGACCTGCAGTGGAGACAGAGGAAGTACCTTCCTCTAAATCAGATCCGCCCAATTGCCAAGCAGGTATGTAGCTGCAATCAATGCATCATGAAACCAACACTTTTGTTAGAGAGATCCCCATGTTTAGCATCCATTCTGTCCCTGCAGGTCTTTGAGGCCCTGGACGCCCTGAAGGGTATGGATGTCATTCATGCAGACATCAAACCAGAAAACATCATGTTCGTCCACTTGCAGAATCAGCCACTCAGGGTGAAGCTGATAGATTTTGGCTGCTCCATGATGAAGTCCAAAATCCACCAGGGGATGTACATCCAGCCGAATGGGTACAGGTGAGTTCATCCTGCACAATATCTTTTCAGCCTCATTATTTTCTCTGCTCTGAAATGTTTCAACAGATTTTTCATCTTTGGCTCATGTTTTTCCTTCTCAGGGCTCCAGAAATCTCACTCGGCCTTCCGTTCACCGAGGCCGTCGATGTGTGGGGGGTCGGGTGCGTACTGGCCTTCTTGTACATGGCTCAAAACCCGTTCTGTATTAGCTCTGATTATCAAATGGTATGTATCATCTCACCAAATGGGGTTTTATTTATTTTTCATATTCATAGAGAATGTAAGTGGATGTGATTCTCATGATGTGTATTGTGTCTGCAGATGAAGGGCATAGTAACAGTGCTGGGCCAGCCGGAGGACCGCCTGCTCCGTGACGGCAACTACAGCCGATGTTTCTTCATCGAAGAGTGGGGTGCAGACCGTTCATCATGGAGATTGATGGTAGAGTAACCATGTTCTTCTTTGATGGGAAATTTTATTGGAGCACTTTTAAATCATACTGCCCTGTTCTCATCTTGTTTCCTTTTTGTTCCTTTAGACTGCAGAAGAATTCAGAGCAACGAACTGCTTGGAAACAGAGGGGGTGCCAAGCTCTCTGAGCTCTCTAATCAGCCTGATTTTTGTGAGTACTCTCTCATGTGTTGTACAAGTAGAGACTGGATCTGTGCCAGTTATTTATCTGTCAATTGGGAGCTGGATCATTTGACCTGAAACCTGTTTTCAAATCCAGTTCCATCCATGGTTGGAGGCTGCTGAGATGGACGACCGCATGGTCTTTGTCAATCTGTTGAGCGGGTTGCTGCATGTTGACGGGGATCAGAGAATAACTCCTCGTCAAGCTCTGAGGCATCCCTTCATCACCATGAGCCACCTGAGAAAGGATGGCGACAGCTGGGACTAGTAAGTGACCATATGTTGTTTTACACTGGAACTAAAAAAACACATCAAGTTGGATGGACTGATGGTTTTAATTAATTGACACTGACTGATTTACATTTACTAATTGATTGTCTTCCCTCATTCAGTCGGACCTCCTCCCAACTGGCAATGAAGGTCTGCCCAAATGCGAACAGTGTCTACTGTGCAACCTCAGACAGTAGCCACGGTGCAACCTCAGACAGTAGCCACGGTGCAATCTCAGAAAAAGGTTACACTGAGTCCATGGACAAAGTCTCCTGTGAGGCTCTAGTCTTCACAAGTGCCCCCAAGTCATCCACTGGAGACAAATACACCAGTTCAGAAGATGACGGGGCTTTTTATGACGTGCCTTTAGAAGACGTGGCTGTAGACGTCACCGCTGCAGCCACAACCTCCTCGGGCGGCAAAAGGAAGTGGCTAAGAAGAATCCAGAAATTCTTCTCAAGCCCCATCAGCTTTTTCCGTCGGAAAGTGGACAAAGTCTCCTGTGAGGCTCTAGTCTCCACAAGTGCCCCCAAGTCATCCACTGGAGACAAATACACCAGTTCAGAAGTCTTGGATTCTGACCTGTCAACCTCCAAAGACACCTCAGTACCCTCAATTAAAGACGATGACACCAGTGAACTGTCCTGGTGCTCTGACGCCACTGTAGATGACGTGGCTGTAGACGACGCTGCTGTAGACGAAGCGGCTGTAGACGACGCGGCTGTAGACGACGCTGCTGTAGACGACGTGGCTGTAGACGACGTGGCTGTAGACGACGCGGCTGTAGACGACGCTGCTGTAGACGACGTGGCTGTAGACGACGTTGCTTTAGACGATGCGGCTGTAGACATGGCTGTAGACGATGCGGCTGTAGACGACGCAGCTGTAGACGTGGCTTTAGACGACGTGGCTTTAGACGACGTGGCTTTTGACGACGTGGCTGTAGACGACGTGGCTGTAGACGACGTGGCTTTTGACGACGTGGCTTTTGACGACGTGGCTTTAGACAACGGGGCTTTTTATGACGTGGCTTTAGATGACGGGGCTTTTTATGACGTGCATTTAGACGACGTGGCTGTAGACGACGCTGCTGTAGACGAAGCGGCTGTAGACGACGTGGCTGTAGACAACGTGGCTGTAGACGTGGCTGTAGACGATGCGGCTGTAGACGACGCAGCTGTAGACGTGGCTGTAGACATGGCTGTAGACATGGCTGTAGACGTGGCTGTAGACGACGTGGCTTTTGACGACGTGGCTTTTGACGACGTGGCTTTTGACGACGTGGCTTTAGACGACGGGGCTTTTTATGACGTGGCTTTAGATGACTGGGCTTTTTATGACGTGCCTTTAGACGACGTGGCTGTAGACGTCACCGCTGCAGCCACAGCCTCCTCGGGCGGCAAAAGGAAGTGGCTAAGAAGAATCCAGAAATTCTTCTCAAGCCCCATCAGCTTTTTCCGTCGGAAAGTGGACAAAGTCTCCTGTGAGGCTCTAGTCTCCACAAGTGCCCCCAAGTCATCCACTGGAGACAAATACACCAGTTCAGAAGTCTTGGATTCTGACCTGTCAACCTCCAAAGACACCTCATTACCCTCAATTAAAGACGATGACACCAGTGAACTGTCCTGGTGCTCTGAGGCCACTGTAGATGACGTGGCTGTAGACGACGCTGCTGTAGACGAAGCGGCTGTAGACGACGTGGCTGTAGACAACGTGGCTGTAGACGACGCTGCTGTAGACGACGTGGCTGTAGACGTGGCTGTAGACGATGCGGCTGTAGATGACGTGGCTGTAGACGACGCTGCTGTAGACGACGTGGCTGTAGACGTGGCTGTAGACGATGCGGCTGTAGACGACGCAGCTGTAGACGACGCAGCTGTAGACGACGCTGCTGTAGACGACGTGGCTGTAGACGTGGCTGTAGACGATGCGGCTGTAGATGACGTGGCTGTAGACGACGCTGCTGTAGACGACGTGGCTGTAGACGTGGCTGTAGACGATGCGGCTGTAGACGACGCAGCTGTAGACGACGCAGCTGTAGACGACGCTGCTGTAGACGACGTGGCTGTAGACGACGCTGCTGTAGACGACGTGGCTGTAGACGATGCGGCTGTAGACGATGCGGCTGTAGACGACGCAGCTGTAGACGACGCAGCTGTAGACGACGCTGCTGTAGACGATGCGGCTGTAGACGATGCGGCTGTAGACGACGCAGCTGTAGACGTGGCTGTAGACGTGGCTTTTGACGACGTGGCTTTAGACGACGGGGCTTTTTATGACGTGCCTTTAGACGACGTGGCTGTAGACGTCACCGCTGCAGCCACAGCCTCCTCAGGCGGCAAAAGGAAGTGGCTAAGAAGAATCCAGAAATTCTTCTCAAGCCTCATCAGTTTTTTCCGTCGGAAAGTGGAGGACTGATATATTTATTTATTTATTTATTGGTGTTTTTCTATAATTATGGGTGCAATGCATTGGCACCTATATTATTATTCATCGAACATTCCAGGGATATTATTCTTCTTTCTTCTTCCATCATTTTTTTGTTCCGCTACTCCTTACGCTGAATGCTGTGCTATGACTTTTGTAAGAATTTCATCTGACAGACATGATTGTTACATCAGGTTAAAGAGTTTGTTTCCTACACACACATGTCACTCTGACATCTCTCGGTGCTGTCCTTTAGGCTGGGTCAATTTATCGAGAAAGGTTTTCCGGTCTCACCTCTCCATTGACTCCCATGTTAATTTTTGAAAAAGAACTCATGGTCTCATTTCTTAACTCTAACCAATAAACATATGTGTACATCTGTCAGCCAAGTGAATACTGATCCATTCATCCTGCCCTTCCAAGAGCATATGGGAACCCTATGTTGGTCTTTGGGTAAAATAGTAATGCTAATGGACTTTTGTCATGTCTTATTAGTTTGTATAGTGGAAAGCATTTATGGTGAGTATGTTTGTCCATCTTTTAGAATTGACACGCCACTTCTCGTCTCTCAGTGTGTGATCAGACACATGTATAAACTCAGTATTTGTATAAGAAGGATTCTGTCCCAAGCTTTTTGAACCATAACCGGTTGATCACTATATCCATGATCACTATAAGCAGTTTCAACTGTATAAGTAAACGGACTGTATTTATATAGCACTTTGACCACTTACAGTACAAGTTTCACATTCATGCAAAAATTCTTACAGCTCATCTAACGCTTATTCTATCACACACACCATTTACACTGTGCCAGCATAGCCATCAGGGGCAATTTATGGTTCAGTATCTTGCCCAAGGACAATTCGGAAAGCAGACCAGAAAAGCTGGGAATCAATCCACCAACCCCCTGGTTAGTGGACGACCCTCTTTACCTCCTGAGCCTCATCCATCCATTTGTACACTCTGAGCTGCTGTAGAAACATGGCGGATTGAGAGAGGCCCCTGAATCTCTCTCACACACAAACACACACACAAACACACGGTCACGATGTAACTATTTGATCAAATTTGATGAATTTTAATACAATTCAGACACGTTGCTGCTTTATGTTTTTAACAGTCCAGTGTGTAAGATTTAAAGGAAAGGGAACTATTGGCAAAAATTTAATGTAGAATAATCCCCATGATGTTTTCACTAGTTTGTTTCATCTAAATTGTATGAATTGTAGTTTTCTTTACCCCAGAAAAGGCCCTTTATATTTAAATACATTATATTTACATGAAGGGGGGTCCTCTCTGTGGAGGCGGCCATGTTTTTTACTGTCATCCCAACTGGGCAAACTAAACCTTTTGAGTTTTTGACAACTGAAGGCTACCACAGTTTCTTCTTCATGTTTGGGAGGGGAGGGTGAGGGGAGGGGTGTTCAGCTGCACCTACACACTGTACCTTTAATTGAGGAAGTAGCCTATATTTTATAGAACACTTCAATCTAGACATCAAAGTACAACTGCCAGTTTTTCTTATGATGTGAGAGCAGAGCTTTGATGGAAAGGATAGTCCACCCTTTGTAGTTGGAGAGAGAAGTTCAAGTGTGACCGGAAAAGAAGACTCAAGATTTCAGTTAAATTCTCAGCTTCCCAGTATTGCGCGTGAAATCATTGAACTGACATTATGCCTTCAAACGAAAACACAAGAGATTCTTCTGCTGCCTCAGGTAAGACTCTGAAAACAAAAGCTGCTATGCTAGCAGGAGAAGCAATGCAAGTAAAAGTAGTAATGCTAGCAGAAGAAGTGATTTTAATGTGCAACCTGTGTCCTTGTGTATGCGTGAAGAAGAAGATGTCAGAGGCTAGTTCCTTTTGCTAGCATGACTACTTCTGCTAGCATGGCTACTTCTGCTAGCATTGCTTCTTGTGCTAGCATCACTACTTCCGGTAGCTGACTTTTAGGCTAAAAACATGATGTAAATGAAGCCGTTTCTAGTGGAATTTGAATCTTGGGGCTTACAGACACATGTCACCACAGGAGCAGTATGGAGGCATGTTCTCTTTTTTCTGTTGTTACATTTGAAAAATCCCTCACCAGTTACTTCAATGTTATTAGATTTTGGTGCAACACTGTTTTACCCCTGAAACTCCTTCATGGACTCAAACACTTCAATCCACCCTCCATCTGCATAGTAGTGATTGGATAATGAGTGCATTTTCATTTTTTGGCTGACCCATCCCTTTAAATGCACAGTAACACACTCAGCAGCTGTGTCACCTTCTGCACTGACTTTAAGTCCAAGAGTGAAAAACTCATTGTTTGTTACTTGAGGCCAATGTTGTTTTCGCTGTTTTATCACAGCATCAAAATCATTTTGTCTGCTACGTTCACTGAAAACATAAATACGTTTTTTAAGTAGTACTTAAAAGTACTTTTTTAAATAAGTTTTCAGGAAATCAACACAATGTTGGTCATTTTTTTTAAGTCTTCACATGATCTTAAAATGAAAACTGCAGAAATACAAAGACATGTGACTCCTGGTTCAGTTGTGTGTTTGTTCATATTGGGTTGACTGAATGAATCTCTCACACTGAAGACACCCACATTTCACATTTTGTCTCCACCATCTCTCTCCCCAGTTGCACTGACAGCTTATGAAGTTAAGGCCGGCGACGTGCTCCAAAGCAGCTGTTCCTCCTATTCAGTCCTGAATTTGATAGGGGAAGGCACCTTTGGAAAAATCGCTGCGTCGATAGATCTCAGGACTAAACAGAATGTGGCTGTTAAAATCCTGAAAAAAAGAGAGTCCACCCAGGACACTAAGCATGAGGTATGAGACTGAATTCTTTGTTTATATTCCTGTGCTCCGGTGTTGTCTGCTCCATCCGAACATGAAGCTGATCACAAGCTGCTGACAGGCTTGTCTCATTAAGCCTCCTCTTCTCTCTCCAGGTTTCCATGTTGAAACTCATAGGTCGCCTGGATTCCGCCTACATGGTCAGGTTCCATGAGCAATTTGTGCACATGGAACAGAACTGTTTGGTGTTTGAGAGGCTGGACATAAGTCTCTATGACCTGCAACAGTGGAGACAGTGGAAGTACCTTCCTCTAAATCAGATCCGCCCAATTGCCAAGCAGGTATGTAGCTGCAATCAATGCATCATGAAACCAACACTTTTGTTAGAGAGATCCCCATGTTTAGCATCCATTCTGTCCCTGCAGGTCTTTGAGGCCCTGGACGCCCTGAAGGGTATTGATGTCATTCATGCAGACATCAAACCAGACAACATCATGTTTGTCCACTTGCAGAATCAGCCACTCAGGGTGAAGCTGATAGATTTTGGCTGCTCCATGATGAAGTCCAAAATCCACCAGGGGATGTACATCCAGCCGAATGGGTACAGGTGAGTTCATCCTGCACAATATCTTTTCAGCCTCATTATTTTCTCTGCTCTGAAATGTTTCAACAGATTTTTCATCTTTGGCTCATGTTTTTCCTTCTCAGGGCTCCAGAAATCTCACTCGGCCTTCCGTTCACCGAGGCCGTCGATGTGTGGGGGGTCGGGTGCGTACTGGCCTTCTTGTACATGGCTCAAAACCCGTTCTGTATTAGCTCTGATTATCAAATGGTATGTATCATCTCACCAAATGGGGTTTTATTTATTTTTCATATTCATAGAGAATGTAAGTGGATGTGATTCTCATGATGTGTATTGTGTCTGCAGATGAAGGGCATAGTAACAGTGCTGGGCCAGCCGGAGGACCGCCTGCTCCGTGACGGCAACTACAGCCGATGTTTCTTCATCGAAGAGCGGGGTGCAGACCGTTCATCATGGAGATTGATGGTAGAGTAACCATGTTCTTCTTTGATGGGAAATTTTATTGGAGCACTTTTAAATCATACTGCCCTGTTCTCATCTTGTTTCCTTTTTGTTCCTTTAGACTGCAGAAGAATTCAGAGCAACGAACTGCTTGGAAACAGAGGGGGTGCCAAGCTCTCTGAGCTCTCTAATCAGCCTGATTTTTGTGAGTACTCTCTCATGTGTTGTACAAGTAGAGACTGGATCTGTGCCAGTTATTTATCTGTCAATTGGGAGCTGGATCATCTGACCTGAAACCTGTTTTCAAATCCAGTTCCATCCATCGTTGGAGGCTGCTGAGATGGACGACCGCATGGTCTTTGTCTCTCTGTTGAACGGGTTGCTGCATGTTGACGGGGATCAGAGAATAACTCCTCGTCAAGCTCTGAGGCATCCCTTCATCACCATGAGCCACCTGAGAAAGGATGGCGACAGCTGGGACTAGTGAGTGACCATATGTTGTTTTACACTGGAACTAAAAAAACACATCAAGTTGGATGGACTGATGGTTTTAATTAATTGACACTGACTGATTTACATTTACTAATTGATTGTCTTCCCTCATTCAGTCGGACCTCCTCCCAACTGGCAATGAAGGTCTGCCCAAGTGCGAACAGTGTCTACTGTGCAACCTCAGACAGTAGCCACTGTGCAACCTCAGACAGTAGCCACGGTGCAACCTCAGACAGTAGCCACGGTGCAACCTCAGACAGTAGCCACGGTGCAACCTCAGACAGTAGCCACGGTGCAATCTCAGAAAAAGGTTACACTGAGTCCATGGACAAAGTCTCCTGTGAGGCTCTAGTCTCCACAAGTGCCCCCAAGTCATCCACTGGAGACAAATACACCAGTTCAGAAGTCTTGGATTCTGACCTGTCAACCTCCAAAGACACCTCAGTACCCTCAATTAAAGACGATGACACCAGTGAACTGTCCTGGTGCTCTGACGCCACTGTAGATGACGCGGCTGTAGACGATGCAGCTGTAGACGAAGCGGCTGTAGACGACGTGGCTGTAGACGAAGCGGCTGTAGACGACGCGGCTGTAGACGACGTGGCTGTAGACGACGCGGCTGTAGACGACGCTGCTGTAGACGACGCTGCTGTAGACGTGGCTGTAGACGACGTTGCTTTAGACGATGCGGCTGTAGACATGGCTGTAGACGACGCAGCTGTAGACGTGGCTTTAGACGACGTGGCTGTAGACGACGTGGCTGTAGACGACGTGGCTGTAGACGACGTGGCTGTAGACGACGTGGCTTTTGACGACGTGGCTTTTGACGACGTGGCTTTTGACGACGTGGCTTTAGACGACGGGGCTTTAGACGACGGGGCTTTTTATGACGTGGCTTTAGATGACGTGGCTGTAGACGTCACCGCTGCAGCCACAGCCTCCTCGGGCGGCAAAAGGAAGTGGCTAAGAAGAATCCAGAAATTCTTCTCAAGCCCCATCAGCTTTTTCCGTCGGAAAGTGGACAAAGTCTCCTGTGAGGCTCTCGTCTCCACAAGTGCCCCCAAGTCATCCACTGGAGACAAATACACCAGTTCAGAAGTCTTGGATTCTGACCTGTCAACCTCCAAAGACACCTCAGTACCCTCAATTAAAGACGATGACACCAGTGAACTGTCCTGGTGCTCTGACGCCACTGTAGATGACGTGGCTGTAGACGACGCTGCTGTAGACGAAGCGGCTGTAGACGACGTGGCTGTAGACGACGCGGCTGTAGACGTGGCTGTAGACGACGTTGCTTTAGACGATGCGGCTGTAGACATGGCTGTAGACGATGCGGCTGTAGACGACGCAGCTGTAGACGTGGCTTTAGACGACGTGGCTGTAGACGACGTGGCTTTTGACGACGTGGCTTTTGACGACGTGGCTTTAGACGATGTGGCTTTAGACGATGGGGCTTTTTATGACGTGCCTTTAGACGACGTGGCTGTAGACGTCACCGCTGCAGCCACAGCCTCCTCGGGCGGCAAAAGGAAGTGGCTAAGAAGAATCCAGAAATTCTTCTCAAGCCCCATCAGCTTTTTCCGTCGGAAAGTGGACAAAGTCTCCTGTGAGGCTCTAGTCTCCACAAGTGCCCCCAAGTCATCCACTGGAGACAAATACACCAGTTCAGAAGTCTTGGATTCTGACCTGTCAACCTCCAAAGACACCTCAGTACCCTCAATTAAAGACGATGACACCAGTGAACTGTCCTGGTGCTCTGACGCCACTGTAGATGACGTGGCTGTAGACGACGCTGCTGTAGACGAAGCGGCTGTAGACGACGTGGCTGTAGACGACGTGGCTGTAGACGACGTGGCTGTAGACGACGCGGCTGTAGACGTGGCTGTAGACGTGGCTGTAGACGACGTGGCTTTTGACGACGTGGCTTTAGACGACGGGGCTTTAGACGACGGGGCTTTTTATGACGTGGCTTTAGACGACGTGGCTGTAGACGTCACCGCTGCAGCCACAGCCTCCTCGGGCGGCAAAAGGAAGTGGCTAAGAAGAATCCAGAAATTCTTCTCAAGCCTCATCAGTTTTTTCCGTCGGAAAGTGGAGGACTGATATATTTATTTATTTTTTTATTGGTGTTTTTCTATAATTATGGGTGCAATGCATTGGCACCTATATTATTATTCATCGAACATTCCAGGGATATTATTCTTCTTTCTTCTTCCATCATTTTTTTGTTCCGCTACTCCTTACGCTGAATGCTGTGCTATGACTTTTGTAAGAATTTCATCTGACAGACATGATTGTTACATCAGGTTAAAGAGTTTGTTTCCTACACACACATGTCACTCTGACATCTCTCGGTGCTGTCCTTTAGGCTGGGTCAATTTATCGAGAAAGGTTTTCCGGTCTCACCTCTCCATTGACTCCCATGTTAATTTTTGAAAAAGAACTCATGGTCTCATTTCTTAACTCTAACCAATAAACATATGTGTACATCTGTCAGCCAAGTGAATACTGATCCATTCATCCTGCCCTTCCAAGAGCATATGGGAACCCTATGTTGGTCTTTGGGTAAAATAGTAATGCTAATGGACTTTTGTCATGTCTTATTAGTTTGTATAGTGGAAAGCATTTATGGTGAGTATGTTTGTCCATCTTTTAGAATTGACACGCCACTTCTCGTCTCTCAGTGTGTGATCAGACACATGTATAAACTCAGTATTTGTATAAGAAGGATTCTGTCCCAAGCTTTTTGAACCATAACCGGTTGATCACTATATCCATGATCACTATAAGCAGTTTCAACTGTATAAGTAAACGGACTGTATTTATATAGCACTTTGACCACTTACAGTACAAGTTTCACATTCATGCACAAATTCTTACAGCTCATCTAACGCTTATTCTATCACACACACCATTTACACTGTGCCAGCATAGCCATCAGGGGCAATTTATGGTTCAGTATCTTGCCCAAGGACACTTCGGAAAGCAGACCAGAAAAGCTGGGAATCAATCCACCAACCCCCTGGTTAGTGGACGACCCTCTTTACCTCCTGAGCCTCATCCATCCATTTGTACACTCTGAGCTGCTGTAGAAACATGGCGGATTGAGAGAGGCCCCTGAATCTCTCTCACACACAAACACACACACAAACACACACACAAACAAACACACACACAAACACACGGTCACGATGTAACTATTTGATCAAATTTGATGAATTTTAATACAATTCAGACACGTTGCTGCTTTATGTTTTTAACAGTCCAGTGTGTAAGATTTAAAGGAAAGGGAACTATTGGCAAAAATTTAATGTAGAATAATCCCCATGATGTTTTCACTAGTTTGTTTCATCTAAATTGTATGAATTGTAGTTTTCTTTACCCCAGAAAAGGCCCTTTATATTTAAATACATTATATTTACATGAAGGGGGGTCCTCTCTGTGGAGGCGGCCATGTTTTTTACTGTCATCCCAACTGGACAAACTAAACCTTTTGAGTTTTTGAAAACTGAAGGCTACCACAGTTTCTTCTTCATGTTTGGGAGGGGAGGGTGAGGTGAGGGGTGTTCAGCTGCACCTACACACTGTACCTTTAATTGAGGAAGTAGCCTTTATTTTATAGAACACTTCAATCTAGACATCAAAGTACAACTGCCAGTTTTTCTTATGATGTGAGAGCAGAGCTTTGATGGAAAGGATAGTCCACCCTTTGTAGTTGGAGAGAGAAGTTCAAGTGTGACCGGAAAAGAAGACTCAAGATTTCAGTTAAATTCTCAGCTTCCCAGTATTGCGCGTGAAATCATTGAACTGACATTATGCCTTCAAACGAAAACACAAGATATTCTTCTGCTGCCTCAGGTAAGACTCTGAAAACAAAAGCTGCTATGCTAGCAGGAGAAGCAATGCAAGTAAAAGTAGTAATGCTAGCAGAAGAAGTGATTTTAATGTGCAACCTGTGTCCTTGTGTATCTCAGAAAAAGGTTACACTGAGTCCATGGACAAAGTCTCCTGTGAGGCTCTAGTCTCCACAAGTGCCCCCAAGTCATCCACTGGAGACAAATACACCAGTTCAGAAGTCTTGGATTCTGACCTGTCAACCTCCAAAGACACCTCAGTACCCTCAATTAAAGACGATGACACCAGTGAACTGTCCTGGTGCTCTGACGCCACTGTAGATGACGCGGCTGTAGACGATGCAGCTGTAGACGAAGCGGCTGTAGACGACGTGGCTGTAGACGACGCGGCTGTAGACGACGCTGCTGTAGACGACGTGGCTGTAGACGTGGCTGTAGACATGGCTGTAGACGATGCGGCTGTAGACGACGCAGCTGTAGACGCGGCCGTAGACGTGGCTGTAGACGACGTGGCTGTAGACGACGTGGCTGTAGACGACGTGGCTTTAGATGACGGGGCTTTTTATGACGTGCCTTTAGACGACGTGGCTTTTTATGACGTGCCTTTAGATGACATGGCTGTAGACGATGGGGCTTTTTATGACGTGCCTTTAGACGACGTGGCTGTAGACGTCACCGCTGCAGCCACAGCCTCCTCGGGCGGCAAAAGGAAGTGGCTAAGAAGAATCAAGAAATTCTTCTCAAGCCTCATCAGCTTTTTCCGTCGGAAAGTGGAGGACTGATATATTTATTTATTAATTTATTGGTGTTTTTCTATAATTATGGGTGCAATGCATTGGCACCTATATTATTATTCATTGAACATTCCAGTGATATTATTCTTCGTTCTTCTTCCATCATTTTTTTGTTCCGCTACTCCTTACGCTGAATGCTGTGCTATGACTTTTGTAAGAATTTCATCTGACAGACATGATTGTTACATCAGGTTAAAGAGTTTGTTTCCTACACGCACATGTCACTCTGACATCTCTCGGTGCTGTCCTTTAGGCTGGGTCAATTTATCGAGAAAGGTTTTCCGGTCTCACCTCTCCATTGACTCCCATGTTAATTTTTGAAAAAGAACTCATGGTCTCATTTCTTAACTCTAACCAATAAACATATGTGTACATCTGTCAAAGTCTTGGGATTCTCGCAATGTGTTTATTTCTCAGATAGGACTTTTTGGGAGGCGCACGTCAGGCTACGGCGTAGGGGTCTGCGTCGACGGCGTAGCTACGGCGTCAACGTGACGCAGAAGCATAAACTAGGCTTTATAGATTTTGAGTTAGAAGCATTTGTTTGAGGGGTGCTCTGGAGCTTGTTGGTCTCTCTAAAATGAGTGGACTACAGGTGTTCCTCATCAAATTAGTGAGTGTGATCCATAGCAACCCTATAGACACACACTTTAGTCCAGTGGTTAAGGCACTTGAATCATGTGACTCTCTGTGCCGAGCGCATCCAAAAGGCACCCATTCAAAATGTCTCGGCAGGAGAGATTTTCTAGTGAACTTTTACTTTTAATATATTTCATGGTTTTCATATTTATAATACTGTGTTATATTTTTACTATATATAAATACCTTGAATAATTGTTGCGGGTTACAGTGTGTATTTAAATGTATTGATTTTATTTCAGTCCACACTCACTCACACACACACACACTCACACACACACTCACACACTCTCACAAACACACACACACACACACACACACACACAGTGTGTGAGTGAGAGAGTGCAGAGGAAAGTCTGTCATTTAAAGTTTAGTGCCACATCAGAGAGCGTTCAGACTCCAGCTGCTCTAATAAACCTCCCTCCTCCTGGTGATGGAGGAAACACACACACAACTAAACACAACAAACAAACAAATGTTCCAACATAACAGCAACAACATATTTGCTCGTATTGTCGCGTCACGGTACATGAACGTAGAAAACATCGCTGTGTCTCTTGAATGCTGAACTTTTTGTGACCTTTCTACATGATGTATCAGTCGTGTTAATAAGTCTAAAGATCGAGAGAAATTGAAGGTGGAGCCTGAGACAAAAGGCTTGTTAATGTTTGTGTGTTAGATTATGAATGAGAAATAAATTTGTATGCTAAAGATAACTCCACTCACGCATAAAGAATCAAGCATTATCACGCATGTTTTGTATCTTTAATTTAAATACCTCAAGGATTAGGAGTTGTGCTATACGTTTGTGCGTCAGCATAAGCTTTGAGAGATGTAGTAAATATTGCATGTGTAATCTCGTTTAAATCAGTGTAAGTCAATGTCATTTTGCATTGTGTTCTGCGTTCGACACTCAGAAGATTCGGGGGGGAAACAGATTGCGAGGACAATATATAGTTTCATGCTGTAGCCTCGGAACACATGGATAAGAGGGATTAAGTCTATCCATATACTGAATCATGCAACACTGATTTGGCACAGTGCACATGGTCTCGTTGAAGATCTGGGGATGATACAGGGAACAAGGGACAAATCCTCAGAATATTTTTTTCATCTGTTGCAGAGAAAGCACCACCTCATTGCACTGTGCGCACATGATCCTGCAAGGATTTTTTTCCCCCCACTACATCACAACCTCTTAAGGGAATAGAGAGAATAAAAAGGCCACCCTTAGTTCCTCTGACTCTTGAAGGGAGAGAGTCTGTGTCAGATGTGGACCTAAATCAAACATTTATCCGCATTTGCAGCATTGCTTCTCCTCAGCCTGTGCCGACTGAAACATGGCATTCCCTCTCGAGTTAAAGCTCTCTGCGACTTCGCTCCGAAGACCTCCAGGGGATTTTAAGATATGACTTTTACAGGTTCTATTCCACTGAGTATTCTCATGTTTTTATTTTCCACTTATTTTTCAAGTGGCGCCTGAGTTCTGACAACAAACAGAACCAATAAAGATAAAACATCAGATAATAAAACCTTAACATTTCAAAG
The DNA here is from genome assembly GCF_024713975.1 of Paralichthys olivaceus. Taxonomy (NCBI): domain Eukaryota; kingdom Metazoa; phylum Chordata; class Actinopteri; order Pleuronectiformes; family Paralichthyidae; genus Paralichthys; species Paralichthys olivaceus. Next base: position 7,576,417 of record NC_091103.1, read on the forward strand.
GGGAATCACTTCACTTCTTTTTCCAATAACCATGTGATCCACCTACGTGTGTCACAATATTGTGAGAAGCATATCTGCTGCTCCAAGGCTCATTTACTGGGATGCCCGATTGTATGAGGTATCACCATAAAATATGTTTTAAAAACATTTTTAATGCCTCTGTGTACCTTTATGATTCTTTTATTTCCATAAAGCACACTGAGTGACCTCTGTGTATGATAATGCACTATACAAATAAATTAGCTTTGTTTGAGCTTTTACGCTGGACTCACAAGTGTGCGTTGGACACGTGAACCAAAATGCTGCTCACTTGGAATGGGGTGACGTCGTAGGCTGCCAAACTGCATTGTGGTTACGTCGCATTACATTTCCTGTGCAAATGGCAGAAGCTGAACACCAGTCAATCAAATCTGCAGGTCCAAGTGCAGACACAAGCCAATAAAATAACGCTAATGAAACGTTGAAGGTGAAGGTTCAAATCCAAACCTTAAATGCCAAGCAGAGTCCATCCCAAGAATAGGTGAATAAATTCCAAGCTTTATTATTAATGAATAAGCTAGAAAATGAATAGAAACCAAAACCGAAAAAGGAGGAGAAAAAAGATGACCTTCCACTACCATGTGTGTGTGTGTGTGTGTGAGAGAGAGAGAGATGGAGAAAGAGAGAAAAGGAGGCAGGGAATATGTGGGAGCAAAAAGGGGTGAATTAGTGACAGAGAAACGAGGGAGAGAGATGAGGCACCCATCATGCTCACAGAGGCTCACATTATGAATGATTCATGTGTTCATCTTTAACGATATTTGAAGAACTTTCAATTCCTCAAATGGATTGCTTTACACCCCGCTTCCCCAGCAGAGAGAAGTGTCTCAGCTTGATATTTCTTATGAGGGGTGAAGAAGCCATCTAACCACATCCATATTTTAATATATGTTCAATTCACACATTTTTCCCGACACATATCGTTCGGGACACTATAAGTTAATTTGATCGCTAACATTTGAATACACGCGGCGAAAGAAAATGTCATATGGGGCCCCTGGATGAAAATATTTGCATAGACTCATCTGAATATGATCACATTAGATTATTAGAGAGTGAAGAAGAATGATTGTGGGGGGTTGCTGTGTCAGTTAAGCTGGCGTAGGATAATATACTCTCGCTGAGCGAAGTGTAGGATTCATTGTTCGGGGGAAGACACAGGCTGGTAAGGACACACACTGCACTGGCTGTTAGATTGTATGATCATTATAAGTGATACAAAAGGAATAAAACCAGGACAGTATGTGTTTTGAGGGCCACCATTCACAACTTTCCACTGAGGGAGAACACAGTCTGGGAACCTGAAGTATAATAGGAGTACAGTTGAAGTACATGTATTGTGTTTCTTTGTACCAGCAAGTGATGCGAATGGTACCAACGTGCATCTCTGCCTCACTGTTGTCTCATTTCGATTCACATTAGTCCCTTGTGGGGGCTATGGCTAATAAAGTCATGATTACTGAGCTGTCTGCGTGCTAAACGATTAACAAATAATGAGGAAACCAATCAGTCGAGGTACCACAGGCATCCTTCACCTGTAACATACAGACTTGCGTGGGGGTGACAGAGAGAGATCTTGCCGCTGCTCCCTTTGCTGCCACCGCGATCAATGTAATGGGCCTCCATATGGTGCTGCGGAATCAATGAGGGATCATTGCGGATTCTTCGCAGCACTTAATAATGCTTGGGAGCTGCAGAGTTTAAATTTAAACTGGGATTCCACTGAGACGTCTCAGACGAAACGGTGACTATATATATACACAATGTACCCCCCTCTCTCCTTCTTCTAAAGCCCTTTAGCGGAGGGTCAGGGAGAAAAAAATAAAGGGGGAGATACAGGAACACTCTGAGAGCTTTGACCCATATCTGTACCACAGAACTGTCACAGGATGGAAAATGAATGGGTGACCTTGGATGAATCTCATACCCACGTCTTGTCTTGGGGATAGTCCTAGAAAGTGTTGGCTCTCGGCATGGCCAAGGAGATGATGGGAGGGACAGAGGTGCTGCGGGGGAGGAAGAGGCAAAGGGAGGGACCACAATGCCAAAAAGACAAAGTAATTTCTCTCTCCCTCCCAGCGTGTTTTATGTTTATCTGATGGCAATCAGGGCTTCTGGGGCTGGCTCCTTCTGGCAAAGCCGGTTAATCATACACTCAGGTAATCAGCCTGCACAGTGGAAGCAAAAATAGTCATTTTAATACGTTTAAAGCGGGAGTGGCTCACGGAGCAGTCCACATCATACAGATGTGACAGATGGGCCTCTCTGCTGTTGCACCAATATATCGGCTTGTACCGTAATGTATTTCATATGATAAATAAAATGGAAAATTATGTTTGGCACAAAGAGATAGAAAATTAATTTCAGTGTCTTTAAATGATTGCCTTTTTTATATCATGCATGCCGTGTCTTATATGGCCCATAACACAGTTACAGGGTTACAACAGCAGGGAGCAGTCATCCAACAACAGCAGTAGGGAACAGTTCACCATCACCTAATCTTGTGCCTGTGATAGAAAGTAGAACAAAGAAAAGAAATTAGATGTTCCAGCCTCTGGAGCTCGTCCTCTAGGAAATCCTCTCTCTTCTCGCTTAGATCAACAAGACAGGAAGGTTTTTTGGTTATCCTGTAGTGTTTAATAGAGACGGGGTTGCCTCAGGGGTGGACAGGCAAGTTTAGAATATCAATTAGTATCAACCAATTCTCTGAAAATTGGCTTGGGGCAGATTTTTTTTTTTTGCTTTTTAAGCTGCATTACAGATAAAAAGCAGTAATGGGGGTTGGGGACCATGGGGTATATAGCACTGTATAGTACTGTGTCTCTGCAGTACTAAGGGGTGTCGAGGAGCAATAAGGTCTATGTACGTAAGTCAAAAAGTGGATTAAAATCCAAACACAATTGACTTATGTTGCTCTTCATATGCTTGGATCCCTCACCTTTTAAAAAATATATAAAAAAAGACAACTGCAGTACGTTTGCTCTGATGCCAACCTGCCTGGAGAAGCAGTTGGCTGTTGTGTAACTAAAACATAAACTGTGCAAGAAAATCCATGGACCTGAAGCCAAGGTGGCAAGAATAAGAAGGATCGCCTTTTGAATGTGAGAGTGAAACTCACATTCTGACTTGAAAGCATGGGATCCTACATGATATCAGTACAAGCAGCTTCTGTGGGAGGCGAGTTAAAACAGTCTCTTATAATGTTAAGAGACTTCCAAAGACAAATCCCATAACCCAATTAATGTTGAAGAAGACAGAGAGGCCTCACAAAGTGCTGCAGAGAGAGACGCATTTGTCCCGGGGACAGAAAGGGGGGATGATCAGCACATGATGCAGCCCTATTTGACAAGGTTACGCCTTGTAAACTCAGAGACACACACACACACGAACACACACACACACACACAAAGACAAACACTCATACAAGCACTAAGAAACTCTGGACAAGCAAACTTGTGCGCACACTGACATACAGGCACTCACACACACACACACACACACATTTCTGGGGTGACACATGCAGCTAGGTGATATTTCATGTCAGATATTTCACAACAACTCTTCAAACTTGAAAAATTAACAGTTTCCATTAAGTAATGTGCAATGTGATATAACAACACTGTTTTCTGCTACTTATTGCAGCCAGTCAACAAAGCAGGAAAATCTGACAGGTACATTTTCACCTTGTTATAAAAAGACAAAGCACTTTGCTGCGTCAAGCTGAGTGAGATATTCTGACAATAGATGAAAATGAAGGGCCTTTCACTCGGCACAAAAATAAAAGCCGGTAAGACAAACAGAGTCGAGTCCACTCATCTATTTGTTTAATGTCCCACCAGACATTAGACGGCAAGTAACCAGATAAGGGTGAGGGAGGGAGGGACGTGGAGGGGAGATTGTTAACAAACTTGCCATCTAAAAATACAAACTGACAGTCAGTTCCACTTTGCAGCTATCTCCCCCATCACACACTCACTTTCACACATGAATCCCAGAGAGGCTGCATTTCTGCCATAAGCCTATCCGAGGATCGTTTTCAGCCCAGCAGAGGCTTAAATCATACACAGCTTCAAACACACCCCACGATAGCTCCCAGGAAGCATCATAAACACCTGGCTATGACAACAGCGGGTTGTCATCAGTTTCAAGGCCAAGTATGGAGACATGAGAGGTCTGTCCAGAGAGGAGCACTTAGATACTGTAAGGGTGTAGAGGAAGGGCTACGATGTCCAAGCCATTATATGCTATACATAGGATCAAGTGGGGTCTCAGACCATACAGGGGTTCTTATTATGGGTGCCTTGCCATTTGGGTGCTGTCTGCACTCATTCGAAATGGGATGTGTATACTATTGTATATTCTAGACCCTTGATTTCAATCCACTTTTTGTCCAAATGTGTAAATATTTGATTATCAACCCCATCAAGTGTCAGAAGACCAGGCGTTTACTTTCACCAAGGAGGTTGTGATTTGTCTATATGTGTTTGTTTGATGTTTTTTTTGCAGGATTGGACTGGACAGATTATCCCCGAAACTTAGTGGAGGAGTGTGGTATCAGGGAAGAACCCATCTGCATATCAGACTTTTTATTTTTTATTAAAATAGTATTTTTCATATTTTTTTAAAATTCAGGCATATTTAGGGGACTGATATCAAATGTTCAGCAGGTGACAGCTGCGTCACTGATCTGCTGCATCTTGCATGCGTCTCTTGTTCACACAGGGAGCCTGCCTGCTGCAGGGCTGCTACACGATGACGGTATGACGACTGTCTTTCCTTGAATAGGTGTATGTTCTTGACTAAATGCCAGAACGTTACAGTATGAAGCATCATCCTGTCCAACAATAACAATAAAAACCCTGTTAAAAACAAATGATTGGATTCAGTCAACACACAACGCAAGAGTGCTGAAGCAGGTACAGGAAGTGTTGCTAACAGACATGTTTGTGACATATTCAACAGGAAACAGGTTTGACAGGGACTCTCTAGAGGAGCCAGGTGTCTCAGCTGGCTTCTCATGCAGGCAGTGGGGGGCGCTCTAACCTGATGGGCGCCGAAATGAAAAGCAAGATGTTCTGTGACGCACACAATGTGGCTCAGCAGTGAGAGTGTGTGATTTGGTGCAGCTTGATTGAGTTTAGATGACTGTTGGGCCTTGTGTTCTGCAATTCTAGTTTCAACTGTCTTCTATCTGATTGTGACTGTTGAGACATGGTTTGCAGGTCTGACCCAGAGCTGCCAGAATTAACGTAAAGTCTTTGGGTGGGTGTTGACGTAGCGAAGCTGGTTTCGGTGTGAGTGAGTTCGGCGGCTGATTCAGTGTCTGAATATAGAGACGGTGTAATTTCCATCCGATCCTTGAGATTTCACACTGGCGCCTGTGAAAAATCACACTTAAAGGGGCTCCAGTAAGCAGGGGCTTAATTGGCTGTGACGTGACATGCATAATATCAGCTAACTATGTAAAACACACGGCACTCGAGCTCACAAACACACAGGCACAATATATTCTCAAACACATGCACATAAACATAACGACACACGGATTATACAAAATGACTTTCACACTCACACGCGTGGGGACCACATCGGATCTATGCATCTAGATGCAGTGAGAAAAGCAGTTAAGAGGCATCAACAAATCATGCAAATAGGTTAACTCGCACCTATTGCAGCCTGGGAGCAGCTCGTGTGTGTGAAGTCGGTTAGAACGGAGCAATATTGAGCAAGTTAAATTCTGTCATAAATCACAATGAACTTGTAGCGCAAGCAAAACAAGGAGAAGACATTACCACGGCTATTATCCTCTCACTGTTGTGACCCGCGGTACGAGTCGAGATGTTCACATATGTGCAAGGGGGCTGTCAACTGTAAGACATTTATACACTGTAGGTTTAAGCTCTCGTCACTTGTCAGTCACCCTGGCGGCTCGTTAAACCGTCTGAAGCTTGATTACCGCTGAGTTATTGCATTCCCCTTTGATTAATTGTATTCAAGTGCACTCATGCTTTGGCGTGAGCTCAAAACGATCGCAGTGGAAATAGATTTTGAATTGCAGCCTGGTAAGTATTGACTCAAGATAGGTATATATATATAATCTGTGTAATCCCACAGGTAATTACATACTTGTACATGATGTTGTGTGGATTTTTAGGACTAGTAAGAGAGCTATTTATGCATTCACGGTTCACTCTAAGCTGATTAACAAGCGCAGTGATCGCTGGTGAAGACTAATTATTTTGGCCCGTTAGTTCCTGCTTGTTAGGCAAGCTCATGAAGAATGTGTCCTCTGGTGTTGCTGTTTTTCCTATTAACATTTAGAAAGAACACATTTACTGAAGTGGGGGATTCGTGTATGGTGTTTGATTTTGATAAGAGATAAGAGATGCATTCTGGGGCCCTGTGGTGCAGTAAATCTTTAGAGATATCAGATAATGGACATGGCTTATGCTGTTAGTGGCTAATTACAGCTGGACCACCAGGGAAGCTAGATATAACATATGGCTGTCGTGATCATAATACGCACCAAAATTAAAAGCGGGGATCAACTTGGCACATAATGGCTGACACAAGTACAGTTTCCTGGTAGGGTGCTGGCGGCCGGTATCTGTGTATCACTCAATCTCACAACAAACACCCGTTTACAGTTTCCCACCACACCTTGGGATTGAGATGCAGACGGAGACTTCTCGACATGTGAATCCAGCGGCATGTAGAGGCGTCTGGAAGACGGTTCCAAATTAGTTCGGGCCAAAGACAGACAGACGGATCAGGCTTGAGCTTGGCATTTCAACATGACAAAGATGAAACCGTACACTGTTTCTTGGAATAGCCACCACAGTGAGCGGCACCGGCAACCTGATCCCCTCCTCACTTTCACTAGGGTCAAAGGAGCCTCTCTCACCTTCTCTCTTTCTTTCTCACACTCACACACTCTCACACGCAAAGAGTACACAGATAAATTAGCTTGTATGGCTCAGACTGGTGTGTAAACCTCTCAAAATAACCATAGGCACAATTTCCCCTGGTCGTTCACATGCCACAGCTGCTGTCGAGTGAAAATAGTACCGCCATCTTAGGGCGTCTTTCAAGAAATCATTAAGTCAGATGTGGTGCTGATGGGTGATAAGTCTCTGTGCCATTGGAAAATGTAGAATGAATTACACACCACCGACAAGCAACGACACGCAAAGTAAGGGCTAAAATCCTAATAAAGCTGGTGCGGACCGGGAACCTTTTAGTTTAAATGTCAAGAAGTACTTATTTATGACCCGTGTCCATCTTTAATATTCCTCAGTATGTGCAACACATCTTTTTGTGTCACATCATTTTCTGGACCAGTCGAACTGTCTCCCCCATCATGTAACTCTAACTTGACATAAAGAGCTGGTCTCGGTCACACAGATACAACTAGTCTCAACAAAGAAGCTTCTGTTGTGGTGTAGCAGTGATTCCCCCCATTTACATGTGACCATAAGTTTGTGTGTGTGTGTGTGTGTGTGTGTGTGTGTGTGTGTGTGTGTGTGTGTGTGTACGAGGGATGTTATGTCACTTCTGAAACATGGACTGAAATCGCTCAGTTAAGGCTCTCTCCGAACAAGAGATGTTCTGTATGCAAGACTTCAGTTTCGAGTGATTTAAAGGGATTAATTTTTGTTTGTGGCATTAATTCTCTGTGTGTATTTCTTTTTCAAAGAGGCAGAAGATGAGAATGTCCACACACCAGTTTATGCTCTCATAAACATATTTATTTTACCAGGGAAGTTACATTTTCGGATAGAGTCCCTTCTTTAAATATGTTTTCAGGAGCATCAACTGGTTTGTACAAATTCTCATGTTTTGATTTTCATGTGTTTGGATGTGCATTTTTCATTCTTTAACCTGAGCCAGAGGATTCAACTGTTAAAGGGCTAATGGCGTACGGTTGTTTAAATATGTTGCACTGACATTAGATCTATACTCGATATCAGCGATACACAGGTATTGTAATCGGCATCGGGTAGGAGAAAATGGTATCAGAACATCTCTAATTGAAACAGTACATCCCTTCCTGCAACAGCATTTAACATCTGGAAATTTGCAATAGTATTTAAACATTTTCAAAACATACCCAGATCTCCGGTGTATCAAGAATAACATCTTTAAAGCCCACTTTTAAAATACCATGTCCTGTAAGTTTCCCCTATAAAATACAATCTGGGTTTTATGTTACACACTCGATGGTCAGTCACGCACAAGTGGTGCACACTTGGGGGAGACATGAGGGGAGGGAGGATGAAGAGAGAGTAAACAAATCCTCTACCTTTGTGATGAAGACTCAGTGGTGGAGTAAGGATTGGAGGTTGGTGCAGAGAGGTGGTCAGGTGTGATGTGAGGAGATCGATGACCTGAATGAGCCACTACAAGCCCCATATCACACTGGGCATGAACCGAGGGGGGAGCAGAAATCTGCACGGCCAAGGCTTCGGTCCCATGAGGTCTAACAGTCCTCACAAGGTCAGTGTTTATAAGTGAAACGGTCCTAAAGAGGCAACAACAATGACTACACAAACACACTCACAGCAGAGCCGGTGAACAGCTGGGTGAGGTCACAACCTGTAAAGCCACGCTGCCCACAGAACATGCAGTGGGACAGGGTAAAACATCGTAGAGCAGAGCGGTCACACCATGGGACAGTTGCAGGGTGGCCAGGAGGACGCCCAGCCCTGTCAGCTGAACAGACATGGTGCTGAGTAGTGTTCTTATAATGACATATTATTATATAATGTCAGGTGAGGCAGGGTTAGAGTAAACCCAAAGGTGAGTGAGCCCTAACCTACATGTGCTGCATCATGAGGAAAACTGCTCCCAAAAAATGAAATTTCCAGCCAAAGCTGTATGGGCTTTGTTTCTTTTTATACCGTAGGGATGATATCACTATGTTATTTATTATGTGTGACTTTGCTTCACTAATGCTTAAAATATTCTATATGTGGTTCAATTAAGTGAAATTGAGTTGAACGTTTTCCTTTACTGTTTGTTTGACGAACATGCACCAGCGATTTGCAATCACCATAAGAGGACAATGTCAAACTGACAAAAATGTATTGATAATAAAACTTTAAAATCCTCATTAAATTGAAAAAGGATTAAAAAAACATAATACAGGATTAGAGAACAAAATCTATCAAAGCACAGTTTTTGGTCCAATATGTCAATATCCAGCAATATATTTTAGCCCATTTTTGCTCCCGTATTTCCAGAGTTTAATTATGCAAAGCAGATGCATGATATTCTGAAAACAGCTTCCTCCACATTTAAAATTCTATCATGGCCACGCTTGATTAGTTAACCCATTAGTCAAGACAAGCAGCTCAAAGTCAACTCTGCTTCCACTGGTATTCTATTGTGTAATATATCACATGCTGTTAGTTTGAATCCAGTCACTCCCTCCAGGCCTGATTGGAAAAATAAAAACCCAAGTAACAACAGCAACATCCATGAACGAGCTGAAACAATTCGCTAAACCAATTTGCTAAACTAATTCCATTGCATTGTGTATCAAACATGAGGCTTTGAAGTCGGTGCTTTATAATAATTAACAATAGGCTTTGTATTATTGCAATGTTTGGTGTTACTTGCCACAAATACACTTTGCAGTGAAGACTGGTTGAAAGCAGATTTCACACATCATCTGGGAGACCAGCGAGGGACGGACTGCAAATAGACTCCAGCATCTGCTAGCTGTGGGACTAAAACCAAACACGTACAAAGTGATGACAACTTAACGCTTAAAGTGCAAACTTCTAATTCTACCACTGGGTATTACAGAGACTGCAGTCACGATATATGGATTCAATATAAAGCCGAGAATATTTAATATTGCCCCCAGATGCAGACTCTGCAGCTGAGGAAGTTATTAAGCCTCATCATTCGGACTCTTATTAAATATTGTACATATCTTGGTTATTGGTTTGATCTGAAATACACTGAAACTGTTTTACAGTAGGTGTGATCAAGTGGAGGATGTGTGAGATGATGAAATCAAACTCAAAAAGCTACAGAGGGTAAAGAGAATAATCATCTACTGTGTGCACACAGGATGTGTTTGTGCTCAGTCTATCTGTGGGAGTGAAGGTGCAACATTTCTGTGCCTGCAGAGTAAACAGCCTCGGATATTGGATGCGATATTACTCTTTGTCTTGACCCAAATTTAAGTTGTCTCCTGGATAAACAATGGATGATTCCAGTCTACTCAGTCAGTGTTGCTATCATAGTCCAAACCTGAGAGGTTAACCCCAGCCATTTATCCAACGAGAGGACAAGAGCTGCAAGCCAAGCAGAAGAACTGCCTGGAGCAAGAGAGACGAAAGCCAGTGTGTTTATGTCTGTGTGCGTGCACGTGTGGGGGATGTGTGTGTTGGATTGCCCACTGACATCGCAGCATAGCTCTGAGTACAGTTCTGCGAGGGAGCAAACGTGCTATGAAAAGCCTAAGATCCCACTGTACCAGTATTTTTTATTATTAACGCAACTCATTCCATTTTTATTGGGGGATTTGTCTTAATTCCTACAACCACAGTCAAATGAAATGTGCAGAGAAACAAATGGATGCAGATCTGGCAATAAGAGAAACAAAAGGTCGCTTCATTCATCTCTCCTTCCTCCACACTATCATCCATCCATCTGGATCTCGGTCCTCAGTTGTTTCTCTCATGTTAGATTCAGACCATTGCATCACGACACAGAGACGCACAAATGAACACACACACACACAATTCTGCAGACAAACACACAAGACTAGGACAGAAAAAAACCTGAGCCAACAGTTAATGTTGTATTTGTTCACATGGTTGGTTCAGTTATTGTTAAATCACTGTCACAATTCCCCTGATGTCGCTTCAAACATGAACAGTTTGGTTTCTGTGTAAACTTGAACATGTGTCAGACTCCACATGGGTTTTTTTTTTCTTCTTCCCAATATCGCCATTAATCTGGCATGGCACGGGCCATCTGTGGCTGACATCAGGAAATCACTGCTCACATGCCGTCTGTGTGGCTGCGTTAGTCTGTGTCACAGAAATGCTGCAGGGGGGAGGAAGGAGCAGTGCCTCTCTCTGTCTTTTCTCCCTTGATGAAAAAATAAATAAATAACCATAACCATAGAGTCATTTGCATTTCAACCCGAGAAGCGTTGTGGTCGAACTCTCTCAGTGAAAGTATTTCAGTTCTCTCCTCAGGGAGTCAATCACTGCACGGGCTCCAGCCATGAATATGTCCATATATTAAACTGGCCAGCAACCGATACAGGACCTACTGATATATAGTTAGAATAAATGATGAATACTCTTTGACTGAGTCATCAAATCAGTCAGAGGGCTTTTTATTATTTACCACTGTGACTGACATCTATGTTTTATATATTTCATGAGAACAAGAAATAACAGTTGTAGAATCTGTAATACAGGGTGTTTATTTCAACATGAAACTACTGCTCTACATCAGGGTTGGAGACGTCCAGAGAGAGAAAATGTCCTTAAGCAAAGGAACGGATCATCATAATGTCTCAGTGTTACTAGTGTTACAATTCAGTGTGTAGTAGACTGTAAAATCAAGGAAAGTACAATCCAATAATATTTTAACAATATTTGATTTCAAATCGACCTGCAGGGATTATTAATAAGTACTCTAATAAAAAGGAATTCAGTCTAAAACAATGTCAACACATCTTAACAACCGAACAGCTTTAACACCTGCTTTCCTCTTTCTTTCTTCTCCTCTTACATCACTTTTCTTGTTCAGCGAGAGAAGAGAGCTCTGTGTAACTTTATTATCGCTTTTATTTTCACTGTATATGATCCAAACCCTGTGGAAACACATAATCAATACATGCAACAATCTACATCTGCTGAATCATTAGTCTTTTGTATGATATGAAGACAAGTGAGAAGAATATACTGTATATTGAACTTACTGTTCTTCAGCCCAGCACATAAAGTTGTTACAACATCGCTGAGACTCAACCATGCAGCGTCTACATGCCATTACTGCTGAATATGAAGGAAATGATAGCAGAGGAGGAATAGCCTGTCTTCCCTCCCTCCTGCGGTGCCTCTCTCATTGCACTGCACAAGGGCAGCATCGTTACCATTGAGGGTTGATAGATGGCTGACTTCACCCTGCTCTGCTTCTCTTTCACAAACTAGAAAATAAAACGACGCCGGTGTTGAACCTTCCCCACTGAGCACGCTGGGTCAATCTCAGACCATTACATCCAGTCGCCCTGCTTCATTTCAGTTGAGAAGAGATAAATATGAGATTGTAAATGGCTTCATCTGTGATTGAATGAAACAATGTAAAAAAACAAGCCGGTAATGTGCAGTCAAGCCAAGTACGGCTGTGAGAGTAACATTGGTTTCTCTGCTCCAATACACAAGGGTCATTAAACTTCGGTTGGCGATTCATTAAATGATATTTGATTTTCTGTCCATAGCACCTTGCATGAAATAAGACCCAGTGGCGAGCAGGTTAAGTGAGCCAACTCATCGTTAAGCTGCTATCATAACCTTCTGCTCCCACTTGGATGAGCTCATTACACTTGAGGACTGATTAATGAAGGTCATATAAATCATTGGTATTGTTACAGGCAAATGAGCAAAGCTGCTTCTCAAGAGTGACTGTCCTGCAGTTCAAAACAAGACATCCCTTCTGAAAGTCTATAAAGCAACATGGGTTTTATCATCTGAGAGAATCTAGAATAAAAGAACAGATGCTAATCTACAAAAGAACATACGCACCCTTCATGTTCTATAAAGTACAAAGGAATTCCTGAGCTATTTTAGCTGCTAACATTTGGTGTTGCCAAGAAAAATTCTGTAAACATTTCCTCATAATTCCAAATCAGAAACATCTGAGGTAGCATTATAATCAGAATATGAATCAGAAGTACTTTATTAATCCCCGTAGGGAAATTCAAACGTCACAGAGCTCCTGAGAAAGAGGTGAAAGAACAAAAGCAGGTATAAACATAGTAATATAAAAATCAAGTAAGACTAAAATTAAATAAAAAGATATACATATGTAGAAATAAAAACTGCGATAGCGAGGATGAAAAGGAAGGATGCTCTTTTTTTTGTTACATAGACAATACTGCTTAAGTGTATTAGTGTTTCACATGCTCCTCGGAAAAGTCCAATTTTCAGACTTGTGAAGTCGTTGTTCCAACTTTGTTGTGTTCATGTGCTTTGATCGTGGAGAAACAGTGTTGCATTTAAGTGTTTAGAGCATTTAAACAACACATTGTCACCTTTCTCCGATGTTTATAACAAAGAGCATAAAAAAGGATCAGGTGTGACACAAACACAAATAATTTTAAATGTATGCATGTTGATCATAAAAAAAAAAAAAGAAAGATGTTGGGTTCTAGTGAGAGATGGACATAAAGTTGGTGTAAAATTTGACAAGTTCTCATTAAAAGCTTCTATTTAGAGCTGATTGTAAAACTATGTAAATTGGTTTTAACTCTGCAACTCGTGTTCCAAACTTCTCCCCAACTTTGCGAATTGTTGTTGTTTCCAAGTTGCTGTCCCAACTTTATTAAGCGTTCATGCCAATTTTCCCAGTCAGAAAGATAATTATATGAAAAAAATGTATATATATATATGAACAAATATGAAGTTAGCTTGTAAGTTGTTATCTGCAACTTGTTATAAAGACTAAAGAGCACCACACGATTGCATCACTAGTGTATCCGGAAAAGTTGAAAACAAGGGTAATTACATGAACAAATTGATATCCACATGTCTGTATGTCTAATTAAGACGTTATAGCTTGTTGGAAGACTGGAACAAGGAGGTAGGAGCTAGCCTATATCTAAAAGTAAAGAAACACCATTTACTATCACATTCATACCGGCCAAGCTAGCTGTTTTCCCTCTGCGTCCGGTCGGTATGACATGCTAAGCTAACCACTTGCCAGTAGTTTCATATTCAGCACTTATAAGAGAAGCATTAAATCTTCTCATCTACCTCCTCAGCCTATTTCCGAAAATGCATGACTGTAACTTCAGATAAAGCTGTTCAAGGGTCCCTCCAACTCCATTAACAGCAAGTGTTTTAAATACCCACTTTAATTTTTAATCGTTACTGTATTAATTAAGCTACTTAGATCTGCATAAAATATGTAGTCCTTTAAATCATCCACCCTTCCCTGGAGAAGTTTCACAGTCTACACTAAATTGAGCTGCTGGTTAAAATCATAGACATCCATTTAGTGGGATAAGGATATTCACTGTTTAACATGTGACGTCAAACGTTATCCTTCAAACCAAGCTATTTCTTCACAGGCTAGACAGACAAGAGAACTCACATGTATTGTTAAAGAACTTCTCACTCATTCCGTCATGTACGCAGCCTAGCAACTGCACGTTTCTGAAAAGGCATGTGTCTCTACATGAATGTCCATCCAGGATCAACTCTTTCTGTGGTGCCATGAACCACCCTGGGTTCCATTCGAGTCTGAGCTGTGTCTCTACACGCCAAACAGTAATAGAGTTTACATCAAAGATTTCCCTCCCACTGTGACGGCTGAGTAGATAGATCACACACTCTCGCCGTCTCCCTCAGGCCTCCCTGTTCTCAACCTATTGCCCTTTCCTCCCACTTTCTCTCCATCCCTCCTTTCTCTCTCTCTCTCTGTCTCTCTCTCTCTCCCTCTGCTTCCAACCTCCAGTGGTGTTGGTAGCAGGGTGGAGTGTCACCTTGCTCTGTGCCCAGTGGCCTGTGGCTAGATGATGATTTATGGCTTTGGAAAGTGGGGGGGGGGTTTGAGAGATGAAGTTGGTGGATGGCTTGGTTTAAAATCACTTGTGGCGGTGTATGAAGGCGTAGCAGTGATGAATGAATGTAGTCTCTGCATGCCAATCAAAATGATCTTCCTCCAGCATACAGGTTTTAAAGCCATCCAGAGGCTCAGACCTGCTCTTCTTCTAATGATCTGCTTTTCCCACTCGACACTCCTGCGTATAAGAATGAAGATGCATGGAATAAGATGGGCAGGGCAATATCATTAAAATAGTTCCCCTTAAAAAATGTATAATAAAAAAAAAATCGGGTCAGGGTAGTGTTTTAAATTAGGAGTTTATATAACCACAATGGCTATACAATGGGCAAACATAAATGCATCTTTGTTCATTGCTTTCCAGGATTTATAGTTTGTCTGCTGACAATTGCAGCCCACTGAGAAAAAGTCATTAAGGAAGAAAGCATCACTCAGTCACACGTTGACTGTAAAAAATGACTTGGTCTTAACAAAGAAAACACATTCTTTATTGTTCTCCTCAAGACATTTGTCAATAAGGATCATTGTACAAAGAAACACGTGTATGTGCGTAAAAAAGCAGATGACAGATATATATATATATATAACATGGAGTGCAATAGGTAACAGACTTGTCTCTTGCCTGCTCTGGATAACACAAATGATAATATAATTATTCATTTAAATGCATGTTTTAGCTGATATCATAAGGAGAGCCAGGAGCAGGTTCTTGTTTAGTATGCTAATATAATTCACATTATATTCATTTTATATGAATAAAATCATTCGACGGTGGGAACCCCAGTGATTGTGACTCTCAGTGAGGAGCTGCTCCCCGCGGCTGCCTGAATAACCAGAACGCTACACAGCATACAGAACAGCATGTGTTCTCCTGGACATTCACAGTGACACCGGCAGGATGTTCAATTTTCTGTTACACTGTAAAAAAAAATGACATTCTGAATGCACACGTGCTTCTTTTAAACCTGACATCTTGAGAAAACTTTTCAGTGATTTTGTAGCATGACTCATTTATCACCCATTATGTATTTGTGCCACAACAACATGAGTGAGCAACTTGTTGTGGCCAAACCCGCCCCGGCCCTGTTGTCTGTACTGTATGCATACTGTATGAGTCATACGAGAGCAAGTCACACAGACAGATTGTGCTTTGCTCTCCATCTGAGTCCATTCATATGTCAGTGATATCACAGCCACATATTGTTCCTCTGCTCTGCCATTTCCCAGTGAACATATTGTGCATTAAACCAGAAATTGGTTGATATTACGAAAAAGACAATCATTTATTGTTTCTCGTGCATAATTTACAGTACAGGCTTCCATGAAAAGACAGTTTAGATGATATTCTGCATTTTGTTGTTCACAAACCCCATAAAAATGTGAATGTGCAGCCAAATCCTTGTACACACGTAACATCGTATTATCCTGGAGCGAATTTTAAAAAGGGGCGGCTTGAAATGTGTATGGTTGTTTGTCTCTATATGTTGGCCCTACCATATGCTAGCGACCCCTACCCAATTGTCGTCCAGGAGGGAGGGAGAGATGGATGGAATAGTTTTGTTGTCCAAAAACTATATAAAACACATACATGAGCCATACTTTTGCACAGGGTGTCTACATCATGAACACACATACTGGTTGGCCCCAAAAGGTAATCCATTATTTACTATAATATATTCAATAAAAGAGTTTGGGGCAAAATGCAACAGGTTAGGAAAGTCAGCATCTGGTGTTTCAATGGGATTTATTGGTAACATATAAAATAAAAGCCTGACACTGATGAAGTTCAACTGTAGAGTCCATATTTGATCCTCTATAGAATCTGGACCAGCACTAGCAGATAATGTGCTGCACAGCATCCGTCCACACTTGCTGAGTTCAACTTTTATGAACCCCATGGGCTTGGTTCGGCTCGGATTGATTCTCCTCTAACAAAAACGTGTTCTCCCAATTGGCTCAGAAATATGAGAAATTCTTGTAAAGTTGATTTGCAGTTCAGGCTGGGGGCGAGGAAAATGCCACACCAGTTGGGGCGCTCCATTTATATTTTATCATAGTTTGCTGGTTGTACCATCTTCCATCAGGATATTTCAAAGCTCTACAACTGGCCCAATTCCCGCATGTGGCGACAATAGCGTCACAACGCAGTAATGAATCAAATTAAGTGGTATGTCAGCTAGGCTAACAGAACTCTCCTTCTCCTCTCAGCATGAAAAGGAATAGTTTCATGGCCTCAATTTGTCTCTCTCTTCCTTTACTGGCACATATTTTTTGCGTTTCATCTTTTTTTTTTTTTTTTAATGAAAAAATGCTGGTGGCAATGCATGACGAGTAGAAGAGGGAAAATCCAATTGGAGGTGCAGAATCTTTATTCATGTCTGGAGTCAGAGGGGTTGACTGGTGGAGAGCAAGGCCTTACCTTTTGGATTGAAGTAAATATATGCAATAACATAAATTATATCCCAAAGAAGGGGGGGTTCTACTCCTCTTCCTCTCTTTCTCTTACATGTTTCATTTTTCTCCTTCACTCTCTCCGGTGGAGATTAAAGTACGTAAAGGTGATGTGAAGGGAGAGTGATGCTTCACAGTGACAGAAGAAAGAGAACGACACAGCGATATGCTGATGATATGGTGATGAGCAAGACAGAAGATGAAAGAGGAAGAGTAAAAGACAGAGCGCGCGAAAGGGGGAGCAATATTTGGATTGAATAAATATGCGCTGAGGCTTGTGTACAACTGCATAAGTGACAGCTCTTATACGCCTTTTATATTCAACAGAAAGAAAGGTTTTACATTTGAAGCAGTCGACTGTGGCCTCTGGGTGCAGGAAGTAAAGAAACCCATTTGTGTATTTATCTGTGTTTAACCTTTAGCCAACTTCTTTTTTTCTACATCCAGTGAAAATAAATACTTAATTCTTTTATTCCATTATACTAACGAGTTGTAATGTAGGAGGATCACAGCAGAGTCAACGCTCTGCAGTTTCTCTCCCTGTGGTAACGAAGGATAGAGAGTCGACCAAACAAAGAAAAAATAAGGATATGTAAACAATCATTGTGTATGTTGGTGGTTGTACCACACAAAACATTTAACTGCTGTTGCCTCTGAAGCTTAGAGTTATTCAAAGACTGAACTGAAAAGTTCAAAAACAAATTATATTATTTCTGTGTTACTACAGTTTTCTATTTGCTAATGAAGTTTTCCACTCATGTTATGCATCATTTGCAAACACAGTAAAGTTATGTGTGTAAAGTGGAGAATCGCCTTTAACGATTCAAACGTCTTTGCATTATTAATGCCAGAAATAATGATGTTATTACATATAAAGAACTTAAAGCTCTCTTCCCGACACATCGATGTGTTCGCTGTGAATTTTTCCAGACATTCTTCTTGTTTAAGGCTCAAAAGGGCTCACTGGGACATTTTCTTGAAATCATACCAGGAGGACGTCAAGAAAAAACATTGAAATGTCCGAAGCTTCTAACATTTGTGTTCTCACGTGTCAAACTCACCAGCATCATCAGATATTCATGTGAGGTAACAAAAACACATCTTTGACTGGAAAGGGACTGTACAGAAAATACAATAAAGGCCCATTTTAAGTTTTGTTTCTGAATAATCTTCAAAACGCTAAAACACTGTGTGGAAAATGTTCTCGGATTGTTAAAACAAGCTGAGCTGCGTACATCAGTATTTGTGAGTATATTCATGTCAGAGAGATAACACAATGGAAGAGGCCAGCTGTATTGTTTTGTAACACAAATGATCAGTCTTCTGAGGCTAAATCCTGGATAGAAACATCTTATGATTTACAGCGACAAAAGGAGGCAGAGGGGGGTGGCAGAAAGAGAGAGAGAGAGAGAGAGCACAAAAGAGTGATAATGACAGAAAAAAAGAGAAAGAGTGAGATTATCTTTGGCCTTTCAATGTGGTTCTAATCCATACTTTACAATATTGTCACCCAGAGCCAGGAAAGTGTAAATCTGCAATATGACGGTCTATAGGAACACTTAGCCGACAAACGGAGAGGACAGAACAGAGGATATTGCACTGCGGACCTCGGTAATCTATCTCTTTCTAGACAAATAATGTTACTATGAGACTATAGGACACAGAGTGTATGAAACATGCTTGAGCGCACTCACCATTATCTCCTCAAAAGGGAAATGTGACTGTTTTTCAATTGTGTGTCACCCTCAAGCTAAGAAATATAAAGCTGAACCATGGTTTGCTTCACTGGCGGAGCTACTGGTATCATGTCAGTTTAAGACAAAGGACTTGGGTTTACCACTGCAACAACACCCGCTGATAGGTGCGCCTGCAACCATCGCCCTCGCTGCGAGTCTCCAAGTGAGACCCTGTACCATTTACGAAAAAGTGCGTCTCGAGCCACTGAATTTCAACAGCACTGTGATGAGGGACAGGGTCTATTTGCATTGCCAGTCGCAACCCAAAAGGTGTATCCAATGTCTTGGGGGCGTGGGGAGACGATGAATAAGGGGACCGGCATGAGACTGGCTCTATATATAGCAGGTAATCTGTCATCTTGTTTTTTTTTGCTTCTGCCGTCCCCTCGTTTTTTGTTTTTTTTGCGGATTTGATTGGATTGATGCTCAGAAGATCAGAGAAAGTATAGGAGGGAGTCTTGAAGCGTCTGTGAGAACAGAATAAGGTGTGTGTGTGTGTGTGTGTGTGTGTGTGTGTGTGTGTGTGTTAGAAGGAGTCTGCGCTGAGCGACTGATGGCTGCTGTTTTTAGAGACCCAGTTGCAGCTGGCCAACGTCCAAGCTGAATAGTTCGGCTCTCACAACTACAAGGAAAAGAAGTGAGTGTCAAAAATAGAGGGGGAAACTATCCATCTAACACTTTTGTTTCAAAAGATTTCCGCTGAATCCCAACTTACACTGCAAAAATTTTATTTCCTCCCCAACCTCCAACACCACTGCTGCCTGGAGTCAAATATTTCTAAAGTGGATGTTGTTTGAAAGTTCTGTCAGCTCTGACAGGTTGGATTCCCTGGCAGCGAAATCAGTTGGAGACAAATATGTCTTTTACACACACACACACACACACACACACACACACACACACACACACACACACACACACACACAACCTCTGCTGGGAAAATGCTGAGGGGCCTCTTGAAGCTCCTTTTGATAAGCTACGCCTTGTGGTCACTTCAAAGCAGAGATGAAGGAGTGGATAAAGAAGGAGCAAAGAGATGGAAGGAGGAAAATCGCAAGGGGGAGGATGGACTGAGGAATGAGGAAGGATGGAATGATGGGAAAAAGGCAGTAGAATGAAAAAGGGTGAGGCATGTGTAAGATGAAAGAAATGCAGGGAGGGATTGCTCTACAAAAAGAGGGAGAGAGATTGCGTGGAAATGATAGTGGGACACACAAGTGTAAAAAAAGACACAAAGACACGTGAATCATGCACGCACACACATCACACTCACACACCTGGGGGAGATGAATCTGGAACAACGAGAGGTTTGGGGAAGGCGAGTCTCGTCCCTTCTGTGCACGTCCCAACTAAAAGAGCAACTTGCTGCTGAGAGAAAATCCTCCTGCTCTCACTCTAGAAACTCTCTGATGAACTATGGTAAAGCCTGCAGGCACACACTGATACATACAGGATAGAGGGGGGATCATTAGAATAACTCAACCACAGACGGTTAGCTAGCTAGCTCCATCTAGAAACACTTCCCCTGAATTATTCACAGAGGTGTAAATAAAATATATCCAATGGCCTTCACCTAAAAAAAAAGATAGCTGCCATGCTGAGTAATGAGTTCTCCAGGAGATGAGTTTAGATTCTGTATGACATGCAAGCAGATGTGTGAAAAGGAACTCAGCTCCAACTTCAGTTATTCGTATTGATATTCAAAGAGGAGGCAGTGTGGCTTGATTTAAAACAGAATATGTAATCTACGTAAATACGACAGTGTGTTGGGGCCATGTTGAAGAAAAATATTCAGATTTTGAGCATAAAGTCATAATATTACGAAAAAATAAAGTGGTAATATTAATATTATCAGAATAAAGTCGTAATATACAGGAACTGAGAAGAAACTTTACGTAATTTTATGAGAATACAGATAAAATTTAGTTTTTTGGGAAATAAGCAGCAAGAAGAAAATGTGTTTTACTTCTGGACCCAAAATCTTGGACCAATCTCACTGTGAAACTAAGAAATCCTTCTGAATATCACGCAGATGTCACCAGATGATAGATATAAGATGATATAAAGTTGCTTGCTATACATTTCCTCCACAAAATAGACAAAGTCTGCGTGGTTCTTAGACATTTTCTAACATAATGTTTTCAAAGTCCTGGTACTTAATGTAATATGGTGTTGATTTGCCAAAATATTGAAACCAATGTATTACAGATGAATCTTATGATATTCCCTGTGTACAATAGCATTTAGCCTAAAATTATGACTTTATTCTGGTAATATCACAACTTAATTCTCACTATATTACAACTTTTTTCTTGTAACATCACATCTTTACTCTCCTAATATTACAATTTTATTATTGTAATATACACAGTTATTCTCAAATTCTCCCATTTTTTTGCTTCTGATGTATGTAATATATTCATAATATATGTGCCTGATATAACGATACTAAAACATGCCACCTCTTAAAGTGGCATTTCCAATTAAAAACCATCACAGAGAAATGTTATCCGCCAGTCATTGATCAAAAGTGATGATAGGAGAACAGTAAAGAAAGAAAGAGAGATGTGCAATATAATAATTCATAATGCATTAGTGCTACGACATTGCTAAAACCAGTCCTCCCCTTCATGTATATGAGACGACATTAGAAGACAGACTGCCACAGAGGCAAATAGAAAGTAGCGAGGACATGAAATCTAAGCAGCAGCACGCAGTCAGAAGAAGATGAATAGTCCACAGGTCATTTCCACCGTGTCCCACTGGTGCGGCAGCGTTAACACGCTGTGATGATGTAGTCGTCAACCTGTGTGGCAAGACCACAACAGAGACTGAGCAGAAATCAATACACACTCGGGACACTGCTTCTGGCACACGCAAACCTTTTTATTTCAGAAAAGGTCAAACTATGGAAAGACTTCCCACGTCACCCACGTCTTTCTGAAATTGGGCAATAATCGGTTTTAAACAGGTCTCATGGGATTCAGGCCCTGGAAGATAAAAACCAAGTGGAGGAAGTTCACAGCCCTGTCATAGATGGAGATTACTATTTGTCAGTCTTGTACAAGAAACACTGATCCAAAAACAAATCATCCGTTTATGTCTATTTCATTAAATATTAATCTACCATGTGAAGATATTTGTTCAGAATGAGATGGATTGCAATACTTTTCCAACCCACTGTCCTTACAATTTCATTTCAGGATTCTGTTTTCTTTGCACTCATGCCAAGGTTGAAAAACTAAAAGACATCTCCTGGTTCAACCCTCAGAGACAGACATCTAAGGACAGCTGCCCCCATGCACTCCCACCCCTTTCACTCCTTGCCTCCCCCTCTCTGTCAATCACAGACAAACTTTTAACTCCTCTCTCCCTACCCCACCTCTCCGAACTCCCCATTTTCCCTCCCCATCTGTTCTCATATCCTTATGAAGGAGTCTTACTCTTCTCCCGGATTTCCACACGTATTCTCTCTTATTTAATTACAATGAATAAGTTTCCTTCCAGCAAATGGGTCAAGTTTGTATTATTAGTAGTTAGTCAATGACAGAGGTAGCCAGAGTGTGTGTGTGTGTGTGTGTGTGTGTGTGTGTGTGTGTGTGTGTGTGTATGAGATGTATCAGGAATTTCCTCTCAGCTCCTATTACTCTAACACAACACTTTCTAAATAAGTCGCCTGACTCTAACCACTGCTCAGTCTCAGGGCCTCGACCTCATGCTTACCCACAACGTCCCCCTCGGGCTAGAACACAAAAGATGAATCGACAGATCAACATCCTCATCAAACCAAAAATGATGTAAATCTCATCTTATCTTATCGTCCTTACGTGATGGGAGTCAACTGTTGAAAGCTTCTGTGCTGAGAGAAACAATGGTAACCAACAGTACAATGATACCGCAGTCACTGACCTTGTGGAAAACAAACGTGGCCGCTGTCACTTTGTCTTGGCCTACATAATGGCCATTATACCAAATCTCAGCTAGCCTTTGAACCAAGCTGCAGTGTTCATCCGGCAGGTCTCAGATACTTGAAGGTGTGATGATTAATGATAGCGTTGTCGACGGTAATGAGCAGTGGGACTTGAGCTGTGCCCTTTTTCTTCCGTTTGCGTGGCTGGCATCTGCCCACCTTACACATGTGGAGAGAAAGTAGTCCTATCCCTGTCTGGAGGGCAGAGCAGAGCGAGCTAACATATATTATATTCTTGGCACATCGAAGAATAGAACATATCCCATCATGCTGAACGGACAGGGAGGGAAAAAACAAAAAGCAGATCAAATGAATTCTGCCTGAAGTCGGATGAGAAGACGGATACCACTCTCATGTCCTCTTGGTCAAGGGCGTCATTTCTACTGAGGAAGAGAAGGACAATGTTCAATCTTACAGGTGGAACATAATGGTCTCTTCCAAACAAACAAAAAACACCAACAACTGCTGATATGGCCTTTGTCTTCAGTTTTAAAAAAGTACTCTAATAGATACATACACTACTAGAGTAAAAAGTAAAAAACATTCATGGGTCAAATGCCAACAGTACAGTCACCGGTATTTGTCGGTAGTACTCTCAACATGACAAGAGAGAGTGACAGCAATTCTAGCCATTCATGGATGTGCTGTTCACAAGTAGATGAAGATATACTGGGATGTTGGGGGAGACATCTTCAGACTTGGGGGTAATAATCGCTCATGTTACTCTGTTAGCATTTGTATATTGTTCCACCTTCTGATCTCCTTGATGCATCAAGTCCAGTCCACATTAAAATCTTCTGCATGAGACATCAGCTGCTGCCTGAGTTCTCCTTTCATCAGCTTCCAGAAAACACAGAGACCTTGAACTTTGAACATCAAAATCTCATCAGTTCAAGTCAAAGTGAACGTTTGTGCCAAATTTGAAGCAAATTCCCTCACAGAATTCTTGTGATGTAGTTTTCACAATGATGGGACCCGGGCTGGCTTAGTCCAACGATTATTTCAGTACACCTGCATCTCTACATCCTTACTTTGTTCACTTTCTTTAACCTGTATTCAGTCTATGTGCTACATTGCTAGGCTGCTGGATGTTGCCTTATTTTGATGCCTGGGAATGAGAGCAGTTTTGATCTAACTCTAACAGGAAGAAAGCAAATAAGCATATTTCCTAAAATAGGAATTTCATTTAAACAATTGAATACCTGTGCATGCATGTGTGTATATTCAGATTAATGCCTATACATTTATTTTTCCATTGTGTAGAATAAATAAATAATAAATATTACATTTAAAATAAGATACAGATCAAGTGTTGTGCCAAGTATGAGGACAGTGAGAGCAAGGACAGGTTAAATTGGACATCCGATCCCACAGAAGACCTTCAATAACTAAGTGGCATGCATTGTTAATTCCAAGTGGTGTTTACTTCAACTTTCAACTTTAATAGGATTATAAAACTGAATTTCCAAATGAACTTTACAATGCGGTAACAAGAGTGAGGGTTACTGGTATGCTTGAAGATTTTATATCACACCGTCTGTGTCTGTCATCCAGTAGGAAGCAGCTTGGAAATGTTCCCTGTGCTGGTGCCCTGACCTTTGCCTGACTCACAAACAGAGGCTTTCGAAATGTTGTGTGTGTATGTAGGGAATGTTCGTGCGTGGAAAGGAGAGGTTGGAGGGTCAGAAGGAGCATTAATGAAAGTGGAAAGTGAGAGAGAGATGAGTGACAGACAGTCCACTGAGATTCGTCTTTTGGCCATCCATTACTCCAACAGTGAACAGTGATGCACTGTGATGTTACCTGTACTCATTGCAGCACTGATTCCTCAGTAATGTCATATTCTATTGCATAAAGCTTCCTGTCAGAAGGTGGTCCAAACTTAGAAACCATTACTTTTACATGGCATTTGTACTTTTAGTAATAACAATAATACATCAGATTTATATAGCACTTTTCAAACCTATCAAAGAGACTTTACATAATTTAGGATAAAACAAGGAAACAATCAACAAATGCTGTAATACAAATAAAAAGAAAATAATAATAATAATTAAAAATGTGGAGTGGTAATGAGTTCCACAGAGAGGGGGTGGCGACTGAAAACGCCCTGTCACCCCAGGCTCTGCGCTTGGTCCTAGAGACATGAAGGTGGTCGGCATCAGTAGATCTGAGGCATCGGGTGGGGGTGTGCTGGTGGAGGAGGTCTGGGAGGTAGTGGGGAGCCAGGTTGTTGAGGGTCTTGTTAGTGGTGAGTAGAATCTTGACATTTATCCTGTATTTTACTGGGAGCCAGTGGAGGTCATGGAGGACTGGGGTGATGCGATCAGTTGAGCAGGTACTGGTGAGTAGGAGGGTTATCTCTGAGAGTTGATTTTATGTCAACTTAAAAATAAGATTATGTTCATCGTTGTGTGAATTGGAGAAGGTTTATCATGTCTGTGTTGTTTTAAAGATCCTCTACACATTACGTTTTTGAGTGGTCAGGTGCGAGGACTGCATGTTCCCTCCTGATTGCACCAATGACACATGTTTACATTTTCCTCACATGTGATGAATGATGGTTGTGCACATCACTGACCTGAGGTTGGATTATGTAAAAAAAAACACTTTGTCTGACGTGCTGTGTAGATGGCTTATTGTTTATACCAGATCTAAATAACCACTCTCAAAAGGTGGAGTGAAAGGTCTGCGATATTTGATAGAAAGGAGATGCCATAGTGTTTAAATCCATCATGCTGCACTCAGGATAACATTTTTTGTAACTATCCAACCACCTGAGAAGCAGTTCTCACAGAGTATCCTGGCAAAAAGCAGTGTTATCATTGTCAATGACGCATAATACATCAAGGGGGAGTTTTAAGCCAAAGACTATGGCTGAAGTCCCTTATCCTACATGTTTGTTTTTTGCCCTCATCTTGTGGAGTTAGGGGATCATAAAACCCTAATGTTCAAAAACATTGTTACAATTTTAAATCAGCATGTGTCTATAAAACAGGTTGTTCGTCATATGTTGTAATTACAATTTTAGTTTCCTTGCATTTGATTCCAGCCGATTTAATTAAGTTTTAACATTTGATAGCACTACTCCTGCATGAAACCGGTAATCAAATCAAATTTTTGCAGTCGGTGTTCGGTCCCCTTGATGTAGTATTCCTCTTTTTGAACCTTCTTTTTGAACTGTGGGAGTCAGCTTTTCTTTCCTTTGCCTTTATGCTACTTCAGCCTTCTGCTTCCTCTCTCCCAAATTCCCCATCCCTCTATTGTCCTCATATCATATTATGTGAACTCTCATTACAGGGGTGGTAATAGACTCTTCAGCACTAAGATCCTCTTTATTATCCGTCAACTGTAGCCTACATCTCTAAGCTGATTAGCCAGTGCTGTCTTTTCAGCATTTCAATTAGGAGCATTTTGAATAGTCAAGCAGATTGCAAGGCTTATATTCATTACTGACATTTTTAGAGCGTTATGCGATGTTTAAATACAGTAATCCAAGGAACACACTGCGGCGGCAAGGATGAAAGCACTTCAGAAGAGTGACATCATGGCAGATTTTAATATTGGACTCCCATGGAAATGGCAAATGTAGAGGAATTCAATTTGTGCTAAATCAATCACACTACTATCACACACACACAATCACTCATGGTATCGTTTAAAGATTTAACATGACCAATGAAATATATTTGTGTATATATATATATTGGACCAAATAACTGTTCCTTCGAGGACAACTATAGCCTCGAACAAGATGCAGATGTTTCATAATAATGAGTGTGTCGCTGTGGTTGAATTTGTCTTTGTCTGCCTCAATAGGACTGTCTGCTCTCTGTTGTCTGTAAAATGGTTAGGACTGATAGATTTGACATTTTGAGTGGTATATTGAGAGGCAGGCTCGCTAGCTGCCACTTACAAAACTGTGCACAACAACTGCCCACGGGGCTGTGAACACCTACGTGCATAATCTCATAGTTCTTCTATCTCTGTTCTTTTCTTTATCAGATGAGCTCATAGAGCAAATGTCCCACATAGAGGATGTGATGTCTGCTGAAGAATGAGAGAAGAGGAAACGGAAGATGGGGGAATTGAAGGATGAGGTTGTGACACCTGTTACTAATGGATTTATCAATAGGAGTGGCAACATAATGAAGATCTGCTCAGAAATGTGTGTGTGTGTGTGTGTGTGTGTAAGAGAGTGTTTGAGTAAGCTCACATGTGTGTCTGGAGTGCACGCCTTTATGATGTCATTAGCAGTTGAGCCAAAATATGATGATTTCAGGGTATTATGTGTATCTGTTTAAGATCTCTGGCTTTATAAAATACCTACTTGACACAGAAGTCACCCCTGTGACACACCCCACACACACACACACACACACACACACACACACACACACACACACACACACACACACACACACACACACACACACACACACACACACACACACACACACACACACACACACACACACACACACACACACACAGTAATCCATTCAGTCATTGTTAATCCAGCTGTGCGTGGTCGAAGAGATGTCTGACAACCTTGTCGCTGAGGTGCTGATGTCATACCTGTCCGCAAATGTTTGTGTCATTCGTGTACCATTAAAAATTCTGAATCTATCAAGGAGAACAAACCCTGCGCTCTGCCCTTTACTGAATTTCTCTCTCAGGAGCTCATGAATGTCACAAATGCATGTGTCTCTCCGCTAAGTGACATGATGTTGTCATGTTCTGAGTTGTATTTATTTGGAGCTTAGCCTCACTTAGAGCATCGGAGAGAGGAGAACGGAAGCAGTCACGCACACACTCGAGGGTTTCTGCAGTAGTTGTTTACCATTTGCCACAGAAGAATCCTTTTCCTGGACACTTTAGCGTTGCTTGTAGAGAAAGATGAGAACGTTCTACATTTCAAATGAGATTTTCTGAGGATGCAGGTAGTTTTTGTACAGTTGTGAATTCTATCATAAGCACATGACCTCTAAACTATTGCTGTTCATGTGGGTATATTTTAAATGCTTTCACCACATTCAGATGTCAAAATAAAAAGTGCAGCATTTGGATCAAGTATTATTGGAGGTATTAAGCTACATTCACTGACTGAGTGGTAGTAGTAACTAAATCATTGGGAAGCCATTACACGCAACCTAAGGCAAGGATTTACAAAAAGCTTGTGTGACCTGAGGAGTGGTTTTCCTGGAATAATGCACACATTAAAACTATCTCCCTATAGTCCTAATGGAGCAGATTTTAAGTCTTTTAAATTGGAGACCAAGGGGTATGGTGTGTTTTCATGAAACCCAGATTAGGATTTGAAAGCCTGTGGAGAGTGGTTGGCGTGGGTGTGTGCATATGTGTGGACAGAGAGAGGGAT
Organism: Paralichthys olivaceus; assembly: GCF_024713975.1. Lineage (NCBI taxonomy): Eukaryota > Metazoa > Chordata > Actinopteri > Pleuronectiformes > Paralichthyidae > Paralichthys > Paralichthys olivaceus. Next base: position 7,604,810 of record NC_091103.1, read on the forward strand.
AAAGAGCAAAACACAGCAAAAGGAGAGACATCAGGAGATTTAAGACAAGGCAGACGAAAAGTAGATATCAAAGAAGTAAAGCCACGATGAAGAGATCACGGAGAAGAAGACGGAAGAGAAGTGGAGAAAAGATCCATGAGAAAGAAGAAACAATGAGATTGAGTAAAGTTTAAGCAGGTGTGAAATGAGAGGGGCATCGTAATAAAAAAATAATAATCTTGCAGGGAGGGATCACAGAAAAAATATAGAGAAATCAAAGCGAGGAAATGCAATAGGAAATAAACTAGATTGACAGATAGAGGGAAAGATACTGAGCGCTCAAACGTAGTAGAGGAGACAGCAGATGGTGGGGATTATTCTGGACTAAAATACTCTGGGATCTACAGAGGGGAGGCCACAGACATAAACCATTACAGACTCCATCTGCCAGAAATAGACCGAAAGGAGCTGTAGGTCCATCATCACCATGATGATAAAATGCTGCCTGCATGGCATTATCATAGAAAAAATAAATGGCATCCTAAACAACAGCTGACTGAATAAATGCTGCTGTGCTTCTGAGTTTGTTGAAATCAGTTGAGAGAGACAACCTGTCAAGTTATTCCCTTATACATGCAGACCACGCAAAGCTCAACACACACCAGATGTAAAAATAAAAAATAATTCAATTAAAAACTTTGCAAAACAACCATTAGCCTCTCACAGATGGCATCCATGTGGAGAAATAATATGGGACATAAACACAAATTATTTGCGGTCTTTTTTTTCTTGACGTAGCAGCAGGTGCATGTGTGCATTATTTTTAGTATTTTGGAAAGCGTTCAATGTGTTTGTGTGATTTTGACTGATACCATAAAACACCCTGAATCCACTTTTTATATTCACTGCGATTAGTGAGAACAGCCTCTGGCACAAGCTATGGATGCGAGTGTGCAGTAAAAAGTAAAAAACAAAAAAAACAATGACAAACTGGTTCACAAATCCCACCAGTAATGCTTCTATATCCATCCACACACAACATGAACACACTCAATTACAGATACAGTCTAATGCCTGCTAATCATCCCGTCTCCCCTCGGCATGCAGAGAGAGAGGGAAGACAGTGGCTGGAGATGTGAAAAGATTTGCAGGTGTTTTTTTTTTGTTTTTTTTTACCTTTTCCTGTGTGTAGATCAAACCTTGAACCTGAAACAAAAGAGAAGAAAACATAATTACTGTTGCGTTCTGAGGGAACATTAACAGATCATACAGTTCGCTACCACACTGATGAAGCAATTTAAAAAAGAAAGTCAACGTTAGCGTCTCGCTGTGGGCACACAGGACCCACACTACGCTCAGCTCCTCTCTGAGGCTCGTTTCAGTCGTCCTCTGTAATTGCCTATTGAGCCGCGTCACTCAAGACTTTTTAAAAGCGAGTGATTGTTAGAACATTCCAGTCTTACGTTAGTGTTAGGATGGCAAAACTTATTGATGTATTATGTGTGTTTGTGCGTGTGTTTGTTGTTATTGACTAATTATCTACCCTGGCAGGGAACAGTTAATTATATCCTTCCCGGCACTGAGCATAATAATTGTGCATGGATGCATATCCACCGAAAAAAAACCCATCCATGTGTACTAAATACATACAATATAATATACATGCAACATGTGCATGACTGGAATGTATATAACTTCCCTAAAAAGTCAGCACACACACACACTCACTGTCTTGTGAGAGCTTAAACAGAAAGATCAGCTATATTTTCATCCTCATCAGCTCCCAAACATTTTTTTTTTCCTCAGGGAAAACAAACTCACATAGCGGCTGAATGTGACTCCACTGACTTGAATCTGACAGCGTGCCAATGTCATCTTTACTGCCGTCATCGTTACAGTTAGCAGCAATTAACACTGTTCACTTAAAGGTTGTTTAAGTCATTTTAATCCAACACATTTCTGCTAATATCTCCTCACAGCCCTGGATCTGGGTTTGGGAAAGAAAGCCAGTTGGATGACCGGATCGGCACAACAGTGTTCCAGCCAATCAGCAACAATGGTATTCATGCTCGTTTACACGATGGGGGGGTGAAGGGGCAGTCGGAGCGAGGCGTATATTTAAGAACCGGAAACGGTGATTCACATTGGGTACTATCATAAACAGTATATGCTACGGATCAGCTGTTCACCTTGGCAATGTGTGTGCATAACTGTAGGGGATGGAGCTTCTGTCAAAGAATCGCTGACTCCACTGTTAAACACCAGCATACAATGTTTCTTACTCTTCTCTGTTTCAATATTACAGAATAAAGTCACACAGATTTTACTGTGAGGTCACATTAGCTTCTTTGCTGCAGTGCTAAATATGATTAAGTTCAGTTCCCTTCTGCTCAGAGGTTCGGTAATGCTCACTAACCACACAGGATGTTAAAGAAAATGAGTAAGATTTGTCTATATTATAAATAATAGATTCAGTGGGAATTTAAATAAATCTTTTATTGACCTCCTGGTGCCAAAGTTTTCCCAAATCACTGCCAGTAGAAAGTTCCCCCAAAACAACGTTTTCTCCCCAATTCCCTGAACCACTCTGCCCTCAATTACTGGTCTCCGGTCCAAAGCCGACGCACGGGAACAAACCAGCTCATGTCTGCTGGATGAAAGACCTGTCGTGTCGTTGGTTTGTACATGTGCTAACAGATGCCAGCCACATCTGCTGTCTGATAACAGGATCTGCTCAGTGGGATGGTCCACCACTGGCTGTGGACTGATCTGTGACATGTCTGACAACCTGCTCTGAGTGTTTGTGAATCTTTACCTTCACTGAAAGAGCTTTGAATGTTACCATCAGTGATAAAAGCATTTTGCTTGCATGGAACCACTTGACATTGCTTCTCTAGGGGAAAAATACACTTAGTTTAGAATTTCTATCTTTTTCCTAGATTGCTTTGCTGTGTGATGACTCTAGATTGACTGTAGTCCAGTCAGCTGAGCGACCAGGGCAGTAAACAAACTATACATTTTGGATGTATTTTTCAAACAGTCAAGTCTCTTTTCCCATCATAGTAAAACACAGCTTCATTGTCCTGGACTGTAGCCCTATTCATAGTATCATGAAAAGACGAGACGCCCTTTAGATGATTCTCTCTGGCTTGACCACCCAGGCTACAGGAGCTCTGGAAACAACAGGAGCTACTGTGGAATAAAAATAAGCCTCACAATCATGTGCACATGATCTCTGTCTATAGCTGCGTTGTTCATCAAGTTCATGTATCCACAAAAATGCATGGCAACATTCATATCACACGACCAAATGTTATTTACCGCAACAGGAATCCCTCTAACAAACACTGTATTTCATAATTGACCTCTGCTGTATTTATCCTAATGGCACAAGTAGTTCCTCGCTGCTGCTGGTTTCTGTGAGGTTTATTTTCCTTCTTGGACTTGAACCAGTTATAGTTGAACCAATGCAACATGGGGGGGGCTGTTCATGTTTCCCTCATCTCCAGCTAAAGGGTCACCAAACCTTAAATACAATATAAAATGAAACATGATTGTAGTGATATCAAACCCTGTGGATGTTGGTCTTCTTCACACAGGGTTTTGTGTTTTGTTTAGAGCTGAGTGCTTATAATCTTAGAAACATGCAGTCATGCACTTACTCAATAGAGAATCCTATTATACACACTTTTTCCATTCAACAGCAATAGGCCAAATTCACAAAAAATAAAAATACCTCGTCTTTGCTTATGTAAACCCGCACATTTGATTCCAAGTCCAGTCAGGCTCTCCGTGATGCATTCAGTGGTAAAAACAAGCGCACAGTAATAATCTTCTATATTTTCTGCATGAGTTGGCAGCGTGGGCAAAAGTGTGAGACTCACACTTCGCCTGGCTGATTCTTTTCGGCAGCGGACCCTCAGACTGTACCTGCCACATCCGTCTCCCGCACTTTGAAACGCAGAGGAGCAATCATTTCATCAGTTGTTAGGCAGCTGTGCCTGACCGCTTTTATTCAGATAGGTCTGCCAACCGAAGCAAAGGTTCATGGGATGGAAGGGGGAGTGAGGTGCGGAACTAAGAGAGAAAAACAACTGCTGCACAAGCCGTTATTTAAACAGTTAATTTTGAGTATGTGACACCAGGCAGTGCTGCCTCTGAATAGAAATGATGCAAATGCACAAATCCACAGTCTGGATGTCAACAGCAGTGCAGGACTAAATCAAAGTGAACATTGTACCAGGAATATAAGAAAGATAAGTGAATATCAATGCAACAAGTGCCTTTTTAATGAATGTGAAGTGCTTTTTCCTGCACTGCCTGGCAACCATGAACAAAAACACTAAACATTTGATATGTGACATATTTCCCTGTCTGAATGTCTCTAAGCTCTTTTTTCCATCTCTCTGAAACGGTGTGATTACTCACTGCATGAGTCTGCGGCGAGCAGGTAGAATTTAATCTCAATGTCTGAGGCACTTTACGGAGACTTTCGAACCATTACCCATGCTCAACAATTGGCAGTGGCTGCCAAGTACCTTCAAGGGAATGTCAGTTTCCATGGAGACAAAGCGACCCCCCCACCCAGCCAATAGCCACCACCTTTCACCACGAGTAAAACATGGTAAAAAACAATTGATAGGCCCAGATGTATGTGTAATTTTCCCTCTCGTGCACTGCCTCTGCCATTTTTACTCTCCGCTTGACATCACTGTGTTAATCTATGTCTCTTTGTTCTCGGTTCAGACATCTGCCTCTGTGTTTATCCATGTTGGTAATTGCTCATTTGCAGTTCCTCTGCAGCTTCCCCTCGGACTCCGAGCTAGAGGCGTCCGTGGGAATAAATGGAAGATGTAAACATTTAAAGGAAAGTTGGAGAGAATGTAAAAGACTAAGTCAGGAGGGTAATCAGCACGGACAGAAGATGGAACCTGCTTCACCAGTATAATCATAAGTGGCTTTCAGATATGCACTAAAGTCCAGACTTTTTCCTGAAATTTTCCAGAGGGGCTGAATGTGGGAACGCAAATGTCCATGTCAGTTGCTCTGGACATTTTTACAATACAGCAAGAACAATTCAGGGTAATGTTTTTCGGCTGTTATAACGATGGCAGGTTACAGAGGTTTCAAGAGCTGTGTGCGATAAAATGCGAATTCCAGTTGCGATGTGCTGTAGGAAATATCCACAGTGGAATTTATATTATGTCCTGCCTCCATTATCATATAACATGTGAGACTGGAACAATCTTCTCCTGCGTTCTTCGAAAGAGAACAGCAAACTGGAAAATCTTCTGCACATTTTTTCAAAGGTCATGACTGAAAACTGTTTTAGTAACAAAAGACAAAAACAACTGCTAGTCTGTCTACTCATTCTATTCCTTCTTATTTTTAATAGTAGCTCCCAGCTCTTGCTTTATTCTCTATAGTGTAATGATGTGGATTCACCCGGCTCTTAATTCTGCTTCTAAGAGCACACTGGCACCAATAAAACAAATCACTGTGGGGCGCATTTCACTTTTCCTGCAAAACTCACTGCTTGAGCAGTTAAAATAAGTTTTATATTACTACATTGTGTGTGTTCATGGGAGTAAAATATCTTGGAATTGCCACAGCGAGTCAACGTCTGTGGCTTGGACTAACGTAGAGTAGAGTGTGAATACGTGATCAGAGCCAGTCAGGACCCAACGGGATTCAGGCAAAAATTTGTAAATAATAATCGGGTTCAGATCAGATTTGGGTTTTTGGGTTTTCTTGTTCCGAATTGGACTGCAGCCCAAGCTGCACTTGAGTGTAAAGGTAAAGATTTGCTTGTTGTTACCTTGAGCATTGTATCCAGTTATTATTATTTTTAAATTACTTGTATTCAGTGAGAGATGCCTCTTTTGTGTGGCTCACTCACATTTTGAGGAAGAGAACTTCTCAGTGGACGTGCAAGAAATGCAGCTTCAAGGTAAAACAACAATGTGACTCCCAGGGGCAAACCTCTGCTCAGCTCTCCTGCTGGTGTGCTCAGCCAGAGGAACCAGGAACACTGAGCAGCAGCAGCATTGGCGAGAACACTCCCGCAGGAGGTGGAGCGCTTCTTAAAACTATACAAACTCTAAAGACGCATCCCTGGCAAACGTTCACACATGATTTCCTGACACACACTGCTCACACCTGATTCTCCCCCCTCCTGAGTCTTAATCAAGTTGTTTGTTTCGGAAAAGCTTCATTAGTTTTTTTAATTGATTGTGTAGGTGCGAATGCTCCTGAGTGATCGTGTGCGTTTCTGGGATCAAAAAGACACACGAGCAACAGAAACCCTGCATGACTTCATCACATTGATCGTTCCTCATCGTCAGCTCTCTTTGTTATCGTGAATACAGGTCATTAGAATGCACGCCGCAGCGAGGAGGGTGATAAAAGATGCTTTCCTTTATGGAGAATGATTTGTTTGTTTTACGTTCCAGCTCGCTGGCCTCCTGGGCCCTAACCTACATTACAGCACAAAGACTATTAATCATTAATGATCAGACCTTTTAATATTGCCTCTGAAAAATGTATTTACACGTGAATAAAACAAATGAAGACTTCTGTTCTAAAATGAAAACTGGGTATCCATTTCAGGGGGGGAAATCATTACCTGAAGACTTTTCTGATGTGGTCTGTCCAAGTCTATTTTTGTCCTCTATATGGTACATAACATGTTTGCATTGGTTGTTTAAAATGTGTCAATGACAATGAATGTCTGATATTAGCATGATTAAAACAATGGTCTGAACAAGACACTGACATGTAAACAGCATTTACCTGATTATCTTAACTTAAATAAGGTCGTACTTGGAATGATTATCTTAATTTAACTTAAGTGTCCTATAGGAGTTTTCCCAGCAGTTACCAACTACTTAACAACACGTGTCCTTGGTTTATACAAGATGGAAGAATAAAAAGAAGTTTGCAAAATTACAATGAAATCACCACAATCGTATAAGGTAGGATCGTTTCAGGTTGGGGTTTAAAACTGGCTGAATGTCATTGGATGTAATGACATGAGTAATAATTAGACTATGTACAGGAATATGAATGGAATATTCTATTAGCAACTCATATAAACAACACAGTTTAAATGTCTTGTTCTGAATAAGGTCAATAGTCTGAGTATTGGTGTTGCAAATGCTGTAATTCTTTCAATAATCCTTGCAACAATACCCACCTTAAAATGATGTAAATTCTTTAAGTAATTAAGTCACAGTTATCTCTGTCTCCACACTGGAAAGGACAACATTAGCAATATGTTCCTGATCCAGGCATCAAAGAAACATTTAAAATACAAAAATTCAAATATCTTTATTTAAAAAAATGTGAGCCACCTCTGAATTGAAAGGCTTACAAATCTCACATCTAAGGCAAATGCAGAATAATCACATAATCCAGACATTCATTATCACCGAAGAGAGAAACGTCTCCAGAGGTCAATTAACCCGGTGTGTGAACTGAGAACTCTTGGCGCAGACGTCCAATAAACCGAGATAATAAAGACAACGTGCACATGTTTGCACACATTTACATGCAAAGCCACAGCAAAGCAAAGACGATAGGCTGAGATTATAAAGATTTGCCACTGAAACACTTGCCAAGATTGTACAACTCACACAAACTGCACATATTATCAAGCAGACTGCTGTCCTGTAATCACAAGTCATGTTGTAATTGCAGAAAGTGTGAAGTTAATAGCAGTCGCAAGTGTCTCCGCCTGGCACAGACATGTTGGAGCATGGATTCATGGACAGTATGTTTCTAACATGAGATCATTTTACAGTCAATCGGGGGAGCTGGACAGATTACTTTCATATTCTCTCTCAATCACACCTCCATCCCATGTAGGGAACCAAGATAAAGTGTGCTGGGGGTGTTGTACATGATTTAGTGTTGTTCCATTTGTAATAGTGTAGTGGAGGATTTAGACCTTGTCTACACTTCTGCAGATATTTTGCGAACTGATATTTTGCCCTCTGATATTTAAAACAGAAATCTCCATTCACATGACCTTCTCTTGAAAGCTATTTCCGTACAAGATGACGATAGCTAGCGACAAAGTCTAAGTCAAGGACCCATCAAATACCAGAGAAGAACACTGTGGTTGAAAACAGTGGGCATTCACAAAGTAATCTGTGATTTAATCGTTTCCAAGAGATATGTTTTTTATATACACACAGATACACAAAAACCTAATTTTTTTCTAAAGCTGCACTTTGGAAATTTTGGCGATTGTAAAAATCTCAGTTTTAGTCACTTCAAATTCCATTTGCATGTGGATTAGAAGCTCAAATGCCCAGGAAAACGTGTATCAGCATTAGTATGGACAGAGCGGAAGTCTAGAAGAAAAAACACTTCAAAACTGAAACTAAAATAGCCTACTGTATTTCTCAACTTATGAGAAGAACAATGTGTTCAAGTCCTTTACAGTCCATCCATTTACATAAAATGCTTTCAAATAAACTGTGAGAATATTGATTCTTCATTTTAAATGATCTTTTCTCTTGCTCTCCTCTGCTTCTCCTATGTTGGTCCTGATCCTCCTTGTCAAAGAGAAAATGGGTCTCAGCTGAGCTATCCTGGATAAAATAAATGTTTAAAAATGGATCAAAACACCGGGCTCCGAGCTATTTTTTTGTTTCATTTCTTATGATCTGTGCTTGTGAAATCCTAGAGGCCCTTAACCTCTACGAGCCCACTCAGCTTCCCTCCACCTCAGTTCAACCCACAGACAGTCACCAGTGGTCTTCATAATATATGAGGCCCCGCCCCACAGTGGAGCCATCTTTCTGGGTAACTGCATCTGTCTAGATTATGTTCATTCACACATGCTTCACAGGTGTTGTTCCGCTTCCTGTTTCTGCATAATAAGTGTGTGTGTGTGAGCTGCGTGCAATCTCTCACAGCTGCAAGTCAAAGCATCTCAATGTTGCTTGCACAAGCACTTTGCGGCACGCATGCATGAACACACGTATATGAAGCATCCTCCCACGTACGCACACCTGACTCTCACCACATGCAGCTTTAACACCTCAGGTTTGCATGAGCACAGGGAGCCGTGCTGTTAGGACCCTCGGCTATATTCAGGCCTTTAAATTGGTCCCAGTGAGATGTGAGAGCTCAGACCACAGGGCTGACCTCTAACTCTATGCCTGTGTATCAAAGCATCAGTCTCTGTCAGCCCAATCAATACCCCAACAGCAGCTCCGATGTAAGGGGACCGTTGTAGAATATTAGTGGGCTGATGAGGATTATGGCAGGGGCCATTTGCTTGGTGGTTCAACTCAGAGCACAGCAAGTTCAGGGAGAGGGCTTCTATTAGTTGTTATATCACCTCGGGATTTGATTAAGCAAACTAGAATCAATTCAAGTGCTATATTAATATGGTTAACACCTGCTACAAGATGGATGCTCCTTATTAGGGGATGATTAAGTCATGACTTCTTTTAAAACCCTTTTAGAGGATGTGTGATATCTATGTGTGAGCGCTCCACTGCTTCAGAGAGGTCTGAAATCATCACTGTTGTGTTTTGTTGCATTGTTTCTATTATTTAGTCAACCCTCCTGGATGTAAAAATCAGACTGACTGACATTGAGGAGTGTCCCAGCACAGAAACCTTCTATCTGGACAATGTTTATGGCTGAGGAAACCAGTGACACACTGTGGGTGGGCTCCTAGCGGCCTCTTGGCCACCACACCTGGCCGCTCTACACACACTCACACACACACAGACAGACAGAGACACGACAGACGTCATGTTTGGCCGGTCGGCCTGCCAGGGGCGGCGAGCCCAGTCACCTGCCAACCTGCCGCCGCATGCAGCCAAGTTCAGTGCTGAACCACACTGGGTCAGTCACCTCAGAGACCCCATGAAAATGACAGAGCAGCAGAGGGTGACGGCTGTTCTCCTCCTCCATCTTGTCAGTCTCTGGTGCTAGAGTGATGATTTTTTGGCACATCTGCTCAATGTTCCCATCTAACAATTTTTTATTGAAATCTGCTCGTTCGTTGATCAGGTTCATTGGCAAAAAATAGTATTTTAAGTCATAACATAACTGCACAGACACATGTGCTTGCACCCCTGCACACAGACACATATTACAATGCTATTGAACTTTGTACATCATGATGTTAACTATAATACATACCCTGTAATTCAGAATGTTAAAACTAAATCTAGTTTGTAGCAAGTCCTCCATGATTGTTACATGTTTCGGAACGGAGTCTTCCCATCTCATTCCTGCAAACTGAGTCAGCTGCTGAGATGCCAGTACAGATGGACTGAATCGAGATGAGGCCAACAGCAGTGTCTGTGGAGCTAAACTCCTGGTGAATTGTGCCAGCACAGAACAGCACCACGTTGGGGCCTGGCCGCTGTGGCTCTCGAGCCCTGGCAGAGAGAACAGGGACCCCCTTGTTTTGGCAGAGCCATGCTGACAGGAAAAATAATGCATTCACATGATAATGAGTCAGTGAATGCATGTCCCTCGTACTGCCCCGCTTTCTCTCCCTCTTACATACAGTGCACATCTCTGCACAGATCAGGGGCAAAACACACACACAATTCTACAGCACTGTACACTGACACATACACACACGCTCAATCACAGACCCCTCTGTGTCTGGCGCAGAACGGCCTGATTGCCGGTCTCATCACCAGGGAGACCAGCACTAAACAGGCGCCTGGCAGAGACAGACATCTAGCATTTAGGACCCCACAAAGATTTCAGGCATTTCAGAGTATACAGGCCTTTTTCAAAGAAGAGAGAAAGGAGGATTAGTCACATGGAGAGAAGAGGGGGATAAACACCTTTAAAGAGCAGGACGATTTGAAGAAGAGGGAGAAACAGAAAGTACGTTAGCAACAGATAGAGGGGGGGGGGAGACAGAAAGACAGAATGCATCATTGTGACTAAGAGGCAGAAAGGACCAGAGAGATTTTCTTTTCTGTTGACAAGGGGTTTACAGCGCTGACTAAATAACCTCTGAGAGAGATGTGCAGAACTAATATAAAACCATCTGAGTGTTAAAGAGGCGCATGTGTGATTGCAGCTGACGTCACGAACGAGAGGAGCTATTAATACTCATTCTCACCTGAGTCTCCACCACGCTGAGGAGAGAAGATGCAGTGCAAATGAACTGTAAAAATAAAGATTTTTTTTTTTTCATTTTAATTCACAACACCCCCAAAGCTGGAAGGGGTGGGTGGAGAAAGGAAATGAAAAGACAGGAAATCAAGTATTTAGGTTGTCGAGAGCCCTCTGCCCTCTGAACACAGATCGGAAGATCGAGGGGTGGCACGAAGCAAACAAGTGTTAAATGGTTTTAGAGAGAGGGGAGGGATTTAGGCTGTGGCAAGCTCCAGATGTTCTGCGAGATGGAGGGAACGGATGAGAGGAGAGGAGGTCGCTCGGGGCTAAACTTCTCAGGCCCTCCGCGTGCGTCTCTCCCTCTCACTCTCCAACATCTTCTGTTTTCCCTGTGTTCTCATTTCCCTCACGTTTGGTCGCACTGCATCCCTGCCCCCTACAACAGCAGGTCCTGCTGGACGTGGAGCAAGACACAATGTTTTTGTGTCCAAAACATGAGGACAAGTGAAGTGACAAAAAAACACATAGTAATCATATAATATGTTACTTTGGCCACGAGGAATATCTGAAATCAAAACAATAACAAAAGGCCCATAGTTGATGACGAGGTGTTGGGATTAGTAAATGTATTCAAGTTGTATTCACGCTAAGCAGCAAATGGAAATAATCATGATTCCTTTACGAGTGACCAGTACAAACAGTGGGGAAAAAATAGCTTACTGGCTAATTGGATAGCAGTAGGTTTTTACTTTGTCGTTTCCCATGGAAGTTATAACAGAGATGGGTAATGCCACAGGTAAAGCAGATATAATGCAATTGCCACAATGAAACGTCCTATTCCCTTGAATTTGGGATTTCTCTGAGTTTGAAAATTGCTGGAAACCTTTTGGACAATGAAAGTACACAGGTCAGAATATAAAACACAGGTCTAGTTGTTTTGAGGCATTGTAATGAAGCAAGTGCTTTTGTTGTCCCTGGAAATAAAAACAAAAATTGACATTCTCACCTAACGTAAGAATGGAAGTAGTTAACATTCCTTCAAAACATAACTGGCAAAACAAATTATTTGTATAGAAACTTCTTTTTGAGGGAACAGGTGTCATTCTAAAGAGCAGTCCAAATCCTCACAGTCCCCCCACATCTTCACCCATCCTGAGTCCTGCGTCTCCTCCCTCGCCTCAGGCTCAGACTTGCTGTTAAACCAGGTGTGAAATCTGCCTGAGCAGCAGATTTTTTCCTCTCTCTGCTGCTTTTTCACCTCAGTAAACTGGTCTCCAGTCACTCTCCCCCTCACGTTCCCCAAGAGTCCAGCACCTAAAGCCTGCCTCCCCTCCATCCTCCCTGTCTGTGATGCTTTGATAAGTCTCTAAGGAGCGATGCATCATAGCCAATTCACTGTTTACATTTTTCATCCTAATTTAGGATAAAACAAGGATTCATTAAAATTGGAGTCATTTTTATTTATTTTTTTACCTCCCGTCCCCGCTGTGCTCTGCGGTGGTGTAACCGTCACGGAGTGGCTGCTTCAGCTCTACCATGCAACCTGTATTCACAAGCTTTTATCCGAGCTGTGTTTTATTATAACAATGGTAAAAAGCATCTCGTGGCTGTGCAGGCAAACTGATGGCAGTCTCAGCAGACCTTCCTTCTCAACACAGTCCTCGATTCAACAAAGACCTTTTTTCCCCCATTGTCCTCAATTTCACATCTCCACTTCCCTCTGACACTCCACTACAGTAATAAAGACAAGATACCTCTCTTTCTATTCTTCTGTCTCACTCCCACTCCCAACACCTCACACAGCCCTTTCTGCTTAATTACAATACACAAAAGAGGAAGAGCCACACATTCAACTGTGGTTTTCGCAGACCAAAATTCCAATGGGGAAATCATCCTCTAAACATGGAGAAATCGTTCTGGAATGTCCCTCGTTAATAAAGCACCCTCCAACAGAGTACAATGGTGTCATTGATCATCTCATGTCATCGTTAAAACCCTGTGTTTCATCTCACAGCTTTAATAAAGGGAAAATGTCAACCGTTTACAGGCCAGAAAAGATGGATCACTTGATATTCTGCCATTGATTATGAGATATCTTTTGAAAGCATTAGGCTGCGACTTACAGGCCCCTTCTCTCTGTCCTGCTCTGTCTTCATTCTGTGGTTTCCATCCATATCAATATTATAAACAGCAGTTCTCTGTTATCTCAGCGACGTTTTTTCCATTGTTACTGACATCACATCACTAAAGAGCGATGACAATGAGCTGTGACTACACATCATTGTTGCTTTGCAATAATTACAGTTGTGATAGTGCACTGGGAGAAAATGACTTAATAGTCTGTGGGTAATTACACCAATTGACTAGATGCTCACTAATTGGATTGTTTGAAATCGTGGATGCATAGGAATGTATGCATGTGTGTATATGTGTGTTTATGTATATAGGGATCAGTTGACAATAAACAATTAAGCCATGCGAGACTCTATTTCTAGGAAATGTGATTGGGTGAAGGTTTACTGTGGAGCAAACCCACACTCGTTCTGTGCATGCAGGGCCCACAGATGTTTTTCCATATGGGCAACCTCCTGTGCAAACAATACAGGATAGTTAAAACATTAAAACAATTGAAGATTATAGATGCTCTATAGGGCCAGGGTCACATCAAACCACCAGATCTGCAATAACAGTAAAATGTAAACAATATGTTATCCATTGCATAACATAAATGCCATAAATTCAACAAGGCCTTCTTTCAGAAAGTGGGTTTCGTGAAAGCTTCCAGTTTGTTAACGGATAGTAAACACTTCTGGGCCTCATCTGGGCCAATTGGGAGCAATTTCATTTCCTAGCTAATCTGTGAATTTTCACAGGTACATTTAACACTTATTTCTAAATATAGAAATCTATTTTGAATCACACAATATTTTTTCTTTGAATTTCAATACTTAAGATTAAACAAAAACTGACACACAAAAAGTTGCTTAAGGAATATTTAATTAAATCAGAAGATATGTCCATTCAAACTAACCATTGAATAGCTACTGCTAGTGTATAAATAGTACGCAAGTTCAAACCATAATGTTTATCAGATCTCACCACCCTGTCACACCTGCCGATCACAGGGTGCTATCAGACTGTCAGCAACAATCAAGAACAAATTAGCAGGCAGCAGAGCATTTTCCACCAAGCAACATATCTTTAGAGCTGCCGTTCCCTCTGGGAGATAAACCTGTGGATATCTTCAAGTCCAATCCATTATCTTAAGGAAGACACACCATCTTCTTTTACTTTAATTTAAACTGTATTAAGATAGAATCCAGGTTTCCAAAGCTGTCTATTTCCTTTTTGAATAATTACGCTAATTTCTTCTATCTGTGTGAGTTGATCACATCTGCTTCAAGTGTGTTTGTCTCCATGCTTGTAAAGATGCAACCGCATGATGAGTGGTTTTATCTGGTAGTGGATTTAAAGTCTTTTCAAATGCTACATTAACTTGACCTTAACTCAACCGTCACCGAACAGCGATGGACCATTCTCTGCACTGAGACGAACCTGTTATGGACAACACATCAATCACCTCCGCCTGAGCAAACATGGCTACCCAATGTCTATGTCCAACCTCTGTGTGGGTATACATGTGTGTTTTCACGCATGGTCTTGCTCGTGTGTCACTAAACTGATCAAATAAAGCCAAAGCTATCTATAATCTATAAGCCAGGGGTCACAGACCAAATGACAGACATAATCTGGAGTAAAACCCATCTGAGCAGATGATTTGGACCTTGGCTCAATAGTTGACACATTGTTCCATATTCACAAATCACCTCTTAGCAAGCAGGCTGGGTGCAGATCAGCAGCAGCTGCTCATTAGAGGAGGCAAGTGAGCAAGTCACAACAATCAGTTGCAAATATGTTCAAATCTATGCAGTTAAATTTAGTCTCCACAAGCAAGGAGAGATCATGAACAAAAAATATAACATCATTAAGTCACCATCTGAGAGACATTTAATTATGCTTATGCTACACACACTGTAAAATATTTAGAAACCGCAATCTGATTATGTATTAGAGAAAATCATTCCTAAATCATTCCATAAACAAGCAATGTCGTCATTAACAATGCCAGAGTAATGTTAAGAGTGGTTTTCAGGTAAGAACACATTTAAAGCTGTTAAAGCTATTTCCCACTGCTAATCTTTACGTTGAGGTATTCAACCCATCGGACATTTACGTTCTCACATACGGCCCCTCCGGAAAATTTCAGACTTCGATGCATTTCTGACAGCAGCTTAAGATAATTGCGAAGTAGCCTGCAATACCAAGTGCAGCAATTTCTGTACATGTGGAAATGGAGAAGGCTGCTCCTCTCAGGGCAGAGTTTGCCGGTGGCCACATCACATTTAATGAGCCTTAACCATTAGGTGACAACAGCCTTGTGAAAAAGAGGTGATAACCAAGTGTTGCACAGTGGTGACAAGTGATTGCTCAACAGCTGTATCAGTGGTATTAGACACTCACCAGTCTGGCCAGTCATTATCATTTAGTATGTGTGATCATTAACACCCCGTAAAGCCCACTGGTAAAAAAAAAACCTCCTAACACCCTCTGACGTCTGTCTTTTGTCTGCAGTGGGAATGGATACAATCAGCCTTTTCTCCCAGGTCAAATAATCCTGCAGTAGACAAAGGGTTTTATCAGCTCCCGCTACGAGCAGCAGTGATGGAAACATGACACCCAGGTGTATACGCTATTTTTCTTTTCTTTTCTTTTTTTTTGGCAGCCTAGACACTGACGCTGCACCTTTCCCCAGAATGACGTTATGACGGGAATTGAACTTCCAGGTTTTTGCAGGAAAATAGAGTTGAATCTTTGTGTCGTTTTTTACATCTTGGGAACATCATGCAACAGCAAATTCTTTTTTCATATCGGGCAAGGTGCAGCACTGGCAATACATTTGTCACTGTTGAGGTTGAAAGAGGGACTGAAGTAAAGATACAAAAGTGTTACAACTTAAGATTGTCACTGGTCTCCATGGTGCTGTCTTCTGTTGCGTGTTTGTTCCCACTTCCGACACGTTCGTGACGTCAAACGGGGGGAAAAACAGAATGGCAAACTCCTCCGGCAATGGGAAAGTCAATGGACTTACTTATCCAGTTAACCCGTGTTTAAAAAAGAAATCTGCGTATACCCACTAATTGTGGTGTAAAACAAGTTTAAGCGTTCTAGATGTGCTGGGTTACGCTTGAAGTGGGGACTTTTCATACGGAACTATGCACTTCTAATAAAAAACAAAGTTAGAGTTAGTATGTTTCTCCGAGGCAGCCATGTTTCCTGAATAGAGTGTTTCTACCCTCAACCCTCCCTCCGGCCGGTGTCATGTGGGGCAAATGTTCATGGACAAACACTCCATTATTGTGTTATGCTTATTTAAAGCTCCTCCAATAGCTGGGATCTACTTAAAAGGCTTTCTGTAGGATAGTGGACAAATAGGACACCAACACACTTATACACACACAGTGTGTCAGTGGGGTCGGTGACAATACTATCTGGCATTATCAGTTAAGTCTGTGCAATATCCTTGTGATATTAATGCGTGTGGGATGATGGGGTGATCTTTGTGTGTGCACTTCAGTTTGTGTGGGTGGGTACACATGTAAAGACATGTGTGTTTGTGCTGTGTGTAGTGCTGAATTTGGCCTCTCGCACTCTGGCAAACTATCTGGGACTGAGTGGATTTGCATATTGAGCACATTACGACACAAAGCAGCGCGCGGGCACTGGACAGTATTTCCCCGCCCCCACCACCAGTCTCCTGGCTGTCAGGGAGGGCAACCAGATAAGACAGTGGAGGCTTGGATTAAGGGTTGAAGGGGCACAGCAGCATATGGTGCCCCCAGATATCCATGCCCCTTATATTGTTGGAAGGCTAACACCGCCTACGTAGTCAACACAGGAAGCAGCGCTCATCCTCTCTGTTTTATTCAGCCATTACAGTTTAGAGGCGCTCAACAAGCTTTAATGCCCCAAGGGTCATCAAGCTAAACCATGTGAACGATCATTAAGTTTCAATGTGGGAAAAAATACCAGAAAAGGAGATAAACAGAGATGATCAGTTTGAGCCAGTTTACACTCAGACTTTAGCTTTACATCCCTACACATCTAAAGGTTGTTGTGTCCTGCAAGAAGTCACAGTGAATGAGTTCCTCTTGTGATCAGAGTCATTCCTTTCCACAGTATGAAAGTACTTTTTTAATTATCGAATTAATTTACTTGTTAAGTTGTTGCGGACACTCTTTAAATTGTTCTTTACCTACGTATCCGCAGCTGGATTGGGTGTGTCTGTGTTTGATGGACAGCAGCTGGTCGAAGTCTGGACCAAATATTATCCCTAACCCTCATTTTTACGATGCTTAACCTGACCTCCAACCTTAACCGATCCAGAAGGGGGAACAGACCTCAACACAACACTTAAAGCAGCAGAACAAAATGAAAACATTTGCACTGTTGATTAAAAGCAATGGGCAGGCTGTATTTTGTTAGCATATTGAAGAGTGGGGATCACACCAGCATATAAACACACCCAAAGAGCAGCTAATAAATCATTTAGCCTGAAAACTGATCGAGATATAGTTTTATAGTTTTGGCCCACATCCGGCCAACATACTGGCATTCAGCATTTACCATATGGGCCACTTTAGGTTCAAATTCAGATTACACGTTTGCTATTTTACAAGTGGGCAACTTTAGGCTCACGTCCATTTTGCCTGAAGTTTCAGAAATTTGAATTATTAAAACAGTCCCAAATACAATTTGCACTGATACACCTGTGTGAATGTGAAGCCTACTGAACAAACAGTTCCAAGAAATTGCTTTGGAATACATTTAAATTTCATGTATTTATATATATTGATTTACTACAACCTTGCACATAATACCAACAACTAAACTAATGATACAATAATAATATTTAATTGTTACAGAGTTTTGGTATTAAAGCTTTTAGCGGATATCCAAATTCAGGTATCAGAATTGGATCCCAACTAAAAAAAGTGGATCTTTGCTTTAAAGAAACCAAAAGAGCTTCAATATAAATGTCTCCATTCAAGTTGCTGGAGAACAACACATGATAAGTTATTTGTGGATTTGTTGATTGTCAAGAATCACAGATAAGAATCTCACAACCAGAAGATCACAGAATCAATCTGCCTGTAACTCCTTGATAACACACTGTCATTTCCCACTAACCACTGAATTCTCCCAGAAACGCTGGGATAAAGAGTTCAAGTGTAAAAGTGACCCTAATAGAAATAAAGCAAAGATTTACACTTTGAAAAAAGGAAACTGTGAGAAATTCTGTATGAGGCTATTTCAGGCCTCAGGTGTCTGTGTGCACACTTTTATTCACACCTAACAGGGTTTTTTGTTTGTGTTTGTGCATGGGCATGTGCATGTATTGTAGATTTACGTCTGTGAAATTAATTTACAAGTGCATCTGAAAGTGTGCCTACTGTATGTCCACGCATGAACTGTGCATTCCCCAGTTTGTCTAAGTCCCACCTGTGCCCCCTCCCGTTCTATTGGAAACAACACTGACAACGTTAAGGTGAGGTCTGCTATAACAATGCACAGATGGGATCTCTCTTGCTTGCCTTGCTCTCTTTTTCATTCCCTTTTCTCTCACTCTCTCTGTGCCTTAACACGCCATTCTCCCTGCCTGTTCACATGCATCAGATCTGACATGCTCATTCGTTGTCTGTGAGGACAGAACAACCGGGGACCACTTCTCGGTCTCATCCCCGTCCCTGGAAAGTCGTTTGTGTGTCGACGGATTGTGTGGGAGGATGGAGAAATAGAAGAGAGAGAGAGAGAAACATTGACTATTTGAAAGAGAAGTATAGAGAGATGGAAGGAAAGACGCTGGACAAGAGTGGAACTGGACAAACAAGCGATGTCTAGGGAAATCACATCGCAGGGAGAAAGACGAGCGCACAAGGAGGATGAGGTGAAACGTAGAAGGATGTAGGTCATGATGAAGACAGAAAGTGAAGTTGGACCTGTGTTTTGAAAGTAAGACACCTCAGCAAGGAGAATAACACTAGAGAGGGAGAGTGAGGCTCTGGGGCGCCGTACAAAAGAGGGACTAATAATGAAACTACAGAGAGCTGCTGTACAACCTTTCCTACAGGGAGCGATTCAGGCAGTTAACACACATTTACTGAGAGCCAAAGTGTGTCACACCCAGAACTCGCCATCCATTCCTGCAGGGACATCTCACGCTGGTGTCCTTACTATGCAGACAATAACACTGTAGTGGTTAGCAGAGGCTTTGTGGGGTTAGCAGGACGCACGTCGCCAGCGACAGTTAGTGTCATTATTGTCCTGCTATTGGACTTTTAAAGAAAACTGTCACTGTTCACAGCTCAACCGTTCATAGGGTGGACCATTATTCCTATTGGCCTTGATTGTACAATTTCAGAGGCCTGTTTACAGAGACTCTGGAAATAGCAACACAAACAATCAAAGAAACGCAACTGCACTTTCTTAGCAGATTATTCTTTAACCTGAATGGAATTGACAGTTTGTGTAAAGGCCATTTCAAAACACTGCACTCTGAACACTATTCTTTTCTATGGCATGCGCCTAGCAGGGGTTGTTTTTCCGCTTCGCTCCCTGAGTGGCGCAATGTTGTGTGGCAAACCACTTTCTGTCTGAGAGGGAAGTGGTGATGTCCTTGTTCACCTTTCTTTCTTCTAATAAGAGTTTTTATAAAGCCTCTCCAATCATATGACTGCTCCCATTCTTTTTTGATCACATTTCTTTTAGTTCATGTTACTGCATTCCCATATCTCAGCAACTAGCTTGGTGAACCGTTGTCATTTTAACCCAGATGATACCGATGGTCAAAACCTTTAACCCTGTGTCATCAGCATTGTGTTTCCATCCCACGGATTACAAAGGGTAATTTGATTTTAAAAGAATAGTCATTTAAATAGAGTAAAGCAGCAAAAGCAGCTATAGCAGTGCTTTACCCAAACAGGCAGTTTATGAATTACCTATGTCTGAGAAAACCTCCAGACATATTTAATGCAGGAGAATCTGGCCCCTTTTTTCACCCTGTTCTCCTCTGTTGTCTCTCTTTTTGCCGTGTTCTGCATTTTCACTCCATTAGCAGCACAACATGCGAGTGTGAGGACAACAGGCCGAGGGAATTCAAGTTCAGTTCATCCCTTCACCCCGGCCACATTGTTTTGGAACGAGCAGAATTAATTAATCTTGAAAGGGAAAGAGAGAAAGGACTCCACTCCATCATGCTGCTTGATTGAGGACATTTCCACATACACAAAGGACAAAAACAGTTTTAAAAAGCTCAACAGCGGAGACCTAATTTCTGTTGATGCCGTCAGACAAGCACCTAGCAGTCGAGTTAGACATTACAGGAGCGCACCCACAGCCCATTGTGTGCAACAGCGAGCAATTTACAAAATTACGTTCCTCCAGAATATTAAATTATCCACAGTGTATTTTTACATCCTGCGCAATTATCTGGTCAAGACAACTCAATGGACCACCATGTACTCAAAGCAGGTCACAGGATCTGCATTTTCTCTCAGTGTGACACCAGCGAGCTCAGCCCCTGGGTTCATCAAGTGTTGTAAGGTCATTTAGTCGTCGTGCAGATCAATTGACAATCAATTTCAAATTAGTGATGCAAGCCCACAGGACTCCCGAGAGTACAGTTGAAAATACCGATATATAGTCCTTGCTTCAGGACTCGCTTGTGTCATGGATCTCTGACCTAAAACCACCCACAGCTGAATCTGCATCCCTGCAGCTCCCAACACTATGTTTCAAAATGTACTTCAAAAGCTGCTGCGAAGAAGTTCAGCCATTTTCAGTGGCTCCTGAAAGACCCCAAGCAAAAGTGGGGGCCAGGGGACTGCTCCTCGTTCATTACATTAATATGGCATCACTACATGTAATGATAATGGACAACACAAGACATTTACTACTGTTAAATGTCCACTCCACAAATGCAAAAAGACATTGTTAGGATGTTTGATTCTGATCCAAATCTTAAATCATCAACACGCCCACTCGCTCACTTGGAATTTTCCCGGAGTATTCTCACATGGTGTCACTCGGACAATGTCAGGAGCAACTGAAATTTGCGTTCTCACATTCAGCCCCATTCAGAAAATGTCCAGAGTTCTATCACATCATTAACCTAGTGGCTATTTAACATGTTAACCTAATAACCCCCATCACCGCTAAAAAAAAAAAGTAATGATGAGTCATTCTCTGAGAGAAACGGAGCCTTACGGAGATCCATCAAGACCCAAAACTCCCGTCCCTTACCCGACAGGTACGGCATCAGATAGAGGTATAAATACATAATTAGGGCTGCACAAGATAACAATATCAGAGCTTCACTGACATGAGGAGGTGATGGTGGAAGGAGTTAGTATGAGAGAATCAGCAAAGTAACAGTGAGAGTTGACAGTTTACAAAGGCCTCTCAAAATCCCCCTGTGACTGGATGTTACTGTAGTCAGCTGGTACCTGAACAAATGCTATGTTCCATTCCTTTAATTTAGCAATTTTATATGTGAAATTTGAATTATTTAGTCCGTTTAATATCTTGATTTGGGGCCTCGTGTCACTTAACCCATTTCTGTCTAATCAGATTTACTGCAGTTCCTTTTGAAACGCAGATTGTTTTGCTGTGAAACCAGTGTTTGGTCTACAGAGGAGCCAGGTGAGGGTTAACTCCCAGAAAGGTGACCTGAGCTCCCCAGAGCGGAGTTTATAGGGTGATAAATAACCATTAATATTCCTCATGCTGCAATTTCCAGTCAAATGAATTCATAAAGTAAAATTAATATGAGTCTTGTCATGTGTAATATCAAACATGTGCGCCAGTCACTGTGGCGGACTTTATTTGCTGTCAGTGTTTCCTGTACCGTGACCGACCAGGACATGTTCAGGGTGTTTGAATTCATTATATAATTTATATAATGTCAAATCAGCAACTCTCAAACGACCGGCTACTGGAGGAACACCTCCAGGCAGCTCATCTCATCAGCCCCCTCCCATAGTGATTTTTCCACATAATGACAAATGAATTATGAAACAAATGAATAATGTAACTGGAGACCGGGCTAATCTAATTCACTTTTCTTTTTTTTTGGAAAGTTACAACATAAATTCTGTGCTTCTCTCTCCTCCTGGTCAGGTCTCTGACAAGTCTTTCTAACAGATGTTATCATCTCCGAACCTTAAGGTCTGCATGGTTAAATAGCTATTAGTAGTTTTTCTTTTCTTTTCTGTAGGTCAAAAAACCCACTAACATCTACAAACAATCAGCATTCACTCCCGACGGGGCAGTGATGGAAACACGACAACCTGAGAGCTTCTCAGTTTCTGGCACATTTGTGACGTCTAACATGGCAGAAAGGAAAACTCTGTATGGGAAAGGAATCAATCTGCCTTTTTAGTGGTTGAACCAACATTTTAAAAACTCTGCTTATACCCAATCATTTGGTGTAGAACAGGTTGGAATCATTGCTATCCCCGTTTTTTAAAAGTGCCAATTTTTCAATTTCTCCTAAAGGCTCGTCGACAGAGTTGAAAGACTGTTCACAGATTTCCCACCATGCAGAAGAATGAACAGCTGGACAGACTGAAGTGAGGTTTCTTTCATCTCCGCAGTGAGCTCACTGGAGAGAGCTCAGATCTGCTTTATGAACCTAAAAGACAATCTGACTGTCTGGAAACCTGGAGATTTGCGATTGGTGGATGAAACTGATGAGGTCATTACAGTCCGAGGGAAACCTTGATCCTCTGGGATCCACTGTAATTTATTTGCCAAGGGAAAACACACACACACACATACACACACACGGAATGCCTGTTAGCACACACCTGTGGGAATAATGTGTGCACAGGAGCATTTCCTTCGTCATTGATCGGTGCTCGTAAAGGCTTGCAATGATAAACACAGTAACTATTCTTGGTAATACCAGAGATCAACTTAACGACCCTTTGGCAGACACTGATTGAGAGCCACAATATATCACACATGCAGGGAAGTGAATGGTGTAGGAGGAGTTTTGTAAAATACAAGTCAATTAACATGGATTGTTTCCAGCATGAAAGTGTGTGAGTGGGTTCCCTAAAGCTGGAGAGAATGGCTCTGTTTGTCCCAGGACTGGGAGGAGAAATAAACCAATGAAAGACCTTCATTCAAGTACAGAGTGCAGGAAATAGATCCAGGCACATAACCCACTTTTTGCCTGAATAAGATTTCTGTTAAGAAAACTGTTACACAGAGATTACAGGTCTAACTTTGTTCCGTGCTATTGATGTGATAGTTTACAAGATTCTGCAACAGAACAGTGATTTTTAAGTCAGAGTATCGTCTGTGGAGAAAACTAATTTGAGACGAGTTGCGAGTGCTGACTCACACTCATGACTTTGCTCTGACTCGTTTGGACTGAGGAGGATTTTTCCACTCTCTTTGTTCACGCTCGGCTTTTGTAACATACTAAAACGAACTCAAACTTTTTATTTTGTAACCATATGACGCTTTTGGAAGCAGTTTTTAATCAAACCATACCAAATATCTCCGGAGTTACAAGATGTGCGAGTCCTGTCAGCAAAGGTCTAGCCGAACCTCAGGAGCCGGTAAAGCAAAACTGCTCATTTGAAGGAGAGGAGCTTCAGGGTGCCACGACATGAAGAAGACATCCGCTTTAAATATGTATAAGCCCAGGGCCCCTCACACTCACACACACATACACTCACACACACTTGAAAGGACAGCCAAGCTAAAAGATAGTCTCAACCGAATGGCTCAACCTGTCACAGTGGACCTGAGGTATGACGCATGTGTAGATTTCCTATATCTTCCTGTCTGCACCTGTTACTAAACATACAAAGCACTATTGCATTTCAATGGTGATTGGTTTCCCATCCGTGTGTTATAAAGTGGAAGTTCTTCCTTCCTTTCTTACATCAGCTTTCACATCTCAGAGCAATTTCACACTTGATCCACAGACATGTTATCCTGAGAATGATCTTGTGGCTCAAGCCTGTTCAGACAGAACTGTATGCTGCTGCTCAGTGGTGTGGTGGAACAAATTACATTTTACGTTGTTACTTAGCACATTTTTCATGTATCTTGTGCTTCTTACTCTAAATGCCTGTAATTTCTCCTCCACTATATTATACAGTGCGTTACATGTTCACATTGCTTTTTATATTTATAATAATAATAATACATGTTTCCTCCACCACTGCTGCTCATACTGAAGAACTGCGACACAGATTTTTGATCCCTGATATTAAATCTTAAATTTCTCACGTGTCCTAAAATAAAACTTTTTAATATAGTTGTACATAATCCCGATGAGCTGATGCTATGATAAGTGCCACCCCACTTCCCCAGCATGCTTTTTAATCATCTAACCCAAATGCAGTTAAAAAAAAACACAACTGATCATATTTCTGCATCAACCGCCTCACCCCGCTCCCTACACGCTCATGATTCACTCATGATTTCCTCAGTCGCCACCCTGATTAAAGGTACAACCAGTCCCGTCATCTCAAAGCGCCAAACCTCCAAACCCCCGAACCTCTGTGAACTGACCACATCAGATGTTTTGCCCCAGATGCTTGGCTGAGCGCCGCGTAGCTGAGCCGCCTGTGGACTCTCTGGGACCTAGTTTAATGTGTGCTTAAGAGACCGTGGGACCGGGCGGAAGCTGCGCTCTCTCCCCCTAAATATCAACCTATCATTTATTCATTCACGCTCCCAGGACGACCGCCACCGCCATCATCTGAGGACCCTGTCGTCTGAAGTTCTCTGCGCCTCTGTCGCTCAAACATACACACGCACATGCACTTTGCAAGCGGTCCCAGAGGTCTTTTAATTTTTTGAGAGGCTATTTTTAGAGAGAAAAATAATCGAGGTGGAAAGTTCCATCTGTCCAACACTCTTGTTCCAGCTGCTCCTTTTTAGCGGCAGGCAGGCGGAGGAGAGGAAAAACACTACTTATCAGATAAAACTGACAGAGACAGGATTTTTTTTTCATCATATGCATGTTCTAGTTATATATTCAGCGTATTGCATGATTTAAAAAATGTGCAAGATCACCTGGGGTTACAAAAGCTGAGAGTCTGATTAAATGACCCGCTGCTCCAACACTTTAATATATTTTTCTCTTTTCAAAGCTCTGGTGATTCTGCTCCTTTTAACTACCTGCAAACTGAGGAGAGGAGTTTAGTGATTAGCATTTTTATATTGGACCTTTTGTTCTTTGTAATACTAGATCATAAAAAATAGATGTTGAAACAAATCTCTTGCTAAAGTTCACTTTTCCACCTAAGTTAATGTTTTTACCTTGGTAGTGTGTGTGGCTGGTCTGTGTGTCATGAAACATATTTAAATATTGAATTTAATGCTTCAACATATGTTCTCTTTTCAATGCTCTTGATATTCTGTTGTCTAAATCAGCCAAGTATTTTAGTATCAGCTTTAATGAGACCACAAAAACATTCTAAATAAAAGTGATGAGCAGTTGTTCTTTCATTGGACCCTCAGTGTTTTGTAATAGACTGCGGTCATGAGTGTTACCGCTCACCCCAGCCGGTCCAGACATACATATTATGTGCAGGGTTTATACATCAGATTTCTCATACCAATTAAATAAACTGTGCTATATTCATATTATATATGATATCAATAGCTATCGTTTACTCTTTGCACCCTCAACTTGTGTTTTCTCGGCTTACTTTGTAAATCTTTATTAACAGGAATAATTTGAACAATTTCATTTGTGGATGACACTTTTCTAAATTTGGTTGTGTTTGCATAATGCCAATAAAGTTTTTCTTCAAGTTTTTACTGTGGTAGCAGGACGTCTGCAAATCACCACAAACCATCATCACCGATACTGTGTGACGTGAATCTTACTGGTAAATAAAAGCAGCCAAATGAGCAGAGGAGACGGTGTGAAGAACAAAGAGAGCAGGCTCACTCTGTAATTTCATACCAGGGACTTTGCACAGAGACTCAAATGTTAACACACAGAGAGCGCAGAAGGGAACTGGTCTAAGTTCAGCTTTGATGCAGACACGAATGCCCTGAATGTCAATGAGCTGGAGAAAACTCCACGTCGTCTTTCTTTTGTGATGCTCCAGCGTTCCTCATCCCTCGCTGGACTCCTCATCTCAGGCAGCGGGATGGAAGCCTGCGGGGGCCAATCTGAACATTCCTCTGTACGCAACTTGTTCTATAGGATGTTATTATGCAAACAACCAAAACAAACAAGTGCAGTTGAAAAGTTCAGAGCCACCACCACCTCCTCCTCTGCTTGAATTTAATTTGCTGAATTGATTAGACCTCCGCATCGGTCCCCACCACACCCCAGAGGGTTGTTGGCGGTGGATCGTTAAATGGGGGGCTTCGTGGACAGAGCAGCTCTGAGTTGGTATCACCGGGGGGGGTGGGTTTCGTTATGACAACACGCTGAACTGATCAGATTATTAGCATCAGAACTTCTGACATTAGTAAACTTTGCTTCAAACATTTCATGCAAGATTTCAAAAAGGCAGTGTAGCTAAAAGGAGCTAATTTCTCACTAAGAAGAAATCGATACTGTCTTTATATTGTTTTTACTGGTCATTTGTGTTTTTTCTCTTTCTTTGTGTCTGTGCATTTTGTGTTGTTAGTTCTATTTCTTATTTGTATGATTTTTACCATCAAACTGCAGGGACTGCATGTGTAAACTAGCCTGAGTGGCCAAATCTGGCACATTTACATGTTGGACTCAAGTATGGACTTTAACTAATGTGCATTGTCCCTTTTAAATGAACACATGCAATGTCTATGTGTAACAGGGGTGGAGGAGAACATGACACGTCCTCTGACGAATGCTAAAAGTACTTGACCATGACTGACACCTGCACATTATGAATTTCACCTCCTCCTCCTTGTAAACTTGGATCCAACGTTCACTTCAAATCCACGGGTACAAGCACACGCTGGATGGCATATACATCCCATTCAAGCCAAAAAGACACTGATATCTGAGTGGAACAAGCCTGACTGTGAACATAATGAACAGATCAGATCAATCCAGTGACAATGTCTGACATGCAAAAAGTGGAGGTCAGTACACACAGCCAAAACAAGCAACCACAATCAATACAGAGTTTGCTGCATCAGAATGTATTTATAGAAACACTGGCAGCTCCCCACCAAGACGCAAGAGGAGGGAAGAGAAACTGTCCAGAGAAGAAACACACGCAGCCTCTCTCTGAACAAGTCCTGCTAATGGAGCCGCTGAGCTCACACATGCTTGTTTGTTCTCCTACTGTAAAGTCATTTGTAGTCATGAACACTCTTCGCTCACTGCAATAACCGAGGCAATAAACTGGGTAGACATTTGATCACTTTGGGTGAGAAGGACGGGATGGCCACAATCTACTGCTTTCATTTGGAGCCATTTTGCAAAGGGCAGACGGACGGAAAATCAAATCATGTTGTTGCACATATGTGTACGTGTGTAAGCCTGAGTAAAGCTGACAAGACACCGTCCGTCCACTCAGCGCAGACGTACACAGCTAAACGAGTGAGCAGCAGAGTGAAACACCTGGGCAATCTGGCTCTAAATTCAATCTCACACAATTGTTCTGTCCAAATTGACATGTCAAGTCCGTGTGTGTGTGTGTAGGTGTGTGTATGTAGGTGTGTGTCTGCATGGTTCAGTGGAAATGCTTTCAGTCTCCTGACAGGAGGTTCTATGTGGAGACTTTGTTTTCAAGCATTTTTATTTGTATGAAATATTATCTGAGAGTTGAAGTATTTCAGACAGAAGCTCATTTATTTTCAAATCACAGCTATTTATCAATCCCACAATATATTTTAACCATCATCATTTATTAGCCTGCATCATAGTTGCTTGAATACATTCACTAATGATTCTCATTCAGTCATTAGCACTGATTAATCTTTTCTGCAAAGTTCCTTAGGTTTTTACTCTCAAACTACTTTCTCTGAAATACAGGAAACCAATATATAACTTATATATTATGGTACACAACCTATAAAACTCACTATACTCACAGACACTCTCAATGCAAACATTTTTATATTGCTAAAACAAAAATAACAATAAGACCATTGAACTAAGTAGAGATTGATACATGATGATTTCCATCAATAGCAAAATAACAGGTTCAATATAAATCTATGCTGCCTATGCAGTGTATAAGTACAGTGAGGAGGTATAAGTCTGAACTGATCTACTTCAGGTTTGGAAAGTTTGAGTTAAAGTTCATGTTTAAAACCACAACCTTTCACTTTAGTCGTTAAACTTGACAGATAATGATAATGTGACATGTATCGTTAATTATCCATATGAACATTTTTATCTTGATATAATTTAATGCCACATCCTCCAGCTCTTTACATAAAGACAATGAACTTTGCCATTTAGTGTAACACACCCATACACGTGCACACGAAGCATGATTCCACATAGAATAATCATAGGAATACACAGTGGTTTTCTTTTCCTTTGGGCTCGTCCGCTCTCCTGTGCCGCCTGGCCACCGTGCGCCTCGTTAATCGGGCGGATTACGCAGCGTAACCCTGCACCGTCTGCTCCGATTCTATTTCAAAACACACACTCTCCCGCTCCTGTGCCACGTTTTAAAGTGAATCACCGGCGGTTGCATGTTATTTTTCTTAAGATTAGCAGCAATTTGTGTTGTGTTAAACGCGCAAAAGCAAAACTAATATCAGGCACGGCAGAGGGCATTATGGATGAGAAGCGCACAATCAAAAAGTACTTTTTTGGGGGGGGGAATAAAAAAGGAGTCTAAATCTGTGCTTTAGTTTTTTTGTGATGGAAATACCGGGGATTTATAAGCTTGATCCAAACATACAGTATTAAGAAGGGGGGGCACGCGCTCCTGGAGAGGAGAGGTTGAGCTCTCATGGCACAATTTAAATCCACATACATCTGTTTTTGAAATACTGATGCAGATGTATTGTAATGATGATTTGTCCACGTGATTCAGACTGTAAGCCCTCTCCCTCAAACCTCTTATTGTTATTATTATTGTGGTTGTTGTTGTTTCTGGGGTAGTCAGTGTACAAGGTGCATGCTGCGAGTTTGGATGAGGTAGACTGAAGTTTCCAGAGGTGGATGAACTTACCCTCCATGCAGAAGATGACCATCCAGGCTATCCATAGGTCCGAGTTATGAAACTTCACCATGGTTCGTAACTGTTCTGTGACTCGCTCTCAGTTTTGAGCCCAGTCGCTTCTTTTCCTTGTGAAATCACAGCTCCGCTTCACAGTTTACTTAAAGAAAAGTCACCGCTCCTTCTAATGGCGTTAGACATGAAAGCAATCAGCGGGTTTTTACGCACCACATTTTCCAGAAACAGCGAGAAAAGCACAAAGAATAAAAGACGCAGAGCATTTCTATCCACCGCCGGGCACTCGTCTCTCTCCTTCGGGCGCTTTTTGTTTTACTCCTCCTTTGCTCCTGCGTCCTTTGGTCACTCCAAACTGTTTTTTTTCTTCTCTGCACCTCTCCTGTCACTTTACGCACGCTTGGAAGAAAAAAACGCACCGTGCACCTGCTCTTGAAGGAAGATGTTCCCACAGCCGGGGAAAGTGACTTTAGGCACGGAGCAGGAGCTGGCACTTCTCCCGTGCGTTCAGCGAGTGTCTCCAACACGTCTTGTTGCGCTCCATGGTTTCTCGTCTGCTCTGCCGCTGCAGCTGAGCAAAGTCACACAGCAGAGTGGACAACACGACTTCCGACTGAAGTCTTTCAGAATAAAAAACAGAGTGGAGGTGATGCGTCAATGGGACCGAGCGGATTACAGTTTGGACAACAGCGTTGTCACGAGGTGGCAAAGGGTCAAAGGTCAGCGAACCACTTCCTTTTAATGTGTCACACCTGTGCCCTTCCCCGCACTTTCGTGCATTCAAAAAGAAAATATAAAAGAAAAAGGAAATGTGACAAATAATTTTGGAGTTGTCTTTTTAAGGAAGAAATAATCATCTCAATGGAAAAAGACTTGAATTCAATATATTATGTCCACCTAAAATAAACTTCAATGTGAATGTCCTCTATGAAATTAAATATATTAAGTGAAGTGTAGTCTTCAAATGGCCGCCTTGGCACAATCTGAGCAAATTGCTATTTGTCATGATAAAACTTATATTTTCATATAGATTTCACTAGTTCTTATCCCATCTGCATAAAACTGTTCATCTGATAAAAAACATTTGTGAGGTTGTTCTCCCTGAACAAGCTTGAAACTATTCTCCCCGTTTTTTTCTTCTTTTTTAAGCCAAAAAAATTATTTGTAGATTTGTAACCTTTAATATTGATGTTTAAGATACATACTGTAAATACTGTAGTCTGTCAATGTAATCAGATCAGATCAGTAGAAAGTTACAGAAGAAAAGAGGATTTTATGGTTAGGCTTATTTCATGAATGACAAACTAGACCTTCACACTGAATAG
The DNA here is from genome assembly GCF_024713975.1 of Paralichthys olivaceus. Classification (NCBI taxonomy): domain Eukaryota; kingdom Metazoa; phylum Chordata; class Actinopteri; order Pleuronectiformes; family Paralichthyidae; genus Paralichthys; species Paralichthys olivaceus. The sequence continues at coordinate 7,635,453 of NC_091103.1, forward strand.
TTCATGTGGGATGTTGTAACATCTGAAAATGTCTTGTGGATGTTTCACAGGTAACCCCATCACACTCAAATGCTCATATTTGTTGCACACGATAGAGAAGTGATTCCAACGGCACATAATTGCACTTTACTTGACATGTATGATCTGCTCCCATGAAAAAGGGTTGTTCTTATACTTATTGTTGGAGGACAGCTCATTGATAAAGCTACAGGTGAACAGTCTGAGCAGGTGAGCGGAAATTCCAGGATCTCTCCTGAATTTAATATGCTTTTATTTCTTAGATGACTTCCTGTTTTGGTCTGAGCGCGTGAACGCGGCTTGATGACAGCGCTCAGCGGCGGATGACAGAGTTGAGCTCGAGCCGAGCTGTTGCTAGGAGACCGCTGACGCCACAAAGAGAGAGAGGAAGAGAGAGAGAGAGAGAGAGAGACGTTCATGCCATCCTGCGGTGCGTCCACTGAACGACCGATAGAATAGAAAAGTAAAGTTAACAGTTGCCATTAAACCCCATAGACTCATGACACTTAAGATGTTATAGTAGTCTACACATTAAGAAATATTATTATTATCATTAATAATGGTGATAATAATGAAGGCTCTTGATTAAAAGAAGTTGTGCTGGAGACTGCGTTGACACAAGCTCCTCTCATCACACCACACTCACCTCAGGACTCCACACACGGTAAGTGACTAAAAAACAACCAAAGAGTTTTTGTTTCTTGCCCCAATTTGATTTTTTAATCATCAAGAAAGGAAAGAAATCAAAGGGAAAGACACAATGGTGTCAGTGCCCTCTACATCTGTCCATCCATCCATCCACAGCTCCATCCTTCGGCCCCAAAGCTGCAGGAGCCGTCTTTGTATATTCAAAGATCCCCGTCATGAAATGAGGAAGACAATTGAACCCACATAGCGAAATAGTTTTGGACCAGATTTGACCCACATCTGGCTCATGTTTGCCAGATCTGGGCAACAAGTAAGACATAGCAATAACACATGTCATCCAAAGGTGCCAAAGGTGGCCTGAATTTGTTTTGCGCTATCTGAGCCATATTCACCATTTGCCACATGAGCCACTTTAGGTTCTCACCAGATTACACCTCGCCCTGAGCAGCGCATATTTGTTTTGGAATATTTGGACATTTGTTGTTTTAATTATGGGTAAATTTAGGCCCAAAACCATTTTGTTCAGGCCATGAGAAGGACAGAAGTGTCAAATCATAGGCGCTGCCCACATCTGTATGCTATCTGGGGCCACAAGGGGAATTATTTCATGACAAAACTTATAATATTAGAATATATAATTCTGAGGGATGTGTTTCATTGATTTTATAGCACATGACTTGTGACTATGTTTTTGCCTGTTCAGAATATGCCTGTAGGCATGTTACAAAAAATTGTGGTAAACTCACAATTCACTGACGTCATCAGTGACATTATAAAAGTGTTGGCTCTCAAATGTGTTTAAACACAGGAGCAGCAAGCAACACTGCACATCCTCTGGTCACCAGGAACATCCTGGCCAAGTCTGAAGTCGACTGAAATAGAGGTTTTCGAGGAAATCAAAGGACAGACAGATTTCTACATTAGGAAATAAAAAGAGCTGGTGATTACAACCTTCTGATGTTGGTTTTTTTCATTTACCAGAAGCTATGGACCAGTGCTGAAGACACCAGAGATGCAGCCAGTCAGGTGGCAGAAGTAAGACGAAATCAAACAGACGCAGTTCACAGAGTCACATGCTCCTTGAGGGATATGTTAGACGGATGAAACACATGCTGCTCTGAAAAGAGATGCACATTTTGAAACCTTGTGCATGTTTCATTTGACCACATCAATACATCAAGAACATGCTCTCGTACCTCGCCCACTGATTCCTCCCTTCAATATTCCCTCACAGGTTAAATAACAGAAGGCTTTGAACATGATGGATGGGTTAAATTGGGTTTCTCCAGCAGCCACAGAAAGATGCATGCTTGATTTATTATTGATTCCCTTCTGAAACTGCTCCATTTTTCTTTTTTCTTCTTCTGCGCCCTCATAAAAGATTCAAAAGACCTGAAGGAGATCCTCGATGCTAAATGTTGTAATTCTCTTCAGCTGCAGTTCACAATAACTGGAATATTGATGTCAGGTAAACGGAGAAGTTGTCGGAGCTGTCAGACCTTGTGTTGAGAAGCTTCCGTTTTTTATTATTTCAGGTCTGAGTGGGTCAGTGTCAGTCATGGAATATTCATTAGCATTAAGTTACTGTACTTTTACTGCATTGAGTACTTTCTGATTGTCACAAGTAAAAATTTTAGGCATTAGTGCTCAAGTTATTTCGATGCTGCTTAATAAGGAACATGGACTGTATTTCTATGGAGCCACATAACGCGGGGATCGAGCCACTGACCATCTGCTAAGAGGACGACCCACTCTACCTCTTTACTTTATCTCACTATGTGGTCAATAGTTAATCTGCAGATCACAGATATAAAATGTATTACCAAATTATTTTCATATCTTTAATAAACCAGCATTAAAATGCTGCTTATACATGAGTGACAATAAAATCAACTAAAAGGGTATAAATCATGAAAAGTACTGAAATTGTGTTCTAAACTAAGAACTACAAAACAATTTTTTCCAAAATACACGAAGCATGTGAACAATAATATGTCTTAAAACTTCACACCGTATCTGAACCATGTACATTCTTCACTTTTGAAGAAATGACCATGGACCATTTTGCAGCATTTGTGTTGAAGTTATTTTCTTAATTTACAGAGTATTTATGGTCAAATAAATAATAAATGGTTAAAATAAAACATCCAACCTAACTTAAGAGCTGCCTGCAGGAGGTTTTCAGTGGATTTTTACGCTGTGATATTGTCATTTTTACTGAAGTAAATGATCTGAATACTTCCTCCACCTCTGGTCCATTGTCACCTGTTGACAGCATCACTTCAGGTTCTAAAAACTATTTCCTTTTGTTTATTGATTCTTTTAGTCGAATATACCAGAACATACTTTTTAAATTTGTGTCCATTTTATTATGTTTGGTAAGTGTGTGTCATTTCTTCTGTATTGTAAAAATACAAATCCTAAATAAACGAACTTCTCTAATCTTATACTTGGACACCTTAAAATAGAAAACGCTGCCATCTACTGGTGAAGAAAAGAAAAGACACTTTTAATTGACAGGATAATATTAAGGAGAGAAAAAAACGAACAAAAACACCACATCGTTTTGTTTGTCATCAGAACATTTACTTCTAGGACTTGGCACATTAGTTTACACAAGATCACTATGTTTCTGTGACACCAGTGCTGGGATGAGAAAAAGATGCTTCTGTATCCTCAAGTGCGCACACACACTCACACACACACTCACTCACACATTTTGTCAATAGATGAGATGATAACAGAGCAGCTCTGTCCCCCAGGAAGCATCAGTCCTGAAATGACAAAAAGGACAATGCTGTTACTGCAGAAAGGATACATGATTTATTAAAGATCTTTAGTGCCACAGCTCCTTCTCTATCTTTAATGTATGATCGTTCCCGCAGCAGCATGAGCTGTAACAACTACTGGGTTTTGTTCTTTTTTTTTGGAGGGGGTCGTGAAGTCTTGTCAGGCCATGACAGGTCTGAGAGCAGCGTGTTCTCTTCCATTTAAGCGATTGAACAGCAGCTCTTTTACGACTCTCCTATCTGAGGGAGTTGGCGCTGAAGTCTCCCCCTTCTCTTCTTCCCTTCCGTCACTTGCACGTAAAACAGGGACAGAGTCACTTTACGACAGAATGCGCCATAAATAGAAACACACACAGCGAGGGTGTGGTTTGCGTGAAAACAGGGACTGCTGGTCAGACCTGTTTGTGACGATGTTCCATTCAAATGAACACACTACCGACGATTAAGCTGTCAACCTTTGAAACAAGGCGTGACAGCTGCGTTACCTGTCGAGCTGCATTTTATTGAGCTACAACCAACAAAAGGGAAAATGCGGCAGCACCAAAACAACCAAAATCAACAAAACCATGTTGGGATGAATCAAAACTTTGAACTCCAAGAGTGCAGCATATGACTCACGTCCTCGCTGCTGGAGGAGGATGAAGAGGAGGATGAGCTGCCACTTTTCTCTCCGTCCTTGGACTCCTTCTTGTGCTTCTTCTCGCCTTTGTCCTTGCTAGACTTATGGGACTTGCCAGATTTGTCCTTGCCAGATTTATCCTTGCTGTGACTCTTGTCCTTGCTGTGACTCTTGTCCTTGTCATGACTCTTGTCCTTGTCGTGACTCTTGTCCTTGCCGCTGCTCTAAAAATTAAAAAAAGGGCAAAAGTTGACCATGGGAAGATCATGAATTGAGTGCATTATCTCTTGAGGATTGTTTTGGGCCCAGTGATCGTAATTAATGAGAGAATAAAGAGCTGTTGGCCCAAATCCAGATTTAAAGGGGGGAAACTTTTTTGTAATCAGCCTAAAACACTCAATATGGTCAAAAAATGATATTAAGATAATCATTTTCACTTCAGTCGATGTCAACAATTATCACGATAAATATCAAATTATTATTCCTTTAATGATTTTAACTCCTGAGTAAAGGTTGTGGGTGTAAACTATTTTTTTATGGACAGAGAAAGACAAACACCAAATCTGAAGTAGAACAGTTCAGTGTTATAGCTCATCACTGTGTTTGCACAATGCATAAGGACGAAATCGACAAACTTTTACTGTGCAGCCATCGTTGACAGTCATATTTCAATAATTATTGACAACTTGTGTTGATGTAGAAACAAAGCTCCTACCTTATCCTTGTCATCATCCTTTTTCCAGGGCCAACTAAACTCATCCTTCTGAGCCTCCTTTTGCTTCACCACCTCCTCGTCATCCTCCACAGCTGCAGAACAGAGAGCAGATTCAAGTTAGAATTAAAGTGTCACCAAGAGTAAAGTCAAGTAAAGCTGCACATTTAATATGCTTCGTCTCATTATGATGCAGATTTTGGGTTTGTTTATTCATTGAGCTGCTGCCAGGTGCAAACACTAAACTACCTGTTTCTTTTTTTTAAAAGAACAAATGAAAGTGGACTGAAGTGTGAACTCACCTGAGGACAGACTGAAAGACATTCTTGCTGCTGTTCTTTTCCAAACAAACCGCACACTGACAGACAGGAAGCGTTTCTCTCAGGGAAAACACGATGGCCGCACCTACAACACGTGATCCAGCCGAGACACGCCCCCTTACCGCACCTGAAATCACCTGGCTTCAACTTGTTCTGCAGAGGAGCTGCGTTCACATGCAGTCGGACATAAGAGCTTTAGCAATTGTGCGCACAGGATACACCTGCACAGTGGTTGGTCGGTTAATAACATACTCAGTAAGTGCATGGAAGGAGAGAAGAAGTCTAAAATAATTGAAAAATTGACTTATAACTTATAACTACAGCTTATTGTTATCTCTGTGCTGGGAGAGGGGGAGAAAACTGTACTTACTGGTACTTTCAAAGAAGTGTACTTATTTGAAGGTACCAGAAGGATTTCAGTGAAAACTTAAAAGAAGTCATATGCAGAGTGGCTCCTTTCAGTGTTTGTCTATTTAACATTGGATTTTATCACATGCTGCTCTGTCTGCTGTGTCATTCCTGAGAAATGGCTGTGTCATCCTTCCTGGCCCAACCTATCCCAGGGTTCATTGCTTTAGTGACAAACCGTTTTTTCAAAGAGGGAATGGTGCGGGGCAAGCAACGAGAAGTCCAGTGTTTGAGTGTCACACTTCAGCTCATACTAAAGATACACACTTTAAAATGACACGGGCATTAAAACTTTGCAAATGTGGTAGAAGGCTCCATAGTTGTTCTAAGTCAGGGGTTTATAAGGTGTATGAGTCTGCCCTGACAGCAGCTTCTCTCACCTTTTACATGGTAACCAGCCCCTCCTGTTTATATTTCACAATATTAAGGCTGTAATTTGTAGGATGTCAAAAATTGTGTCAGTTGTAAAGAAAACTAGTGGTGAAATAGCTTCATTGATTCTTCTTGTCTGTTTATAAGTTAATTCCGGCTCCGTACATAAAGAAGTTGACATGTAGAAGTACCTGAAGGCACCATGTGTTAAATACGCAGCCTGTGAGCTATTTAGCCACTGACATTGTTGGAGCAATACTACTACTACTATTCCTGCTACAACTACTAATAATAATAATAAGTACAAGACACAATACAAATAATAATTGTTTTATTCCCCAAAGCAAGCGTTTGCAATTATCTCATGTGATCATGAGTTGACATTTCCTCCACTCGTGCTTTTTTCTTACACAAGGAGAACTTGAACATTTCCATCATGTCGCAATGCATCTTTACCCCAGTAAGCTCTGTGTTCAAACACAACACACACCAAACACTACTCCTTTCATTTTTCATGGTTTTTTGGGGGCATTAAATCAGGGGACTGAAGGGACATCATTAAAGCACAGGTCTTCATCACAATCAACCTTCTCCAGTGTCCAGTAACACGCTTTTTTACAATTTTCAACCAAGCAACGTAATTATTTGGATCAAATATGGACGTGTCATTACTGGTAGGGCCTGGGGCCTCTCAGCAGATCACTTGAGGTGAGATGGGTTGTTGAACGTGTCCCTGGCTCTCCGTACCTCCGTGGGCTCCCCATCAGGGCCTCCATGGGACTGGGAGGTCTGCGAATGTGGGCCCTTTCTGGAATACTTACTGAAGTGCTAGAGACAGCTGAGGCCGGGGAGGGATCCAGTTTTAAGACAGGTTTGGAGGGGAGTGGTACAAACGAGACGGCTACTGGAGAGACACAGGGCTTGGAGCTGCTGCTGCCACTGGGGGCAGAACATTCACCGCTACCTGAAGCCGACTCTTCCATTTTCGGTTCGGTGCTTTGCCCGCCTTCAGGACAGTCCTGTAATGACATCAACACCGTCACACATGAGAGAACCCGAGAATGAATTAAAACTTGTTATCGCACATAATCATTTTCACAGAATCTTTATCATGAAAAACTTACAGTCTTCTTCTTCTTCTTATCAGTTTCACTTCCTGATGAACCCGAACTCTGCACACAGTGAGCAGGTTATACATTTCACCTTCGCTGGGAATATGATTTTATTATCTGATGATATTCTTATTTGAGTAATTTACCTCTTTCTTCTTCTTTTTCTTGTCCTTCTTGTCCTTTTTGTTTTCCTTATCGCTGTCACTGGAACTATCAGATGAACTAGATGAACCGGAGCTGGAGTCCTGCTCAGATTTAAAGGATGTCAATCATCTTTTTTAAGGACAAAGTGCGCAAACACTTATCACATAGTAAATTACCTTCTTCTTGTCCTTCTTCTTTTTCTTCTTCTTGCCTTTTTTTTTCTTCTTTTTCTTCTTGTCATCATCACTGCTAGAAGAATCTGAGTCCTTGGATATAATAACTGTGTTACTGTATTGCCTATTTTCAGAAGAAATGCTTTTTTATACGCACAGGAAACAACATTTTGCGAATACTACACATGCACATTGTTTTACCCTTTTCTTGTCTTTCTTTTTCTTCTTCTTCTTCTTGTCCTTTTTCTTCTTCTTCTTTTTCTTCTTATCGTCATCGCTAGAGCAGTCAGACGAAGAAGAAGAATCCTAGAAAGAGAAGTAAAATCATTTTTTCTAAATAATGTTTAATTTGAACCATAGAATTACACAGTGAGGTGTTATCATATTATAACTATAATACTCGCATTGAACATGCTATGAGTCTATCTATCCATATATCTATTTATCTATCCATCCATCTCTCCATCCCTCCATCTCAAGGAGTTAATATCAATTGAAAATGATCACATTTCCTCAACTGAAAACCTGGGATTAAAAACAAAAGATGAGGTGTTCTCACCTTCTTTTTCTTCTTCTTGTCCTTCTTCTTCTTCTTATCTTTCTTTTTCTTCTTTTTCTAAAGTAAAACAAAAAGATGATGAATTGTGCAGCTGTGCCATCTCTTCACTGTGTGGAGTGTACTGTGTTGTAAATTGTGTGTCACCTCACCTTGTCATCATCACTATCAGAGAAAGAGGAGGATGAGGAGGAAGAGGAGCTTTCATCAGAAGAACTGGACTTCTACAAGTTTGTTCGTGGATAAATTTCAGTTACAGTAAGAGAACAGAGGTAAATGAACCACACATTACAAGTGATCCAATATGTTTACCTTCTTCTTCTTTTTCTTCTTCTTCTTGTCATCTTCACTGTCAGAGGAAGAGCACGAATCCTGAGAAACAAAAGCAACAATAATGTTTTAATACAAGGAAAATACAAAACAACCAACCAAAACCAGCACAAGTACGAAAACTGTAAAACACAAAATTATTAAAAACCTTATCCTTTTTCTTCTTCGTCTTCTTCTTCTTTTTTTTCTTCTTTTCATCATCGCTATCAGAGGAAGAGGAGGAGCTGGAATCCTGTAACACAAAAGCACTGAAAATGATTTATCATCAACAATACACACAATATATAAAAAGCATAAGGACACAACATTTAATGTACACAACTGTTGTGAAGACACAAACCTTATCCTTCTTCTTCTTTGGCTTCTTCTTCTTCTTTTTCTTCTTCTTCTTTTCATCTTCGCTATCAGAGGAAGAGGAGGAAGAGCTGGAATCCTGTAAATCGAAGTAGCAGGGATAATTTTATATCAAGATAATACACAACTGCATCAGCCTAGAAAAGGCTCAACAAATAAAATGAAAACACTGAAGTGTTGTGGAGTGACAAACCTTATCCTTCTTCTTCTTTGGCTGCTTCTTCTTCTTCTTTTTCTTCTTCTTTTTTTCATCTTCGCTATCAGAGGAAGAGGAGGAAGAGCTGGAATCCTGTTAATCGAAAGTAGCAGGGATAATTTTATATCAACATAATACACAACTGAATCAGCCTAGAAAAGGCACAACAAATAAAAGTAAATACACAAGTGTTGTGAAGAAACAAACCTTATCCTTCTTCTTTTTTGGCTTCTTCTTCTTCTTCTTCTTCTTCTTTTCATCTTCGCTATCAGAGGACGAAGAGGAAGAGCTGGAATCCTGTTAAATGAAAGCAACAAGAAGAATTTTATATCAATATAAAACACAACTGGATCAGCACAAAATAAGCACAACGACAAAAAAATGAAATAGAGATGTTGTGAAGACTGAAGACACAAACCTTATCCTTCTTCTTTTTTGTCTTCTTCTTCTTCTTCTTCTTCTTCTTCTTCTTCTTCTTCTTTTCATCCTCGCTATCAGACGAAGAGGAAGAGCTGGAATCCTGTAACACAAAATCATAGATAATCATTAAACATCATTACAATTCACAGCTGAAACCACACAGAGTACAACAAATGTAATACACGTGTCGTGACGAAACAAACCTTATCCTTCTTCTTCTTCACCTTCTTCTTTTTCTTCTTCTTTTTCTTCTTATCATCTTCACTGTCTGAAGAGGAGCTATCAGATGAAGAGGAGCTGGAGGAGTCCTGTGAATCATATTGAAACGACACATTCCCACTTCAAAATAGTTTTCCATTTGTGTCATGAGTCAAATAGTTTATATTATAATTTTAAAAGAAAGAAAAAGTCATAGTGTGATTTACATCCTTATGTATAGGAGACGATTTGGAGAAAAAAACACTATCAGTAGATATATTCAGAGCTTCCATGGCTCTCTATACCTTTTCCTTCTTCTTCTTCTTCTTTTTCTTCTTCTTATCTTTTTCATCATCGTCACTGTCCGAACATGAACCAGACTCCTGTACACACAAAAAATTATTATCTTTTTCATTTCATTTTTTATCATCACTGTAGATTCTGATCTTGATTATACTCTATCATAACAGCGTTATGTTGTAAATATTGCATTAGTACGCACTGGTGAAAACATACTATAGCAATTGCCAAGCCCATTAAAGGGCATTAAAGGAAGACTGATGCATTCTCTTTATTGCAGCATGCACATAGCACGATTACCTTCTCCTTCTTCTTCTTCAGCTTCTTCTTCTTCTTCTTCTCCTTCTCCTTGCCTCCCTCTCCCTCATCATCACTCAGGTTGCCTTGCTCATCTTGGAATGCCTCTATTCCTCCTGCTGGACAGGGAACATCATTACAACCCAAACAAAATCACATTCACTGATCCTGACTTTGTGTTTGATTTGTGTTTAATTTGTGTAGAAGCACACGTACCAGCCGATGCAGAGGACAGCTTGTCTTTGTCTGCTGCTTTAAGCTCTTTGGCTTTGGCCTGTCACGACAAAAGAGGACAATAACTTCTTATGTGTTCGTGCACAGGAGTATGTGCAGCATGCAAACAGTTCGTATGAGTATTTCACCTTCTCAGCATCTCCATCAGTATTTGGTCCTGCAGTCTCATTTTCTGCAGAAAAGGGCAAAACAACACTGATGCATCAACACAACAAACAGTGACGATTGTTGCTGTGATTTCCAAGGATTGGAAATAAAGTAAACACTCACCAGCTGCTGAAAGAGCGACAACACTGCTGAGCTCATTCTGCTCTTCATCCTGTGAATCCACACAGATACAATCAAGCTTAAGCTGATGATATATACTGTAACTTGTTTCTCCCTACACGTCTACACACACACACGTGCATATACGAGTCATACAAACACATCAACACCTTTGTTGACAAATAATGACAAATCAGTGTTCAGACCGACTTGTGTCTGCAGTAGTGAAGAATTTGAATAAATATGAGGCGAGGTGTCAAGACAGTGTGGAAGAAATATGTAAAATAACATGCCGTTCTCCTGCAGGCCCTGACAAGCACACAAGCTTTTTTTCTCAGGAGGTGTGTGCAGAGTTGAGGAGTCAGAGTTGCTCGCTGCTACAAAGTGAAGACTTCAAAGTCAACACGTCATGCTCGCAGGAATGAAGAGTTTAACCCGGATCCTGCATAATAAAACCTGAGCGAATGAAAACCTGCTACGTTTAAAGGCTTTAGTCTTTTTTAAATACAAGTTTTTTAAACCTTTTTCTTATCCGTCTTCTTCTTCTTCTTTTTCTTATCTCCATCACTGTCAGATGAAGAGGATGAGGAAGAACATGAGGAGCTGGAGCCCTGTGTAAATAAATCAAGTATAAACTATATGTGACTTACAGTGTAATGATGAACATGATGCCGAAATGACAAATCAGACATGTTCATTTACCTTTTTCTTATCTTTCTTCTTCTTCTTCTTCTTGTCCTTCTTTTTCTTCTTGTCGTCTTCGCTGTCAGAAGATGATGATGAAGAGGAGGAGCTATCTGAGGAAGAGGAGCTAGAGTCCTGTAAAACGAAGGAGAAGAAATGAAACAATGAATTTATTATTATTAATATGATTCGTTTTTATTCAGCCACAGGAACAGAAAATTGATATATTGGTTTAGTCATGTTTATATTTACCCTCTTCTTTTTCTTTTTCTTCTTCTTCTTTTCGTCCTCACTGTCAGATGATGAACTGTCAGATGAAGAGGAGGATGATGATTCCTAGGACGGAGGAAGCACAGCAGAGACATGAAGTAATATAAAGGTTAAGTGTCAAGTAAAATGATTCATTATTGTTGTATAATCTGTTGGACATGAGACAAATTTAGTATACCTTCTTTTTCTTCTTCTTCTTCTTCTTCTTGTCCTTCTTCTTCTTGTCTTTCTTTTTCTTGTCCTTCTTCTTCTTCTTCTTTTTGTCTTTCTTGTCGTCCTGGTCATCTGATGAGTCCAAATCCTTAAGAAACAAACAAATAAAACCGTTAATAACAAGTGTAACATCATCAGCATGCTCAAAATGGAGAATGGCTTGTTTTCTCTCTCACCATGATCTTCTTCAGACCGTCTCCAGACACCTGCTCCATCTGGTCATCAGGACCTGAAAATATTTAAATGGTTAAAATGAAAAGCTTTTCTTTAATAAATGAAAAGCATGTCTTCATACATTGTTAGTTGAGTTAAAGTGACTGAAAGAAAATCTGAATGTGTAAGTTTGAATAAGTTCATGAGCTGCTGTGAACACAGAACTTGAAAGACGTCTATGAACCGTACAGGAGATAATGTCACCACATACTTGCACTAGTTAATAAGACAATTCAATTACTGGAGCATCTGGACTAACTGGAAGTATCAGAAGCCCCTTAGAAAAAAATACAACCTATATGCTCAAGCTGCTCCGCAAGCTTACCTCCACTGTAAGAAGAAAGTGTACATGCAGTATATAACCTTTGCATCGCTCTGACTCCACTTTAACAGGCTTTATTTAGTAATGTTTGCATGTTTATGAGCCTAATGAGAAAAAATATTAAGTTAAAAAACAGCAGACGAGATAAAAAAAAAAATTATCCACTTGTTATTTATAAATAACCTTAGAAAGGATTTTATGTTGTAACACAGGAATACTTGCAAGTGGTATTTCTTTGGGCGGGACGACTATATGTATTACATACTTTTGAAATTGCAGTTTTAAACTGTGTACACTGATTACACAGCAGTATTATGTATCCAATATGCATAAAACATTCCATCACTCAGATTGTTGTGAGTTAGCCTCTGTTTGTGAGATTTGTTTAAAGCTATAGTGTAACATGCAGTCTTATTTTTATTGTTTAATTTGTGTAGGGACCCCACATATGTTCAGCTACATGGAATTTGTTTTTTGGCTCGTTTAGTCCGAATAAACAGAGATTGCCTTCGAACACATTCATGGTCCGGCCTTTTCATTAAATGAATCACAGCACAAACATTACTTGACACCATCGGTTACAACCGCAAATAAGAAAATTCTCTTACCACACTGAGATATGACAACATTGTCCCAGATATACTCATCCTTCTTCTTCTTCTTGTCCTTTTTCTTCTTCTTCTTCTTGTCATCCTGTAAGGGAAAGTCAGTCTATTAATGTTATTCATATTCATTTTGTTTTGTCTTTTGTAAATATATTCATGTGCATAAAAATCATTTTCAAAATGAGTGTTATATTTATTTTATACAGTGTAAATAAAGAAAAGGGACCGGATCAGGGTTGGGTGTTTCCTACTAGATATAGATAAGGAGTTTTTTTCACTATGGTCAGATAACAAACACACACACACCTGCTATGATGGTGCAGCCAAAACCAACACATGAGACATGATATCTGCTGACTTTACATATGACACATACAATATTACAAACTAGATACACGATAATACAGCACATTTACTGTGTACTTATACTTTCAACATGCACTCACACCCACATGGTTAGGATTTCTAGGGTGTTCCCAATCAAAATAACTCTGCACAGGTCACACATGGGTTCGTCATTGCTGTGACATTCTTTGGTTGATACAGAGGGTGTTTCTAACTTCATCTCTGGGTGTGTCGCTCTCCTTTCAGATACTGCCTGCTATCAGATCCAGGGCATTTGAGCGTACACCTCAAGTGCCTAGAGTGAAATTCATTCTAGTGAGTACTGTTCAGCCCTAAGCGAACAAATGGGGTGGTAACTAAGTTTTTAGAATAATTTCATCTTAAAGTTTATCTTAACCTTTGCTTCTCTCTTTTGTGTTGAAAACTTGTCGCCCGCTTTTCTTGACTCTCCTGATTTTCCACCCACACCCTCAGAAAACACTCCACACATCATGCCATCGTGTGACTCCAGTCACATGAAGCAGAAATGTTACGAAACCACGTGAAAAAAAAGGTGAAATACTTTTTTTCCTTGCGACATATTTCCTTGCGGATGATTCATGCTCTTATCACATCTTTCAGAACAACACATCTTTTTTATTTATTTATACATACAGTCAGATTTAAAACCATTCTGTCCTAAATATTCTCATATTGTCAACTCTGAAAAACTCCAAATATCCTCACCTAAGGCGGTGACATAGTTAGATTGACAATCAGTCTCCTGTAAGCTGATGTGAAAGTGTTTATGCTTGTGGCACATGACTTAATTTAGCTGTGCTGCAGGAAAGAAAGAGCTCTAAATCTCAGGGATTAACAAAAACAACAAACCGCACTGTGGAACCATCAGATCTGAAAGACTGAAACTGAAAGACTCCCAAGAGCGGAGCGTGGAGCGACAACACCTCTCAAAATGATGGACGTAAACAGCAAGTCTCAGGCAATTGAAAGAATTGTGATGACTGCAACTACTGTGTGACATGTTGTTGCAAGACAGGAGCTGTGAGGAGGCAAGATTCCTCTGCAGCACACAGCCGTGGGATTCCTTGATCAGCATCTATGTCATAAGCACAACTTACCTCACTGTCACTTTCTGAGGAGCTGCTGGAAGAAGAGGAAGAGGAGGAAGATGAGGAGGAGGAGGAGGACGATGAAGAAGATGAGGAGGAGCTGGAACCCTGTGCAGAAAGAAAGAAAGAAAGAGAAACTATTGCTCAACCTGCTGTACATAGGTTTAATACACACCTTAGTTGGTGAAAGTGCTAAATGAGAATCTAAATGAATGAGTCACTAGAGAAACACACACTAGAGTGAGGCTTTGTCAGTGACACTTAGGGAGGGGCTCTTCAAACACTTAGCAACACACAAAGGAAACTACACAAGCAGCCATTTTACAAAAAACACACACATTCCCACTTTGCTGTAAACCAAAATAATGCTGCAAAAGTGACGGTTGACATGAACTATTAACCAATTCGTTCCTTTTGTTATTCTCTGCTGTTCGACCGGCTGTTGCTAGGCACCGCCCACATTGCACTTCCTCCTCTGTCAGATGTCAGGATTATGCAAACTCCTGATTTCTGCAGCCTCACCTGAGCAGATTCCACTCTCCCTCCAGCAGCCACAAGATCTCCTGACTGTTGTCAAGTGACGGGATTTCCTCTCATCACTTGACACTTGTCAAGAACTGACTTGGTGATAGAACATTTCATTGTGAATATTACTTGGTTAGCGGTGAAGATAAGTTTCTTGAGACACATACTTTCTTCTTCTTCTTCTTTAGCTTCTTCTTCTTCGTTGGTTTCTTGCCAAGACCCTCGTCCTCGCTGTCAGAGGACAGTGAGCTGTCAAATGAGTACAGATCCTGGGTCGAACAAAAAGAGAGGGAGCAGACGTTATTTCATGCGACCTAGACGTGATGCACATAATTATATTTGTAGCAGCCTCTGCATTGCTACACCGGTTAAAGCATGAAGACGTTTTACAGTTTATTGTGGTTGGTTTTTTTAAAGAGGTTTTTCCAGGGGATTTCCACTGACTGGTAAAGTGGACTAACCAACACATCTGATGCACATTAAAATTCAAGGTGTATAACTTCATGCAATATCATGCAGCTGCAGCAAAGGAAGGGAAAGATTGAGCAAGGCCTAAACTAAGATTCTTAACAGCATAGGTGTGGCCCTTCCTGAAATGAGGGGGGGAGGAGGATTGGTATCATGAAGTTATAACTAACGGATCCCAGAATATTTGACAGTAGAATACAATGGATCGCTGCAGTTTAATGATTGCTCCTGCTCACCTGTCCATCTCTAGCTCCTGACAGGTGTCCGGGCTGAATGTTCTCTTCCAGACTTGCAGGCTCTGCCTCCTCAGTGAGCGGTGGCAAACCACTGGGCAGGGGGACAGCTGCCGGGTGCTCGACACCTGCAGCGCCTGCTCCACCTGGAGCTGCACAGCACAGCAGGGTGACAGGAACAGACACCAGTTACTCAGAGTCACAATAATGAGCTGCCAGTGTCTACAAACTGCATCAGCTGTTGTAGCAACCAAGGTTTCTATGCTGGTTGTGTGAAAACAACTAAAGGATTATTATGTGACTGCACTTCCCTGTTGCTTCACTTCCTTAAACAGACAAGTTCAATCATATCAAATATAAAACAAGTATAAGCTGCCAAATCGTTGAAGTGATTTCTGCAGATTAATGACTTTCTGCTGACCTTTGCCATAAACCACACAAACTATTACAACAATTGAGAAGTGCCACACCCCTTAACACTACAGGGAATGGAGACAGTGTCTTTGCTATTTGCTATGTTATGTGTGGGACTACATCAAGTTTAAAACGGTATTGACAGCACTTTCAGTAGTGATTGTCATGTGCTGATTAAAGATAAACAATGTAATGGAACACACAGTGATCCAGCTCAAACTAAGTCAACTTCAAAACAGAACAACTTTAAGAGAACACACCTTTGTGGAGAGTGGACTCCATCCAGGTCCGGGTCTTTCTGTCCAGGGGCCCAGGTCTCCTCTGACAGACCCACCTGAGCAACTCTGAGACAAGGTGTTGAGCTGGACTTTTTTATGGGTGGGGACAACGGGAAAGTGTCAAGGAGGCCAAAATCAGACACTTCCCTTCACACATTTCAAAATAAATTCCATTTTGAAAGACAATACCTAACATTACAACAATTGCACCTGCTATAAACTCACTGTGCCTGATCTAGCTGTGAATGAGGAATGGTTTTTTTGTAATGTGAGAGGCAGCAGCTGACACAGTGTTTGTTTTTCTTTCAGACTGGGCCATACAGTGTTTTATTTTGAAAGCAGTAGTGTCTCATTACTGTGACTGTTTCTGACTGGTGGAGCCTCTGCAGCCAGAATGGCTGGTTTACCTGTGTCAACAGGTACTGCCAGTTTCACTGGGTGGGAGCTACAGTGTCTGCAGGAGTGGAAGGTAACGTTGTAAAGTTGTGTCATGTTCAAACACTGACTCAATGCAGAAATGGGTTAAACAGTTTCATACCAGGATCAAATTATGATCCATGATACACAACAATAAACACATAATGAACGTGTGTCCTGCCAGCTCAGGAGCAAAACCGAGGAGTGTTTCTTCTTTGGGTCTCTAGTTAAAATGAGTGCAGTTTATATACTGACATAGAATATAGTCAATACAACACCATCCAACATTTAAATAAAGTGCGCTGTTATTGCATATCACAACTACTTACCACTACTTCCTCTGCACATTATTGTATAACACACACACACACACACATCTTTCTATAGTTGCACTACATAAAATATACTGCCACTTGCTATTTAGTATACTATGATGAACTTATATTGTTTTTGTATACCACACCTGCATATATACTTATCTCCTTGTACTAATGCACAAAAACTGTTTATCCTGTACCACCGTGCTTTACTGAAGTACATTTCTATGCAAACAATATGTCCAGAGTGAAAAGGTGTATATTATGTACAGGACTTTTATTGAATTGTCTTTATTCTACTGCCTTTTCCTTCTCTTGTCTACCTCACGGTGTAGGATCAATACACTTTAATCTTATTTTATTTTATTTAATCTCATGAACCCTGATTTAAATCATGCAATGCTGCTGTGTCGCCCCCCAGAGGACGTACAGAGGATTGACCACAGGGTCACGTCTCACTTGTCAAACGGGTTATTCAGGTTCCCTTCCAGCTTCCGTAGTTCCATAGTTCCATAAAGATAACAATGTTAAGATCGGTCAACTCCGGAAATGGTCATTTAATTCAAAAATAAAAGTAAGTATATACTACTATTAAAGTGAAAAAACAACTAATAACGAAGGCTATATTGCAAATTTCAACAAAAAAACAGAAACATAAAATGAAAAATACAATATATTTATAATGAAGTTGATATAAAAGTCATATTATAAAACCTCCACGGAAAAGGAAATGCTTGTTCAACAATGTAGTGGGTTGACATGTTGTGATGTAGTTATGGCTGAACACAACTTTCTCACCTTCATCTACGTGAGTCTTCGTCACCAGCTCTGATCCCTGTGCGATGTAGCCTGACCAGCTAACGTTAGCTTAGCTTAAAGAGGACCGCTCGTGTGTTGGCTTCATCTTTTATTTTGTTTTTAACCTTTTTTCACCGCGGCTCGCTGCTGCTGCGTTCACGGGACTTTACCAAACTAATGTCCGCAGCCCTGCAGCTGGAGGACCAGAGGACCAGAGCCATGACTAATGTTGTGGGTCCGTTCACACTCGAATGACCGACTGGTCGTGTCGCCATGCGGGGCCGAGCGACGTCCCCGCCGCTGACAGTGACGGTCCTGGCCGCGCTGTGGGTCAGTGTGGGTCGGTGCGATGCCTCCGGGTCCCCGGGGCCAGGGTGCGACAATGGAAAGGTGCGTGTGCGCGTGCGTGTCTTAAGGATTCAAGTTAAGGTGTTCCCTTGCTGCAGACATCAACATGCAGTGTGTGTGTGTGTGTGTGTGTGTGTGTGTGTGTGTGTGTGTGTGTGTGTGTTAGCTCTCATTGGACAGGGACATGCCTGCAGCCTCTCTCCATTGGGACTGTCCAGTGTCCACCTGGACGAAGTCTATTCAGGTAACCATGGACACAATACACTTCATCTTCTGCATGTTCCACACAGATGGAGGGGGGGGGGGGGGGTGCTGTAACAGGCTGGGTGGCAGGAAGTTAAAACAATAAGGGAAACGTGGCCCTGCCAGGAGCATGAGTACTGTTCTCTGATCAGCTCACAGACAGACAGGGGGATACAGGTTGTCCATGTTGCTCTGTCAGTGGTTGACCCTGCGTTCTCTCTCTCTGCCTTATCTACAGAGACGTCCCAGTATTGACACAGTGTATGATCCTGAGGTGAGCAAACACTTTACAGAGCATCGTGTATCTTTATTGAGTTTTCCCTCAACCTTTGACAGTCCACACTCCCAGGGCTGTTTCCTAAAATCTGGGTTACAGTCAGTCACTCACCCAAACTAGGAGAGCACTCAGTCGGGGGACACAACAGTCCCCTTCTAAACCAAATTTAAGATCACTATATCCAGATGTTTTATTTGTATCGGCACCAAATTGCGCACACTCACATATCTGAAAACACATTCGATTTTTTTCCAGCCCTGACCCAAACCACGTCCTTCCACCAAGTTTCTTGGTAACCTGTCCAGTAAATCTTTAACTAACAAATGCAGATGAAATTAAAGTTTACAATTTTGATGCAAATGCATGACATGAACAGAAGAATCACCCTGTGGAGGCTGTTTGACGAGTGGTGAGTAGAGTTGATAAAGTCTAACTGGACCTCATGTCTCTTCCCTGCAGCCAGCCAGGCTGATGTGTATGAACAAGCCCATCTCCTACACTCACACCATTCCAAACAGGTGAGCAGATGTTTTGTCTAATGGCTTCAACTGAGGTGGAAAGTCTTTCAGTGGATTGCCACATCCAAGTGTAAGATCTCCAGTCCTGTACACACAGCTGACCACATTTATAAATACACTTATTGTTGTTGTCCTTATATGGTGCTTTGCAATTCCACAAGTTAGCAGCAGATGTAACTTTGTCACATATAAAAGTTTCATGGAATCTAAGTTGTGTCTATTGTGTGTCTTTGTGCTTGTGTGCAGTGGAGCGTACAGACCAGTCAGGGCAGAGAGTGGAGAGTACCTGTACTGTCCTCCTCACAGGTGGCTCAACAACTTGCATGTAAGTTTAAACATCAAACATCTTTTGGATCTGTATCTGTCTCCACTCTCATTGAAATTAAAACCCTCCATTTATTTTGAACCTTTTGTTGAGATGACGTCATCATGGATCATCCCAGTTTAAACTTGATAAGAACCTTTTATAAAAGGCACAATAAATAGTTTCTAGTCCTACAAACAAATCCAGAGGTCTCATGCTGTGCGCTTGTGTTTCTGTTGTGTATTTTCCAGCATGGAGCTGCTGTTCTGCTCTACCACCCCTGTGCTCCCCTCCACGTGCGTCACTTTCTTTCCGTCCTGGCCAGCTCTTGTTTGTCAGAATACATCATTACACCACATCCACGCCTCAATCAACACATGGTAAGAAACACTTAAGCTGCTTTCCGACATGCTCTGAACTCAGGGGATCCTCCAGACCTTCTTCAGAGGGGCTGTGTTTGTGACCACTAATCTGACCCCCCCTAGTATAGACTCCCACAGCAGGAGATTCAGATACAGAAACCTTGTTTTTTAGATTATTTGTCCACCGTGACTAAATCCAGGGGATGAGTTTTCACTGCTGCCTCTGTGTTCAGCCGATAGCTTTGGTGTCCTGGGGTCGCACTTTGGAGCTGGCTGCTGTGACCTCTTCAGACGTCTGCGATTGGCTGGAGACCCTGACAACCACAAGAAATGACTTGAGCAGTGTGACCCACATCAGAAAATATGACCTGCTGCTAGCCTGGCCGGCAAAGCTGCAGCAGCTGCATTATACACATCCAGAGGAACGTTCAACAAAAATGAAGGTTTGTAGTCTTTACTAATGATTGTGAGGATTTTTATTCACACGTTGTCAACTATAAGTCATTTTACATGCACTACAATAAAAGAAGCGTTAAAGAGTCATTCAGCAGTCTGTGAACTGTCTCTAAGTAGCTCTTATTTTAAATCCCCAGGACTCTGTGAGACAGTGCTGTGAGAAGACCATCTCTTCTCTGCTAAATGAAGCAGTGGAGGCAGAGCTGGAATCCAGCAGGAGGAACGAAAGCTTGACAAAAATGGAAAAGGAAGGGAAAGGCAGAAAAATAAGAGCTGCCATCAGAGAAACACAGCCGGCCAGTGAGACGGGAGACGTCCAGAACAACAACACCACACTAGTAGCATCTGAGGATTCTCCTCCAGGGAACAGAACTGTCTCAGATCCTCCTGGTCCAAGTGAAGCTCTTCCTCAATCTAACATCCAAAATCTGAATCAGAGCCTTACAGCCGGGCAGATGACTCCTTCGGGGTCAAATATGTCTGAGGTTACAAGTGATTCTTTAGAATTAAAGACTTCTGATTCTCAGAAAACGATACAGACAGAAACACTGCAGCTCACATCTAAACACACTGAAGCCACAAACACAAAACCCTCTCAAACAGAGATTCTTTCAGATGTTGTGAATAGTGAAGACAAGCTCACTGCGAGGCCTGAGGCACTGGACCTCAGTCCCAGAGATGAAGGTGAAGACTCTGCTGAACACAGCGGGAAAGAGAATGACTCTAAAGAGAAAAATTATATCGCAGCAGACGGGAAGTTGAGGGACAATGAAGTAGTGGAAGTAAAAGAAAGGGAACTGGAGCATAAGCAAACACACAACACTCCACACTCTCACCACAAAAGTGAAAACAACGGCTTAGATTCTGTTTCCAAATCCGATCCACCCCAATCCAAGCAGGCAGCCGTTAACCTGCCGAACAGCCACGACTGTGACAGCTGCAAGGCGGGCGAACACTGCGACTGCACTAAGGCCTCGGCAGCTGACTTCCAAGCCACCATCATGAGCAAGGGGTTGCCGAGGACCCCTAGGACGGACGAGGCCGTGTGGGCCGCAGCAGCACTGGGCTTCCTGTTGGTTCTCCTGACGCTGTCCGTGCTTCACAGTCGCCTGTACCGCCACTGGAGGACCACGCCTAGTCTGTACTGGCATGATCCCCGGCAGGACTATGACAGCGTGGCGGGTGAGTGGACCACACGGGAGTCAAACACAAGAGAACTGATCTTCCTGTGAACAGGTTAATCAGTTTCTCCTCAGCCTTTACACTAAATATGTCTGAATTCATCAAGATTCACACATTTCCCCTGTTCAGCAAAGTGATAAAACATTCCTGGATCTGCACCAAAAATTCTTCCTTGGCCCATGTCCATTAAGTTTTGTGTTCTGCTGTTTGTGTTTTTTGTGTTATCTTGCTTACAAATGAACAACAAACACACAAACAAAGAAATGAGGTGAAAACATAACCTCCCTGCCTGAGGTCAGAATGTACCTACATGTATATTTCTTAACACTGTAATCTCTGTGTGTCTTCTAGACGTGATCCAAAGGAGGTTGAGGATTGCTAAGAGGAGGCGGAAAAGGGGCAGAAGAAAGGAGTGCGTTCTCCTGCCGAGCTCCTCCAGCTCAGATGAACTTGCGTAGAAAAATGAAGGAAACGTCATCAAGAGCTCCAAGAACCCAAGTCTCATGGAATGTAAAAAAGGACAGAAGAGGGAGGTGTTGAATTATCAGAACTCTCTTGTGTCTGTGGAGCTGTCTTCTTTCCACAGGGCTGGGCCGCACGTTATGCTGGTTAACGTGAGAGGACTCATTTAATTTGTTGCATTTTGAAGCATTAAGATCGGTACTGTAATTATTTTTATTTCTCCTTGTAAATGGATCCATGAGACGGAGAAATAAAATCAGAATTTGACTTTTTAAAAAGGAGCCAGACCACTGAGACACATGGGCTCTGCACAAGACTCAGATTTAACTCAGACTTGATGAAGTATATTTAAGAAAGATTGAAGCCATAAAAACATCAGATCAGAGACTCCAAGACAAGCCCTCAGGTTTCACTCAGATCACATTTTAGAGAATACTTACAGTACATTTGTCTGATCACATCCTCCCAGACAGTGCTCAGTGTATAGGGACTCATTTTTCACACTCCATTTTCATCACTAACTAGTCTCCAGATCTATTTTTCTACCCAATGAAGGTTTTTTTAATGAGTCACATTGTCTTTGTTGTGAGTAGTATTGTAATACATTGTTTTTACCTGTTCAGGTCTAGTTTGTGGTAAGTTGCTGTTCTAAGCAACGTTGTGTGCAGCAGGTGTTACTGAATGGTACGAACGTGAATCAATGTATATGAAAGATGTTTTAAGAACGATTAACACAGACAATAAATCATTGACACAAGAACTGAGTGTGTGAACTGCTTCTGGATGTCTTCTCATATCGTATAACACACATAACAAGTACTTAAAACTAAATTATGGCTCAAATTACTGCTAGAACACTTCGTGATATTGACATTTGAGTTTAAACAAATCTGAAAACAACTTTCTTATATTGTTTTTTGAATAAACAAAACATCTTAATAATTAAATTCAATCTCAATTGTGGTATAGCATCAAATCACTACACACATCAGGGCACTTTACATAGTGAGGCTGAGACCTTACAAAACTACAACAGTTCCCACAACGAGACAGAATGACTGCATGTTGAAGATAGAAAGTAAAAATAATAGTATGAAGAGCTGGTTCTTTCTTCCTAAATGAATTAGCTGGTTTTATAGTATTTACACATCTACAGACCGTGACATAAACTTAAAGTTTTCTAACTTGCCAAGTGATCGTCACAGACTAGTTGTTAACACTAGGTAGCTCTGTTCTGTTAAATCAGGATCGCAGCCCAGGCCTCTCGATATCCTCGAGACACAGATGCAGTATCCATCTTGAAGCAGTGGTTTCCTGTATTCCACATTCAGCAAAACCCCATGACGACATCATTTTTAGTTTTCCATAACTCTTTCCTGCATGCGGTGGTCCAATTGAGGTTTTGATTAATTCTGAAGCCTGTGTTTGACGTAAAGAGGAAAAAAGGATATCTTCTGTGTGTTTCACTCAGGTTTACTATTTCCATGGATAGGTTCTTGTTCATCATGTCCTCCTCTGTCTGACATCCCTGACTGGTTTAATAAGAATGATCCATGCAGAGAAACCAGAGCGAGAGACAGAGGTGAACTCCAGCAGGGATTTAAACAAAGAATCCTCGGGTGTGTTTGAGCTGCACATGAGCTCAGGTGCTGCCACCTCACTGAGGACTCTCTGCCACACCCACCTCCAGCAACAGGAGCACAGAGTGGAGAGGGTCGTCACAGCCCTCATGTACATTTACGTCTAAGAGTGGGATTATAACCTTCCTTTCTGATAATCTCATATTTATACCAGTTTAGTCATGCTGCTATAGGACTAGATTGTCAGGGAACACACAGAGCTTCTCTCTCCTCCTCCTCCTCTCCATCACATTCATGTCTCATCTATACATGTCACTGACTTTCTCATGAATTAATAAATTTTTTCTTGATGTGTTGTTACATGACATCTCTTAAACATCTGTTCATCCTGGGAGAGGGTTCCCTCACATGCTGCTCTCTCTGAGGTTTGTTTTTGGTTGTTCTTTCTCAACTAGTTGAGGGTTAAGGGCAGAGGGTGTTATTGTTTGTATCTATATAACACTTTACTTGTCTTTCTACAGTAGTTTTTGCCATTCACCAATTTATACAGATCATCTATGTGCATCACTTTTTCAATGAAAAGGGACACTTCAGCATTCAGAATGGGGAAGACTGGCATCGAACTGACGACCTTCTGGTAAGAGATAAACCCTATGAGGCAAATTGTGATTTGTGAATATAATAAACAATTTGATTTGTCAAATTGATGTAGTTTATGTCTACAGTTCCGGCCTTCAGGTCTTGATTGAAACTTACACACAGATGTAAATGCACATATCAGAAAATAGAGAGAAGAAGCATACTGCAGACACAAGCGGGACAATTAACTTGTTTTTTTAATTTTATTACAAATGTACAGCTTATGAGTTTCCATTACGATTGACCTTTTTTAAGTCATTGTTTTCTCTACTTTATACAGTTTTAACGTCTTCTGTTAAAAGATAACTCTCCCATCACCCATCTCCCAAAGTGTAGCGCTGTGAAGAAACATGGGGACATCAACAGTGCGGGCCACGGTGCACTGCCAATGGCTGAGTATCAGAAGTGTGTGTGTGTGTGTGTATAATTCACCGGCTGCAAACGTAATGTTTGTACTTGTAGGAAGGCTTGGTCCAACTGAGAAGTGTGTGACGGTGTGTGTTTGATGTTGGACAAATAAGCATTAACATTCACACTGGAGGCACCCTATGTAGTGTCCATACATTTGGGGGAGGCTGAGGCCGTGTGCGTTTTTAAGACCCTCTCCCCCTTGTTTTGAGATGACTGTAGTGCTAAGCTAAAGTGCGCTTCAGACCGCTCTATCTCCCCCCTCCTTCACCGCATCGCTGCATCCTGCACCTCTTGTACCTGAACTAAAACCTTTGGAAGAGAGAGGTACATCATGTAGATCCTACTTCATCCAGCTGGTGTTTGAAAATAGTGCAACTGAGACCACACCTGAATCAAACGTATGTTCTCACTTCCTGTGGATTGTAATAGGATCAGTATATGCTTGACATTCGGTGTCAAGACTTAAGAGCGGAGGAAGAGAGTGAAGATTTGGCCTGAAGCTCACTTGAGCCTACAAATAGACATAAATATCTCACAAACATAACCCTAACATATAGCTTAATATAAAATATAGCATGAAAATATACGTTCATATATATGGCTCTACTCTAAAACTTGGGCGATCATGATTGAGGGGACAAGCTTCTCCGCTGGCCCCGATGTGTGTGTTTGTATGTGTGCAAGTATTTCTGTAGTTTCAGCAGTCAGTACGTCACTGTAACTCAGCCAGTCATAAAAGGAGATGATGATGTGCAAAGGCATTCAATATCAAACAATGATACATTTCAAGAGTCTTCCGGACATGATTAGTTTTGACAGGGAACGGAGAAAACGTTCATACTTCGTCCCGCAGAGACGAAACTGCACGAGACACTGAGGAGCACTGACAGTCAGACGCCCCAACTGATGACCAGGGGAGGAAAAGCGAAAGACTAAACGTGAATTAAGAGGACAGAGAAGTGCTGAAGGCGGTCTGGCATCAGTTTCTCAAAGTGTTTGGGGCAAGTTGGGGTTTAATTGCTTCTTGCTAATCGGCAGCAACACAAGAAAAAAAAACTCAACGTTGAGATGTACGGTGAATGCTGTTAGAAGGACGACGCCTTCGTTTCAGGAAGGTGAATTTCTAAATGCGCAGAATCCTTCGGAGCCAAGAGGCAAGATTATGCAGAAGACGTTAACCTTAGTTGCAGGTATAACCACATTTGCTCGGCACAGAACAACTGTGCTTGAACCTACAATAGGTTAAGTGCGTTATCTCTGAAAAGCAAACAAAAAAAAACAACTACTTTGTTCCCAATGCTGTCTCCCATGAGAGACGGTGAGCTAGAAGTTACAACTTCTAAGGCCCACGTCAGCAGGCCGTGACACAGAACCAAGCGTACGACAGTGGCTGAGGGCTTGATTGTGCTCGCCACGGTGAAAATAACACATGGCAAAGTAAATCAAGCGCACTCTGAGGTTTCAGAAATTGATTCAAATGAGCATATTTTTCATTTTCAGCTCCAGTTGACTAGATCTGGTTCTTTCCACAGATCGACTTAAAGCTTCAAGGTAGGGCTGGTAATTTTTCTCTGAAAGACCTTTTATCTTTATTTGTTTAAATCCACTTCACGCCCCGAAAGCCATCAATAAATAGTTGTTTGAAAAATAGAAAAAGAAAAATCTGCGGCCCTCGTAAAAGAGAAATTTAATTTGGACCGAAATAAAATGGGCGTACCTGTCCATTACTTTAGCAGCGGAGACATGCACCGCTGAAGCAGAGGCGATAGCTAGAAGTTAGCGACCCAGTCACGGAAAAGTTGTCTTCCAGCAGTTGTCAGACAGTGTGCGTTCATGTGTTTTGGGGGTGTAGCTTTGATGAGAGGTCCGATGGGAGGGGGTGAAATGGATCACTTTCAAAGTGTAGTCTGCTTCTAACTTTTCCAGTATTACCAACCCAAGCTTTAACTGCAACATACCAGTATCGCCAACATGCATGCTAACAAACGTTTCACTCAACGTTTGTTAGCATGGATTTAAATAATGGATGCTATTCAAAACAAGCACCGAGAAAGCACCCCGGCCTTCTCAGTAGCCAACGGCCCTAAAACCAAGAATGGGGGATTCATCCTCGTAAACAGGCTGGACCAAATGGTGCGCTTGATTTTTATCATCCTGCTTGACACAAAAAAAGTGAGTATGAGATTCTGAGATGATTCCACTAGTTCTATTAGAAGAGGCAAATAAAAGAGGAAACATGAAAAGAGTATTTTGATCCAGATATGCACATAATGCACCAAGGGGTTTTCAATCTGACAGAGAATCAAAAACAAATCTCCCAAAACTCCAACTCCCCTTTTCGACCACTCGGCCACAGGACAAATTACAACATGAAGAAAAAAACCTCAACTGTCACCCACAAAAAAAGAGTCAGAGAGAAATGTTGAGGACCATTTCACAGGTTTTCTTCTGTTTTCTTTACGTGTGCATGTTCATTTAAATCCCAGTAAGAGGTTGAGCACATTTCTCCTCACCTGTCTCCCCATTCCAATAAATGAGAATCATATTGAGACAATGAAATAAAACATACAGAAACTGTTAAATCAAGACAGTGAGTAAAAATATCAATACAAAAAAACAATTGGCATGATAAACAATAACAATAAATCACAATTATTCCAGTGTAAGTGTTTTGTTTTTGTAAGTCAGTAAGGTTTGTCCTCAGAGGTGCAGACCAAACCAATCTGCAAAAAAAATCAAACAAAGAAAAAGAGGAAAGAAATTCAAACATGCCATATCACGATGTGTACCACCGACAATGTGGAGAGATGGGGGTGACAAATCGGAGGAAAGCAGGAACCCCCTGTAAAAGTTAACCCTGGATAAAGTATTTGGGGTGTGGAGCAGGGTGACGTTAGATGGATGCCAGGGGGTCCGTCTCTGCAGCGGGAGCTCATCCTGTATGGGACGGGACAGGGGACAAGAGGGGCCTTGTGATTTCATTGGCGAGAGAGAGAGGGGCAAAGGAGCAGGCGGGAGAGGAAAGCAGAGGAGGAACGTCCTGACTCCTCACAGGACAACGGGACGGCAGTGGTTTAAGGTACGTCACAGGCTGCAGTGGTTGATCTGACGACCTCCCTCTCTCGCACCATTCACTCCCACTCCCTCTTAACCATGATCAGGGAGGGAGGGATGACGAGGGACAGGTGAGAATAAATAAAGCGGTTAACAGCTCAGGATCCAGTTCACTGTACATCGCCACCTCTGTATTTCACATATGCTCATCACAGTTAAACAGTTTATTATACAAATCTGATTCCAATTGTTGCTCCACACTCTAGTTCCCATGTTAGTTCCTCCCGCTCGTCCTCCCCCACTCTCACTTCCACACTTGTGGAATTTCTCCTTTTTCAGTCCTCGTGTTATATCTCAACCTTGAGCGCTTCCATCCGATTCCTTTCCCATGCATTTTCCAAACTTCTCTCTTCTTTTCCATTCCTCGTCGTGCCCATCACTCTCTCGGTCACTCCCCGTCCTCCCATCTTTAGTGTGATCACATTATCCGTCTTCATCAATATCCTAGAAGCCCCTCTGTTCCCTCTCAGCCCACCCATGCATTGATCTGTTCTTTCTTCCTCTTCCCTCTCAATCTATCCATCCATGCATTTGTTGGGTCACTGTTTCTTCTCACGAGTGGTGATGGTGACCAGTTGCTTGGCGGCCTTAGCGATGTCATAGGCGCATTGGATGACCTGCTGAGTGAGGAGCTGGTAGTCCACTGCAGGGGCCCCAGGCTCCGAGGGCACCGCCTTACGGCACTCCACCTGCAACCGCGAGGCACTGGAGGCCAACAGGCGGAGGGAGCAGTGGACTGCATCCAAAGCTGGACGCTGTGGAGAGGGAATCAAGACTGAACTCAAACAGTGGATGATGAAACCAGATGGAGGAAGATAAAGGGAGCAACACCCAGACAAAGAAGACACAAAGGGAAAAATAAAACATAAGTAGAGGGAACTTACTTTTGGGAAGAGTGAGGCCATCTCAGTGACAGCAGAGTGGATCTTCTCAGAACATGGAACAAAGCTGAGGAGGAGAGAGAATTATTATTTAACACATTTCCCAAAGAATTTGTGAAGTTCAATTAAAACTAACTCTGGTGCATTTCCCCATTTAGTTTGGGTCAGTGTATTACCTCTGCCAGGTTAGTTCTGTTTTTGTCTGCATTTGTTTGGTAGTTGTGCAAAACGTAATCACTGCTTAGACACTTACACAACTTTTAACAACTAATAATAATAAGTGAGGGGTGGAGCAGCAGGCTGAGGCAGGACGTAATGTAGAGGAGACATTCAAAAGGAGGTGAAACTGCACGGCGTTGTGTTTGTAGTTTTAGTCAGCTGAAGTTAAACTTCTCCACATCCTGATGATAGAGGGCAACAAATTCTAATTGAAAAAAGAAGTGGTGGTGCTAGATGTTCCTGTAATTCAATGTGTTATTCAGTCAGGAGGTTCAGGTTGCACTTGTCAGCAGGGACGTAATGACAAGTATTATTGATTTTACAACAGACAAAATGGGATCCTTGTCTCTTTTTCCCCCATCTCTTGAGTGTGCGTCTGTCACCTACCTGTCGTGTTTGAACTCCTGGGCAGCCCTGAGCAGCTCCTGGATGTTCTTGGTCACCTGCTCAGTCTTCAGTATGACGTCCTCTGTGCAAGGCAGGGTGGGGTCTGGCTCCCCCGTCTCCCCGCCCCCACCTCCACCCTCCTCCTCACTGCTGCGGCCCATACTAAAAAATAGTAATAATAACAGCTTTACTTATATAGCACTTTTCTAAACAAAGTTCTTCACAAAGTGACAAAACAATAATACATTTCAATAATATTTAACAGCAAATTAAATCAATTAAAATTAACACAGAGCTTTTTTTAAAGACGTTTTAAGAAGTTCACACTACACGATATTCAGCCCAAACATAAACTGTGCAGCTACATCAGGTTTGGACACAAAAAACGGTCGGGCTTGGTTTGTTTTCTCTCGGGTTTTGACATGTTCTGAGAGAAAAACGCAGCCTGAGCCGCTCTATATTCTGTACAACAGTGACGTCCACTGAAGCATTTCTCCTCTCGTCTAGCCTGATGTGTCTTTTTGTAGCAGGATGACACAGAGCAGTTAGATCATTTAAATTTGCTGTGTCTCTTTTGTGATCAAACGTAGTTTGGAGAACAGACGTACAAGTCTGAGGTTTCTCCTCGTGAAAGATCATGTAGTGTGTGACCCACTGTCTGCAGTCAGTCTGTATGAACCCACAACGACTGCAAGACTCCAGATCACAAGACAGCAAGTCATGCAGTGTGAACTACACAATGATCTGACGACTTTGAAAGTTGTGAACTGTGAACTGGGCTTTAAGAAAAGAGCTGACAGTCATAAAAACTACAGATTAAGATAAAATAACACTCATCCTTGTGAGTACAGTGACTTGCTGTGAGTCTGACCTTAGCGAGAGGTCATATGTTTGTGTGTTGTCATAGTCACTGTCTGTGCCACTGCCGTGCTTCTCTGGTTTGGACACCTGGGGAAGAAAAACACAACACAAATGATGTTACATCATTACATTTACACCACCAAACCTCCTGTGTTGTTCACTCCTGCAGAGTTCAAGAGATACATCCTACAACAAGTGCAAGCGTTTGTTAACAATTTAATGTGGCAGATTTAAAAAATAAAAAATGTGACGTTTTCCGTTAGTTGTGGTTGGTTCTCTGGAAAAAGCTAATTATGCAGAAATGTTTTAATGTGCAGCCTAATATCATCTGTATTCTTGACTGTTCTCACAGGATGTGAGGAATTAATGTGATTATATCAATATATAATCCATATTCCAGGCCCTTGCAATATTTGTCAGGGACTGATTATGAACAAATGTAACCTCAACTTCCTGAATGGGCCCGAGAGCAGGATCAAAAGAGCACAAAAATCCATCCATACAAACTGAACAAACCATGTATCTGCCCATCTCTGTAGATCCAGACAGATGTTGGCCTCCATACGACACTGGACCCCCTGTGCTACCCTTCCTTACCTGAGAAGAAAGGAGCAGACAAGGATGGAGGGAGACAGAGATGGACGGACAGTGATGAGATGAGACATTACAGATTTGCAGAAAAAAAATAGATGATGAAAAAGGAAAGAAAAAGAGAAGGGGGATGTTTTTATAAACTGTAGAAACACAATATGAAGGAGTCAGTGAGAGCAGCGCCAGATCAACTAAGCAGCTCACCCATCATCCTATAAAGACTAAACAACTCTACAGTTATCTAACACTGACATTCAAAGGTCACGCAGCTAAACTAAACAGTGTTGAAGAGCAACACATCACACAGAGCATCTAAAATAGACTACATATGCTACAAACTAATGTTGATCTCCAGTATTATAATGCATAATAAGCAGAGGTGGTGCACAGTGTGAGAATCCAACATTTCGTAGACGAAATGACAAACAATGCAATGACAGACAAAATGCTTACATCCAGAGGATGCACGGCTGCACTGCAGTGAGCAAAGGACAGACAGGTGAAGACACAGACAGACAGAAAGAAAACAAACAAACAGGTAAATCTTGGTGTAAAGACATGGTGAGCTGGACACTGACTTATTGTCCATTGACGGCTTCTGATGATCAGTGATTGCAGCTGCATAAATAGCTGCTGTAGATGAAATGCTACTCAATTCTCTGACAGATCCCTAGATGCCTCTTATATAAGACATTTTAAGCCTGGTTAAAATGTAAATGGATGTATGTCTTACACTGCAGCCTAAGCTTCAAACATGAATCCTGAGAGATCCGATCACAAGTGGTGAGCATTGAATATGCGTGTTCACAACTCCTGGCATTAAAACGACTTCTGGTCAAATTTCACTTCCCTGCACTATGTAAAAACAAATTTTGATCACATGCGTCTAGATCTCAGTATAAATTTGGGTGCGTTCACAAATATGCTCTTGTGATCAGATTACTCAGGATGGATGTTAAAACAGTACCAGGTCTGAAGGGGGTTTGAGTGGATTATGGTGGGAATAGTTAATACAAGTTGAGCAAAAGTTGCTAAAACTGAAATGCAGAAAAAAGGACATTAGAAGAGATGATGAGTAAAACTATCGAACTGATTGTGTCACTGAGAGTCATGGATGAGACCAAGCAGACCAATCACTGTCTGGTCTGCCTCATCACAACATGTAGTTACATTTCTAGGGAGGTGCACCTCAGGCTACCGCGTAGATTATGACAAACAATACAAGGTTGATTCAATAAAAAAGTATAAATTGACCTTTACAAGGATATAAACAATTGTTTGGAGATGCTTAGTTCCCATCTACATCCACCTTTATGTGTGTGCATCTCCAGATTGAGCAGCTCTACAGCAGCAGGAGAGTTACTTGGAGGTCAAAGGGTGCAAAGCATGCTAGAGATCAGAGCATCACAGGGGTTGCTAGGCAACCAAACAGTCAAGACAATCCCTTTTTCTTCCGTCTTTCTCCTTCAGGTCACACTTGTGCACTTCATACTTTATGGCTTTAAAGGCAAATATTGATGTCTCATTGTCTTTAAGACGAACCAGTGCTACACGTTCACATTAAAAAGAGGATCATGCACAACTGGACCTTTCCAAGAGAAGAAGCAGGGAGAAAGAAAGCTGAAGGGGAAATAGAGAGATAAGGACTGGACTGTCATCATCAGTCTGGGAAAAAAGATTCAGTCAACCAGGGCCACCAATAGGAGGGTGGTAAGTAGAAGGGGCCAGGGGAGTTCTAACTTACGCTGGGTGTGTTGAGGGGCTGCAGGCGGGCTGCCAGGGAGTCCAAGGCTGGGGGGCCATGGACCTTAGGGCCGGGGGCCGCCCCTGGCTCGTACATTGAGAATGCCTGGCGGTCTCTCCGGTGGGGATGGGAGTGGGGAGCGACGGAGGAGGACACAGAGAGCCCCGGGCTGTCCGCTCCAGGCCCAAACCCACCCAGACCCCCTCCACTTATTCCTCCTCGCATCACACCCCCTTGCCAGTGGCCTCCTCCTCCTCCACCAGGGCCCCCTTCCCCATGGCCGACTGCCCCCCCAGCCTGCTGGCCCCCCCGCAGGGCACTGTTCTCTGTCTGCATCCGTGTGATCTACAGGAGAGGAGGAAGGGAGCAGGGAGGGATGAGAGGATGAGAGGAGGGATGAAGGGAGGGACATTGGGGAGGTTGAAGGGAGGGGAGGGGCGGTATCAACTGAATGGTCAAAACAAGCATCCACAATCGCATGTACAGTCAAGAGCTCAAACAGGGCGTCATATTTTAAGTCATTTCAAGTACTGGGAAGGGAGGGTATGTAGGATAAGACGTTTCAGTAAGTTACATGGCGAGGCATGGATTAGGTCATGGGGAAGCGGTGGAGGGAGGCTACATACCATTATGTATACATAGTTTGCTTCAGAGGGGTCAGTGAGGGGTAATGTGGATTATGATGGGCACTGATCTTCACTACCTTCTTGTTTGACACCATTATTTGTTACTTGCTTTGTGTTTCTTGAACACATGCATGTTTGCCTCAACTCTCTCAACACAAAATTCTCTGACAAGAAAAACAAAAATACATGGATGAATCATGGGTCACAGAAGCTAACACTTGCAGCTACCAATGAATACAATAAGCTAATGATGATGACTCACAACCCAACATGAAGCGGCGATGACTGCGCCAACTCAACTGAACTAAAAAATGACAACTAAAATGAGAACAGGCATTTTGTAGCAGACTTGCTCCACATGAGACTGACTGCTGCTTTGGTTTCAAGATAACACTGAGAAGCTGTCACCAAATGTTTCTTCCACTGACAACACTGTTGGAAATTGACACCCTGTCAGAAGAAATACACCAGCTTGAAGAGATATTCATATATTCACTTGTTTCTCCGTCACGCTGCCCTCGTTCTGTTTGAGTAACTTGTTCATTCTCCCTTTGCCAACCTGTCTTTGTTTGTCACTTTGACTTGTGTATCTTCAGTGCAGCCCTATAATCTAGGTACCTTCTCTAGTCCAAGCTTTCTCAGAAACAATTCATGCCAACCTGTCATGTCATGTCATGTCATCTCTCTTCCTTGGAGAAAGATTTTTTATGTAAGTCATCCCCAGAGTCTCTCCTGCTACGAATTTTTTAACATTGGTTGAAGCTTCGGACAAATTCACCCTCTGACTTTTTTTTTTTGCCCGATTAATCCCTATCCATCCTTTCATCCACTCTCCGTGCTCCCTACCTCCTTTTGGAGCCGCCGCAGCTCCTCACTCAGGTTGTTGTTGACTTTCATCAGCTGCTGCACCTTGGCTTCTGAGGAGGCCAGGGCCTTCTTCACCTCAAGATACTCCTGCAGGGTGATAGGACCGTCTGACAAGTCTGATGAGTCCATACTCTGGATGGATGGGACACACAGACAAAGTGAGGTACAAAGTGAGGAAACTGAGTTATATCGAGTTATTTCAGGATAAATATGAAATATCTTCAGGATTCATTCCACTCAAACGCTACATTCAATCTTTGAAGTTCTTATACTGGGGTAATAAGAGGATGATGTACATTATGAATCAATGCTCTTTTGGTTAGTTAAAAACAGAGCTTAATACTGTGTGAGAGGAAGGGGGTGGCCTGCAGCAGAGTATTACAGCTGATCACACATGTAAAGACAGTAGCGCCTTAGTTCTACTCTCACTACACTATCCGCCCCCACTTCCTGTGACCCTGGAGCACAGCACACACAGACTCAGTCCTATACCACTCCCTAAAACGGAACCACTAAAACATCTCTCATATACTATTCTTCAGAGATCTTTGTTTAAATTCCATCCGCCTCCCACCCAAACCATGTCTCTTTTACTCTCATGCCCTCACTTAATACGTATATACAATGACATTTAATGCCAACCCCATTAGAAATAATGAATGCATATCTTTTAAGTGCGGAGATGGGAGTGGAGCCTTTGTCAGTATTTTGAACTCTGAGCTAAATGAGTGCAAAGGAAAAGGAGATAGTTACTGGTTGAGTTGTTGTTTATATTGTTTCTACCACTCCTGCACCATTTCTCCTCTATTTCTCTGTCCCCCCTTCTCTCACACACACACTCTCTCTCTCTCTCTGTATGAACAATGCCTCTCTGACAGCGACCCAGAATAGCTGATGATGTCACTCAGGAGCTATGTGGCAGCCTTGACTGTGGCCACTCCCCGCAAAGCATGCTGGGACAAGCAGTTTTAAATAGGAAAACAAGTAAAGGCGTTGCTTGCTATATACTAAACACTATGTGGAAGGAGCTGAACTAAATTGGTGAGTAAAAGTGATTGTGTGTCAGCATTTGTAGAGTTGTGTATAAGTAGGTTTTTATTATGCACTTTATTAAAGCTACAGTTGACGTAGTAGGCAAGAACTGTACCTTTGCTCGGTTGCTGCGTTGTGTGTTGTTGTTGTTCTGGGTGGTCAGCTCACTGTCTGTGTCTTCATCAGATGCTACGCTGTCATAGTCATGCTGGTCATCATCAATACCCAGGTCCAGTGGGTCTGGCAAAGAAAAGGTTCTCATTTATTTCAATACATAAAATATCATTCCCTCGCTTCCTTTCAATCTCTCTCTCTGGGACTGTACACACAGCTCACACTGCTTACTAATAACAATGAATCCCATTTCTCTTCTTTATTAAATTGCTGGACTGGTCCGTTCTTCCTGTTGCAGCTATAATCAAGCATCTAACATTTTTAATATGCTCTACAGTGCTCCAATCCTGTACCGAAATGCAAAACTGACCTGTATGTATCCATATTTGTAACTGGATTAAGGTACATCTCCTTTTTTGCTGTTCTTAAAAAAGGTTATTAATTCCCCACAGTCCTCAAATTCAAGGTGACTGTCCTTTCCTCCCAGTGTCTCACCAGAAGGGCTGCTGAGACCTTTTCCCTGCTGTCTCCTTTTCGCGTCGCTCAGGATATCGATGATGAGCGTGGCAAACTCCCGAGCATTGAACCGGGCCAGCTTCTGACGGCCCTGAGAGAAGAATGAGTCAGGACTTAGGACGTGGATTATTATGTAAACACATGCACACGTTGGCATGAGGATCTGAAGTGAGGTTAGTTTTTTCTAGTTCTGTCTAGAGTTGTGCCGTATGCAAAAACAATCCAGCCCACAGTCAGTGCTTCACCGCCTGTGTGACTGCTGTGGTCAACTACCATGTGGAAAAACACAGTCATACTGAGCAGTGGTCACACACACACACACACACACACACACACACACACACACACACACACACACACACACACACACACACACACACACACACACAGAGAGAGAGAGAGAGAGAGAGAAACATAAACTGGCATGTATGAGAATGAAAAGGTCAATTTCCATTGACTGTACTGACACGAGACTGGAAGCACTACACAAAACCATCTATACCACACCACTTCAGAAGACAAAAGAAGGTAAAAAGTTCAACCCTAAATGTGACTCCCACCATAAATAGACTCAACCACTGTGGACCACACAATGATGGCAGAGCAAACGTGGCGATGTGGGTCTTTTTTCAGTATGTACGTGGTGTTTAAAATGTTTACACGACTGAACACACCGATGTGGAACTATGTGAGACGACATATGGGATTTCTCTCTCTCACATGGGGAGCGAGGGAGAGTAGACAGAGAGAAACACAGATGGATTACATCTTTCCTCTTTTCTCACAGCTGAAGACCATCCCTTGTCAATTTCACACTCATTCTTGGCTTCTCCCACCAAACACATGGACACAGACTGACTGTCCAAGATACCATGAGGCTCAACTTTTGGTTAGTGCTTGAAAGTTATTTCACCTTCTTCTTTCTCTCAGTTTTGTCATCGTCTTCAGGCCACAAATATCTACAATTTCCTATGTATGTGTGGAACAGCCAACGCTGAAGTGTTTAAGTGTGTGCATGCGTGAAAGTGTGCATGTTTACCTGGTTGCGTGTGGCAGAGTATTCAGGATTGACTGGTAGGAAGGGCACTGCGCTGCGTTCTGTTACCAGAGTGCTGTGGTTCTGGGTCGTAAGCCACACTGGAGACACAAATATGAAGCAAAAAATAAGTCGGGGTGTGTGTGTGTGTGTGTGTGTGTGTGTGTGTGTGTGTGTGTGTGTGTGTGTTTCTTTAAGCCACAAGGACGTTTTGGCTGAAACATGTGCAGTCAAACATTCAGTTCATCCACCCACACATACATAGAGACATAAACAAGCACAGTAGAAGAAAAAAATCAGTAGCTTTTAAAAGTGCTGCTCTGAGCACCTCCCACTGTGTGCAGCTGAGTGTATGTATCCTTGCCACTTACCTGCAGTGCTTCTGTCAGAAAGCACAATTGGACTGCTGCTGAAGAAAGGGGAGAGAAGAAAAGGAGAACGAGCGAAGAAGAGCAGAGGAGGAGGAGGAGAAAGTCTCAAGAATTTCTGAGGCACTTCCTCACAGCGACTCTCCTCCTCCCTCACTCACTCCATTTTGCCTTCCTCTTCAACGGTTATTTTCTTTTTCTCCTCCTGACTGTGTCCTTCAATTTCGCTCTCTCTCCTCTCAACATCTACTTTATCCAATACTCTCCTTTTCTCTAAAAGTTCATGTCAACTTTTCATAAATGGGTAAAAAAAATTATATCAAAGCATAAAAGGATATTTTTACTCAAGTAAGGATGGAGGAGATGAGGCTTACCTGCATCATTTTCTCTGCGATCCACCTCATCGTAGACATCCATCGCTAGCTCCTCAAACAGCCGATTATTGAGCTGTCACATGCAAGCAAATTGACCCCAGATATATCAACATGTATGTATTTATATATTTGTACATACCAGGTGTAACAAACAGTGTCAAAAACAGAGTAGAGGAGAACAGGCTTCATAAATGGAGTCTGGCCAAAATGGATATTTGGGGGTCGATGCTAACACCAAATTTAGGAAGTAAAAAAAATCTGATACTGATATATCGACCAATGTATATATTTTGAAAAAAATGGGCAATTATTCCTCAGATGTCCTCATCAAAATGTTATGACTAAGAAATGTTATATAATAGTTTTATAAAATGTATCATCAATTAAAAGAAAATGCAAATAGAACCATTCTATAACATTTGAATAAAGTAAATATACATATTTTCTCAGTAAAATGTAAACATTAATGAACATCTTTCGTGAATGGTTTATTCTAAAAATTTAATTTTCCATATAGGCACAAATCTCCAAAAATACACTGCAGTACCAATATGTGTGTAAAATGCCAAACAAATCCTTCAACGAATAAATCTGTGTGGTTCTAATGAAAATAACCTAATGTACATGTCATCTGTGCTTCAGTTTTTAAGATTTTACTTGGCGTGTTGTCTCATTGTCTGTCAACCATTAATTCTTTCCAAAACATTCAGTGCCGTAGTTTTACTTAAGTAATTTAAATTGTAATAACTAGCCATTAGGTCTCATTTTTTATTATTAACTCTGTGGGGTGACACAGATGGCTCTGGAGGGGACAAAAATCTTTATGGCATGAAATGGTGAATCTGGCTGTAACACCAACTATTTTAACCAAGCACTTATCTTCTTTAAATTACTTCCAAAGACACAAATGGCTCAAACTATTGTATGAATTTGACCTAATACCTTTCAGTAGAATTGTATGTTAAACAAGCCAAGAGTTTAATATCACACTTTGACCCAACTCACCGCTTGGAGCTTCTTCTTGGCAGCCTTGGCCAGCTCTGACAGGTCCAGGCTAAAAGAAACACAGATGAGGTTCAGAGAGGCATCAGAAGGATATGGTGGGGCAAAGAGACAGGGAGGTAAATGTGGGAATGGAAAAAGGAGCAAGAGGTAAGGACTGGGAAGGGTGTTTTGCTAGAGGGGGGGGCGGGAAGAGGGAGGGTACATTGAGGGTAGGGTGGGTGTCATATCAAAAGGTCTTAATATAGCTGTGAGTGCTACATTAACCTAAGAATAACCATCTGTGCAGTCCCAAGGACAGGGTGCATATGTGGTTTTAGTAGTTAATAGTAAAAATATCAGCATATGCTTGTTAGTCAGAATCTTCTTTTTTTCTTACAATATGCTGCTGTAGACCTATTTCACAGATATAAAAGTTACTTGTCAACAGTTTTATTGAATTTTTTTTATTCATTTTTTTAATGTAGACTAGACTTTTTCAAGGAAATGCTCACTGGGGATATATTCTTATAGGTTAATGAATATATGGAAATAGCTGCTGTGATTCTCCTGAGAGCAGCAACACCTTGGTTACTGCAGGAGGCCCTCTAAACCTCTTCTGCATAATAACCTCCAGTCATCTATGATTCTTTCTCCTCAGAACTAACTGTAACTTTGATTTGTCATGATAACGCAACACGCAGCTGAAGAAGACGTTGTTCAATGAAACAACAGGGAACTCTACAAAAGATGGAGTAGCAGAGATGTGGTGAGGACAGCAATGAAGGACAGATATCTGGGACACAAAAGGAACAAGGAGAGTAAAGATACCTCTGTGTCGGGCACTTAGGACGAGCTCTGGCTCCACCAAGCACAGCGAAATGGAGAGAACAGAAAACGAGTGACAAAAAGAAAGAAACAGACAGAAAGAGGGGCAGAGAAGCCACATCAAAACAGCTTTAATTGTTATTTTCAAGAGGAACCATTCACCAGAACAGAACAGATGCAAGTGGAGTTAGATGGCAGCTTAGAGGCAAGATCTACTTATGTAATCATACACTTTGAGGTGTGCCTGGTTTAGGGTTGATCTGATGAACGATGGTATCGGTGACCAATCGGTGGTCTCTGTTCGGTATACCTGACAATATGTACAGAACTCTGCTGCCAGGGTTGTCACCTGTACTAAGCCCTGGCAGCACATCACCCCGACCCTCATTCACCTCCACTGGCTCCCGATAAAGGCCTCTGTGTGTGTGTGTGTGTGTGTGTGTGTGTGTGTGTGTGTGTGTGTGTGTGTGTGTGTGTGTGTGTGTGTGTGTGTGTGTGTGTGTGTGTGTGTGTGTGTGTGTGTGTGTGTGTGTGTGTGTGTGTGTGTGTGTTTGTGTGTTTGGAAGCAGCGAAAAACTTTAATCTGTCACTGCATCAATGCATCACAGTTCAGGTTCACTTCAATACATTGGTAAACCCAGAGAGCTTTGTGAACCATAATGACCTGAGTTTATTTGAAGCGTTCACATATGCACAAAAAATGCTGACTCGTCGCTCCAAGTGTGTTTGGAGGGCTGAAAGGGACCAAGTGGGAAAACGCCATGACTTTATCCAGTTACTATCAGTTACTATTTGCTAAACACTAACCCTTACCTTATCTAAACCTTGAAACATGTCTTCACCTTAATGTGAGCGAGTAAACAGATGTAGGTCCCCAAAACATGAGTAATAACTGGACCCCACACAGGTTTGCGCCGCTGTCCTTATTAGAAGTTTGCAATGATCTCCATTCATTGTGGACCACCTAACCAAAATTATATCCCTAACCTTAACCCCATGACCAATTAATCTCTAACCTTAACCTGGGCAAAATTCCCATTTTACCCCTAACCTTAATAAAGACCCCAAAATTGATGTGTTGCCTCATTAGGACCAGGCTTTGGTCTCCATGTTGTGTGTAAGTATGGACATATTACTTAATTTAGTTTCTTAGCTTGTTTACTTGTGATCAAACACAACATTTTTATTCCTGACAGAGGTACAAGGCACTGTTATTATTTTTGTGATGATGTGAAACAATGTCTTGTTTGTGATGACAAATGTATATGTTTATATGTTTTAATATAACATAGCACAATATTAATATGTGTACAATTTGACCGACTGTATTTTTTATCCTATTTAGGCCACATTTGTTTAAAATAAGAGAGCAAGAGAGAGAGACCTGAGGTTTGCTCTGAATGTAGGGTAGCACCCCCCACCTCACAGAGAGTAGCCTAGAAACTGAGCCAAGTGGCAGTAAGACTTGATTTACTGTGGGCTGACTGTGCACTTCTACACCTCTCAAATAAAACCTGTAGATTAGGATTAATAAACCAAGCACACCTCCAGTACCTAAATCATCAGAGGTACCTGTAATAGCTTAGATAGGCATTTACAACAAACAGCAATCTTTGATATTGATGGTAAGAACCTAAGTTATCCAACTCATTTTTTGGGTGGAGTTACAGATACTATGATGCCACCCTCTGGTCAGAACACTAAACTGCATCATTATCAATTATCCCATGTCAGGCAGACGCAAGTATAACAAGGCCCTGTCCCAATTCACCCCTTAGCCCTACCACTTAGCCCTACACTTTTGATTTGTGCGGGCCGTGAAGGGATACTCCATATCTGGGGTAGGGCCACGGGGGGGAATTAGGAGTGAGCACAAGTCAGGTTGCTGTGAGGTTTAGTGATACCAACAAAGATACTTCATGCAATCCAGTCACACCAATGCCAATTCATGCGCGAGTGTTCATAGTCATCTGAAGAGAAATTAATAATGTCATGGTCCATACCTGTCTGCCATTTGAGGAATGATATAATGGCCATT
Organism: Paralichthys olivaceus; assembly: GCF_024713975.1. Taxonomy (NCBI): domain Eukaryota; kingdom Metazoa; phylum Chordata; class Actinopteri; order Pleuronectiformes; family Paralichthyidae; genus Paralichthys; species Paralichthys olivaceus. The sequence goes on from NC_091103.1 coordinate 7,676,490, forward strand.
CTTGTGATCTGAGGAGAGGAGTGGAGAGATTAACAGTTGTGCTTTAGGGCATTTGAGCTACATATGAACTGGTGCATAGAGTTACCTGGACGCCGTCCACACAGGTAGAAGGCTAGCCTGTCTGTCAGCTCATACTGACACTCCACAAGCCGCTCTGCTAACTCTATATGACCAGCCTGCCTAAAGCACACAAAACAGATTATTCTTTTTTTTGTTTTGAACCTAATTGAACTCTTACCCATTTTCACACAGTGGGTTTGATATGGAATTCCATTTAAAGGCTAACTGTGTTATTCTTGAAGTGTGTGTACACTGTCTTGTACCTTGCATAGTCCATAGGCGTACGTCCGTTAATGTCAGGTGCTCCAGGGTCTGCGCCGTACACCACTAAGAGCTCGGCCTGCAAGATCTGGCCTGCCTTGGCTGCTACATGGAGCGGGGTAGTGCCTTTTTCCTAGAAGTTCAGGTACACACACAGAGTCAGGACAAGAGGCAGGGCATGAGGAGAATAACTTAACACAAAAAGTGTTAGATGTAGTGAGTCTGCAAGCATATTTTGTCCTGACCGGGTGGAAGAAGTTGGCCTGAGCGCCGAGGGACAGGAGCCGAAGACACGTCTCTAAACTCCCGGTTCGCACACTGGAGTGGAGTTGCTAATAGAGAGACAAAGAGAATGATTGAGGAAAGAGAGAGAGAGAAATAAAAAAGAGATGTGGAAAAGATTTAACATCATGGTAAGAAAGGCAGAAACCCCTCATTAGCTTACTGGAGCTCCACAGCATTAGAGATCATTACGTCCTGCTGTGACATTCAGATCACTTCCTGCCAGGGGGTGTTATCACTGAGTGTGTGCATGTGTATGTGTATGTGCACGCACGCACATGCACCCCCACACACAGAGGAGTATGCATGTTTATGTATGAGGTCTCCATCTAAAAGTAACATCCTTTGTGCTTACACATGCTGTTCTACTGCACAGCTATGTCTTTATGGGCTAATTAACCTGAACTCATAATGCATTGCCCCTGAGCTGTGAAATACCAAGCCCTCACCTTACTGAGGTCCTTGGTGGTGACGCCATCATCATCGCGGCAGGGCAGCTTGTGCACAAAGGCCAGCATCTGGTATTTGGCTCTAATGAACTCTGACTTAGTGGGACTGCACAGAAGGAGGTAAGATGGTTAGCACAGCTTTATCCAATGATAAAATATAATACCACAATTATTATCAATGTACCCAACAAGTTATGCATCAATGCATGCATTAAATGTCCTTCTTTTTCCAAATGCACTTGAAGCATCATCAATGTACAATGTTTGCTAGCAGATCCCTTTGAGATGTGAATAAACAAAGTATGCAATACAGTACATTTAGACAGTCTGTAACTTCCCTTTCTTCCCTGCAGGTCCAATGATTGATCTCATGACCTTCCCATAGCTATATCTAAACTAGAAAAACACTAAGCTGGCAAACCATATGCTGTATGTAATTATAAAACATTACTATGAGAGCAAATCATCAAAATTACTAAAGTAATCCATGACTACAAGAAAACAGTTTGGAAAGCATTAAGGAAAAACTGCACACTATTATGCTTCACTAGCAAAAACACCAATTACATTCAGAAAGATTATGTTATGCAGCACAGGTAATTTCTTCCAGCAAAGGTGACAGAGGAGAAGAGGGGAGTGTGGAAGTGTTGTTTGTGTAATTCTACCCTGTGGTGAGTATACTTACTGGACTTTGTCCTGGGGGTTGGGTTTCCTTCGACCACTCTGCACCTGAGCAGGGTCCAGGAGACTGTGTTCCCATATGGAGTTGGCTCCATTACTGGCCAAGGTCTGAACCATCTGAATCACATATGTGCACACACGCACACACACATACACACACAAACGTAGTTATGAGTCATTGGTGGTACAACATATACGATAAAATTATCACCCTGACACCATCACAAGAATATTGAACTCCTTGCTCTGAGGATTATCAAAAACCTAAAAAGAAATATTAACATATTTTGGGCCTGAATTGACAGAGAAACCAACAAATGTTTGCAAAAAAAATAAGCAAGAAAACCTGTGGATGATCAACCTCTTTCTGTAGTAGTTCTGACATTCTGTGTAATTATTTTGGGTACTGCATTTGCTTAACTTGTATTCCATCACTCCCCTGCTCTTGTGTTCTTTTCCATCACTCTTCCATTTCTCAGTCTTACCTGCAGTAGTGCTGGAGGCCATCCACTGTGCCTCAGGTGCTTGACTATGGAGATATGCCGCCCTAAGCTGCGGTGAACTGAACAGCATTCATCACAGATCAGGACCCCTCGGTTTATACTGGTCCAGCCGGGGTCTGACAGACAGACAAACAGAGGGATGTTACACAGGATTTATAAACAGGCGGTTTGTGATAGTTAGCCTGAAAGAATCTGAAGTGCTTCAACACAACATTCACTTTAGTAAAGGCTGCATGTAAAACTCCTCTCCTTCAAATACGTGCTCCTTCAAAATCCTAGCAGTGTAATGTGAAAGTTACAGTTTACTCTGGTGCCATTTTCCTCAGAGAGACATATACTCGATGTACAGATCTATAACATGTCCAGGCTTCATTCAAGTATAAGTCAAACATATGCTCTGTGCAGCAGAAAATGTTTAATGAAATATGTATGATGTATGAACACACAGATCAAGAGGCATTAAGAAGAGGAGCAGCACAGATTGTAAAGTACTCCAATCAGATTTATAAATCTTTAAAATGCAGCGAGGTACATGCATTTTAATATTAGCGGCTGTTTGTTAACACAACCGCATTGAAGTTAACATAATTGCTTCACAAAATAGTTACAGTAAGGCCTGGGCATTTAAGATGTATTGCATATTCCAACGATCAAAATCAAACAATAGATCTTGAGAGTCAATATTTTAATATGGTTGTTTTGTCACACTAGGATTATATGTAGAGAGATACATTAATTATCAGAGTCTATGGGAGTTGTTTTAGCAACCGCTTGAAGATTCAAGATACGTGGCTCAGCTGGATCAAACATAGTGTGTATATTTTAAATGCTTGATTGATCTGTAATTCCCCACAGCTCAGCTCAAACTGTGAATTGTAACGAACTAATGTATGCACAGAGCCCAGCTTTGATTAAGTGTCTACCATTGTTGAGCTCAACTGATCCTATAAGAATAATTTAACCAAATACTTTCAGTATAACATGTGCAGTGACCAAGGCTGACGGTGGAAGTCAAGGCAACACAAGTCAAAGTTTTACTAAATATTAAGGCAGAAATTAAAATTCAAGACATTATCATTTCTGGTAAAGATCCCTAAAATGTGTATAATCCAGCATGTACACACACAACATGAGTCATATTTTTCCAAGAGGAAAAAATACGTGTGGCCGATGTCAAGTCTACTGACACTGGCAGACTAGTCATAAAGTCTGGGTCATATTTATGCCCTCAGGACCCTGATGTGATGAGCAGCTCACAGCTAACACAGTCTGCAATCATAACAAATATATGCACACTTACATGCACTTGATGCAAGCACGAATACACACAACACCCACATCTACTATCTACATTAGTCACTCTTAGGCTGGGATAAAACCGGCAGGGCTTAGGGTATTAATGGGGCTAAAATAGTCCATCATCAGATGAACTGACAAACTGCAAGTTATTTTGCCTGCACACAAAAGTGCCAGCAGAAGCAGAATGGTTTTGGTAAGAGGTATAGCCTGGTTTAAAACAGTAGCCTGTAGTCTTTTAAGGCCAGACTGCAGCAATTTAATTCCTTAATCTGTGTAATAAATATAAAAACTCCCACAGGCTATGCTATCTGCTTGGCTCGCTGGATCAATATGAGGCTACACAAGTAAGCTATTAGAACAGGATATAATATTGGCAGCAGAGCATTGGCCAAATCTGCAGCATGACATAATTTAGCCTAAAGTTGGCCTAATTCCTCAATACGGCATTGACATTTGTTTCTGTCTCTGTCACTTAGGCCTGCATAAAAACATGTATTATAATGAGTAGTGATGTAAATGATAATACACAGCAAGTTAAGTATCTACATTTATAAGAGGCGGATTCACACATTACCATTTTAATGTCTGCAACATGTAGGTCTACGACACCTCAAGATTGATTTCAATTCATACATCCATTCTTTAGTGTCAAACTATAACCAACTAAACACTGGTCACAACAAAAACAGCCTTGACTTCACAATATAAGATGATGCATAGATTCACTGCCCCCATCAGACTGGTCAAAACACTTCCACAAGAGCCACTGTTTCTTACACAATTGCATCTGTGTCCAATAAAAGAGCTCATCACACACACACAGACACACACAGACACACACGACAACATGATTCATTGTTGCTATAAACCCTGCGTATTGCCAAGGCATGACATTAAAGCTTCCAGAGGCTTGGCCTGGACTGGAAGTATCAGTTGTCTTTTGTAGCCATGCCACAAAGTTATCCCCCCAGTATGACACAAAGCTGGTCGTAGGGAGGTGGCCCGTCACCAGTGGCTAGGTCAGCATTTTGCAGAACGCACTGCGTGTGTGTGTGTTGTCAAAAGGAGGGGCTACACGTAGAGAAGAAATATACAGCCAGTAACAGCTACATGGATAAACTAGATCCCTGCAAGTGATTTTGTCTGAGACAAATCAACCAATCATAGATATGATTGATTTGTCAGAGATTTAGCATATTGATCATCTGTAAGTTGCTAAGGAAATCACTGAAATCAGTGCTGGTCAGGTTATGAAAAGCAACAGAGGGGAAGATAAGAAAAGCATAAAGATGCTGAAGTGAGAAGCTACGTGTATGGTAGAAGTAGGGGTTCAGGTGATAAATCAGTCGACGTGGCCAGATAGAATCTGAAAACTATATTTAAACATTAGGGCCCTGAAGCTTACGGAGTTTATCACGGAAAACTCACTGAATCACAAACACACACAATGAATCACAAACACACACAGTGAATGACACACAGACAAACTGCTGGAAGGTGGAGCAGCTGTGAAGTGAGCAACTGTGGAAATGCATGTACCCATGAATGAATGCAAAGAACACACACACACACACACACACACAGGAGGAGGAGGAACTGAACATGGGGGCATGTGAGGCGACATATGCAGCACACCTTACATCACATTACAAACAAAAAATAACAGATGGGGCAACGATGTAAATCTAACCTGTAAATATTGCAGCGATCATCCCTGTGTCTTACAGAATCACAAGGATAAATAGTGTCTGTCAGGGGAACTTCAGACATATTTATTCTGCTGGACTTCGTATTGAATCTGGTTAAATATCCCACTCTGTGAAGCCTCTCGAATGAATTTACTTCTGTTGATTTCCTCCAACATTTCAAAACAGCGACAGAAATGCAACATTCGGTTCGAATTAGATTAAACAAACACCCTCCTAGTGATTCATGTTTTTAAATTAAAATGTTCCTGAGTGCTCAGACACTGCTGATGAAACGACTGGCTGCTAGCTGACGCGTTAGCAGCAACTTGGCGTTGGAAGCAAAACTTAGCTAGAAGAGCTAACGCCGTAGCTAAGCTAGCAGCGTTAGCCGGGGCTACACAAACTCAGAACACCGCAGTCGTGCGCTGGCGATAACACGAGGGTTTTGAATTGGAATGAAAGTGTGTGTTAAATTCATTGATTGTAAAAAAAAAAAAATACAAAAAAAAAAATACACGTTCAACGCAGGTTCGCCATTCAGCGAGTCGACATCGCCAGGTCGTTAGCCAGCCTGAGCTAACCCATGAAGAAGTCCATCGTGAAAATCAAAACAAACGTCTCTCCGAGTGGCGACATAAACCTGACACTCACATCTTCCACTGCAGCAAACAACCGGCTCCCCTCACACGAGCCCTCGGGCAGAGAAATGTGGGTTTTCTGCCGCTCAGTGCGGGAACATTCATGATATTTCCCGCTGTGATAACGCCTATTTTTCACTGTTTATTTTGGGCCTAAGCGACGCTTGGAAGCCCTGGCCTCTTTCCTGCGCTGCGGAGCCGCTGACAGTGACAGCAGCCTCGGCCCCGTTGTCCCACCGCGTCGCCCTCTCGGCGCATTGTTCCAGCACAGTGGTGTATTTTGATTTGTTTTCCTCCTCCCTACCTGGCGCACTGCAGTCGGCGCAGACTTCCGTCCTCTGAAGCTTCCTTGACATCTCGGAAAGTGGAAGAAACCGAGAGGTGGATGTCGGCGATGATGTGGCTGCTCGCCCTCTTCCCCCCGAGCTGCCGACCGACGTCTGCCGTCAACCGATGCGGCCCCTGAATCCCCGGAAGCCGGGTGGTGTGATCGGTTTTCCCGGGCCAGCTGACAGCTGGATTTCCCGTTTGTTCCTGCGGTATCTTCGCCCACGTTCACCACTGAGCTGCAAGTCTGCAGCGAAGTTCAGTGGACATGGTTCATCTGGCTGCTGGAGTGAACCACCATGTCTGAATATTTACTAAAAACTGTTCACCGCATTGCCCGCAACTCACCGAGAGACGGCAGCTTTCTACCTGTCAGCTCGCACACACACACACACACACACACACACACACACACACACACACACACACACACACACACACACACACACACACACACACACACACACACAGGGCAGGGAGTGGTGAAAATAATCCTCGTATTCTATAAATACTGAGATTCATTTCACCTCAACACAGATGATTACAAATGCAGAACAGTACATTTACTTTGTTAGACATCCCACTGACCCACTTACACCATCTTAGTGAATTGGTTTAATATTCTTTTTTTCTTTCTTTTCTTATTAACTCACCCTTGTTATTAGACTGACAAACAAACATCTATACATTTTTATCAAAAACACATATTGTGTTACAGAAGCATGTCAAGGGCATTGACAAGAGACAAGTGTGCAAAATATATTTAAAAAAGTTAATATTATTGAATTATGGGGGAAATTATACTTTCATCTAAGGGTAGTTTTTTTCAATTTAAGGAGAGGGGCTACTTTCAAATATGTTTTTCAGGGTTTGTGGCTACCAGATAAAGACATTAATATATGTATAAATGAATACAAACATTATATTAATATAGATCTATTTTGTGTACATGTTGATATCTCAACTACTATTATTATTGTTATTAGTATTTCCATTTTGTATTTGTTTGTCATATAGGCCTACTTAGCAACATGTGATTAAAGTATTGACAAAACAGAAAACCGAGAACCTCTGAAACAGATTAACAAGGAAACACTGACATTAATTCATACAGTAATTTCCCTAATTGCATTCACACTGAACCTGGACATGCAAAGATGTCAAATTTAACATTTGAAAAAACAAAACTATTAATGAATAGCATATAACACAAACAAAGTCAATACAACTGAAACAGCCCATGGCACAAAATGATTTAAACTTTAATGTATTGATGCATTTCATCTTAAATTGACATATCAGCTTTTACCTCCACTATATAACCTGTCCCTATACGATATTCCTGCAGGGGAGTTATACCATGCGGTGGATTTCTTTATATATATATATATATATATTCGTTGTATGATTTTTCTGGGGTATTAACACTCCTCCATGAGGCAGCAGATTGGCTGCGAGTGCGCACATTTCAGTGCAGCTTGTCAGCGCATCTTTCTCAGTCACCGCCGGATGGGAGGAGAGGAGAGGGATAGATGCGTTAGAGTCAGCAGAGGGAGAGGAAGAGAGAGAGAGAAGGGGGGGAGGCAAGAGGTGGAGGAGCGGTTCGTTATCAGACGTAAAGGTGTAGCCAACGAGGGGCTTCTTCCTCTAAATGATTTCCACTTTCACTGGCCGTTTATTCTGAGCAAAGAGCGAGTCGGGGAGTCATCCACTGCTCCTGACGCGTAAGGGCTGCCCCTGTACGCCTCCAGCCACCACCGCCGCCGATAAAGGATGATAGGCTTGATTGTGTAGCGCAAATTAACATCAAAGTGTCATTACAATACACAGTGAGGAAGAGGAGGAGGTATACGCTATGATCCGAAGATGATCTCTGCCAAGAAAACTCCGGAGAAGAGTCGTTATCCTATCCACTATTTGGTGTGGCACAACAAGCACCGACAGCTGGAGAAGGAGCTGGCAACGAACGAGCAGGTGAGACAGAGACGAGCGATCAGACTCACATCACATCTCCTTTAGTGATGCGGGCCTGGCTTTATTGTAAGGGTTTATATGGGCGTGTGTGTGTGTGTGTGTGTGTGTGGATTTCAGAGGTGGTGGTAGTGAGGATGTCATCCATGGACCACCTCACTGAGGAGTCTGCTCAGTGAACTGGAATAGCGCAGTTAATTGTTATCAGTAGGATGGAGGGAGACACTTAACACCATGGTCGTGTTACTTGAATCCATGACAGACTTTACATGTCAAGGATCTGCTTTATTCCCTGCACTGCACTACATTGGAATCAAAATACCCACCCTTCCACTCGTTTTAGTTAGCATGCCTAGGAAGTTATGTCAGGAGTTTATTCCTGGAAAAAATCCAAGTGTAATTGACTGTAAATGCTGAGTCTGTTTGTGTTGCAGTGTGAATGTGTGTGTGTTTGTCATCTCTGTCAGCGGTGCTTTATGCCAGTGTAGCATAATTCTAAAAACTGTATGCTCTCTACCTTCCCACCGGCACGTTAACCATTTGTGAGTGGGTGAGACAATGCGGATTCTAGGAATAATGACATCCATCACAGCAAATACAGTAATTGAATCATTAAGCTATAGTACAAGCTTTCCAGAGGAGGTGTTTGTCATAATCAAAAGCAGAAAATAATTATTTTCACCTATACTGGTCATGTTACAGCATTAAGGTCGACAGACTTGATAATATGACAACAATTATTCTTTCTTATGTGTGTAAGAAAGAAAGTGACTAAGTAAGAGCTTGTATGTGTTTCAACTCTGTCTTTTTGTTTTCTGCAACTCGACTGAGGCGCTTTGTCATTACATAAGAGATGCTCTGAGGGTTTGCAACTAAACAGATTTTCCAGTGCATGCATCATGCAGCGGTCTCAATACATCGCACATGTACACTTGCCCACACACATTTACGCACACCTGCTTGCACATGCTTATCTTCTTGTGGTTTTAAAATCATAACTAAGGAAGGTCTCTCTTCACACCAAAATGGTCAGCAAGTGCCCCAGCCATCAATTGGTTTACCACAATCCAGAGTGAGGGAATGTGATAATGACATTTAACGTTTAACCCTTGACCATAATTACAACTACATGGTGAAACTGATCTCACCTCGAGGCTTAAAGAACCAGCTAAGACCTGGTAGTAGAGTCACTACAGGTAACAAACAATTTCTTAGAAATGGAAGCTGGAAATGAACTGTGTACACTCTGCAAAACCTTTTCCAAAACTGTGTAACTTTGCCATTGGTTAATACTCATCTTCAGCCCATTTTCATTCATTACTAAAATAAAAAGAACCTCTCTTTCTGGTTTGGTTATAAAAGTTGAGTGCAGATTCCTTGTAAACATCCATCTTTAGCCTGTAGCTACACTAGTTGTGTGAACATTGTCAGTCCACAGTCAGTCAATTTCTATGTGTAGTTTGAAATGTCTTGAAAACTATTGGATATATTGCCATTAAATTTGGTGCAAAACCGATAGTCATTGTCTCCAGAGGGTGAATAACCTTGATATTTGATCCACTACCACTAGTATCCATCCATTCATCCATCCATCCATACAGCTTGTCCTTTTGAGGGTTGCGGAAAGAGGAGAATCTAAATCCAAGCTGACATTGTGCATGAGGCTTGGCACATCCTGGGCAGGTCAGCAGTATGTGCCAGGGCCAACATACAACCATTCTCACTACATCACTGACGATTTTGAGTTTCCAATTAATCCCAATCTTCATGTCTTTGGACTGTTGGAGAAAACTCATACACACACGGGAAGAACATGCAAACTCCACACAGGAAGACCACGGACAAACTGTGGAAACTTCTTCTAGTTAGGTGACAGTGCACCACTGTGCTGCCTGACACAAACAAGACAAAATACTGGATCAACACTTAAAGGGATAGTTCACTGAAAAATGAAATGAAAAAAAATTATCATTCATTATCTGTTCACCACATTGCAGATGGAGGGTGAGTGAAGTGTTTGATTCTACAAAACACTTCTGGGGTCTCAGGGGTAAACGTTGCCTCAGCAGAGTCCAATACAATGGAGGTTAAAACATGGTGTAAATGACCATGTTTGGTCATGACACTTGGATGACACCACACAAGCAGTATAGAGGCATGTTATGTTTTTTCTGAAGAAGAGGACACCATTGACTTCAATTGTATTTGATTCTCCTGCAATGCTGTTTACCTCCTCCAGAAGTGTTTTGTGGACCCAAACACTTCACCTGCCCCTCCATTGGGATTGTGGTGAGTGGGTACATTTTTTATTTTTCAGTGAACTATCCCTTTAAGCTGATGACACTCATCATTAGTGATGCAGTGTTGACATCTTCCATGTTTGTAGGAGGAGCTGGTGCCAAACCCAGCTGACAGTGAGCGAGAGATGGGATACACCCCAGTCACCAGTATATCCCAGTGCTGACATATACAGACAAACAGCCATTCATCCTCAGTCACACCTAAGGATAATTTAGAGTCTCCAATTAACCAACCACAATATGCATGTCTTTGGACTGTGGGCGGAAGCTCCACACAGAAAAATCCCAGCTGAGCAAGGATTTCAGCCGGGAACCTCCTTGCTACGAGGCAGCAGTACTGCCCACTGCATCATCATGCCACCCTCAAGTTTATCAGTTATTTTAATTATAATATAAATATGAAAGCAAGCTCCCACAAAGTTTATAAAAGATATTTATAAATATACCATTATATACATCTTATTTTGTTTCCCACTGATGATATCACTCATAACCTAGTTCATTAATATGCTGTACTTTGCCAGTATAATTGATAGTAATTTGTAGGCTGCATCCGTGTTAACAAAATGTGAATTATTGACATGGACATGTTCTTCCTAAACCTTTACATCAAGTGCTTTAAACCGAGACTTTAGGCTGTTTGTTTCACACAGATAGGCTCAATAAATTCTCCTCTCAACCCCATAGTCATTCATTTTTTAGGAACCCTTGTATCTATAAATATTTTATGATGCAAATTTTTATTGCTTTTCTGGCTGTGCATTTGAGGCAAGGACCTTTTAATATATTATTTTTTTTTGTACATAAAGCTATACAGAAAAATCAGTTTATGACATACTTTAAACTGAGGCCCTTGTTTATATGAGCAGCTCTGCTTAAACTAGGACAGAACAAATATAAGATGCTCAAACCTTGAGCATCTGTCAGTAGTGAAAATCACATATATACACACATTCGTTCTGGATGGAACTTCCATGAATGGTAGGTTAAACACATTTTTGAAGCACAGGGTTTTTTGCAATTTGAGGAAGAAAAGAGACAGAAGTTGAAATCTGAAGGAATAATTAAAAAGTAAGTTATTAAAATGTAAATCATTCTAGAGCTGCTAAAGTACCCACACTAGTAAACCAGGACAACAAAACTACCTCACCAAGTATTTCCAAGCTCTAGTTGGCCTACCTGGTCACATGCATTGACCTAAGTTTGGATTTTGATGTTGAAAATTAGAAAACCAAGGCCACCAAATTTCCCACTATCCTACTTTGATATTATCCAGAGAGGCCAACCAAATGAGAGACGTGGTGTTGTGCGTACATCATTTTAATAATTCAAATATCAGTTCCACTAAAAATAGATATATGATGATAGGAATCATGTGTTTGCTTTCATATTACCTGTTACCATCATGTGACATATGATGGGTTAATGTTTGTCTAGTTGTCAAAAAGTTACTTTGTTGGGGCACTGAATATTACCCTACTATTTTTTTTTATAGTACAAACAGATGGATTCAGTTGTGCCAGCAGTTTAAGGCAGTAAACTCTCCTGAAGGAGTGAAGCCAAAATCAGGAGGCAGGTCTGGTGGATTAAATCCACTTCATGCAAACCTTGATTGTCCTGTACTGTTTAATATAAAACATTTTATTTTATAGCTTACAGAAAGATCCCACCCTCATTTGGCACATATGCACTGGAAAACGTCTGGAAATTCTGAGTCTTCAGTGTAGTTCGAACCAAAATAACAGGTGTGACCACAGTCCAGACTTTTTGTTTCGGACTTTCAGACCAATTGCAGGACGTTCCTACAGCGTTTAACAATAGAAGAAGAAAAAGAAGCAGACGATGACATAATGTTTGAATATTCATTTTGTGGGTCATAATACCATAATGATATTACATTCGCAAAGAAATTAATGAAATGAACTGGTTTAATAAATTTTCCTCAAATCATACGGAAAAACGACTTTTCTCAGAACAGAACTGACGACTTGCAGTTGTCAGACACATGCCCGTCTATGAACCAATTATTCTCAAGTATAGGTAGATGCAGCCCACGTAAGTGATAACGGCAGGATATACTCATATAAAAGTCTTACGTCCGCTTCCTAAATTACAATATGAAACCAAAACTAAACGGATCAAATATAAACAATGTATCAAAGACATCTACTTTGGTTTGGACCATGGTCCAGACAATCAGGTGTGAAAACCCCCAGAAGTGACTTTATGCACACCCTTCTAAAGAGAGCAAGGACAAGAGGCAGATTCCTATTATGAGCCATGACAGAAAAAACGGAGGGAGTGTAACAGGGGAAGAAGAGGAAGATATTTGAGTGAAAAATGCAAAATCCTTGTGGCAACAATACGTTATAATACACTGAGTGCATTGTTATAATTTCCATGATATCACATGTTAGGCATTAGGGTATCACATTCTGACCATGCTGTTACAGCCCAAGTAACAAAGGCAGTGTTGTGCTGATAATGTCTGGTCTCTGGTGAATTCAGTTCCCACTCTACTGTGTAGTAAACAGTATATCACTGACCTCTGAATTATGCTACAATAAAATAAAGGTAATCTAAAGCCATCTCCATACTACAGGTTTTAAAAGTCTCCCTTCGCTTTGGAGAAATGAGGAGACTCATTTAATTTCACTGTGTTCATGCATCCAATATCCGGCACTGTTTCTGATGGCACTCTTATTTCCTTCCTGCACAATAAGGCAGTGGACGGTTGGTGTGTGATGGTGCTGACAGTGTTTAAGACTTGTGTTATGGCAACGTGAGACTGTCTGTAGGCTTCAGTGTTTTCCCAATGATCCATAAGCAGCATAGCAGATTGCAAATATGAATGAGTGACTGGAAGAGATATTGTGCTGCGCTACAGAGGAAGAATTGTTACAATGGATATCAATGTTACGACACAAAGTCAGAGAGAGAAACTGAATCGAAAGAGTGGTCGTATAAATGCCAAAGACAAACATCTGACCACAGAGGAAGCACAAAGAGAACGAGAAAAATATGATGTAAAATAGGAAGAACAAAACAGTGGATAATAAAAGATGGGGTGAGGTTTCAGCAGTTTTTATATCTTTTCATCAGGCATAAAAGTCATCGTAAAACTTGTCATGAAACAAGGTGGTTGTTAAGAAAATAACTGGCAGTTGGGAAAAGAGAGGAGAGATGGGAAAAGCAAGGGGGCAACATTCACTATCACACTGAAATAACGACAGACTTTGACCATGAACAGAGGCTGTCTTGATTTCGCACAGAGTGTGATTGAAACAGAACAGGACCATTTAAGGAATGATGGTCTATCTCAAGACAAAGGCAGGAAATGACACAAAGATGTCTGTTCTCTTTCTGTGGGGCTGCTCTTTGTCCTCCCTGTGTCTCTATGACTGACTGCAGCCATCTCTTTTTCCATCGGTGCATGGTTTGATTATAATGCCCTCGGCAAGGTGCTAATGCTAAATCAGCATTATAAAATCTTCTGCTCTGTTGCTGGCTTGAGGGAACAGAACCATAAATTCAAGGCTCTCATTCTCATTGCAGTCGTTCTAGGGCTAAATCTTTACACCACCCATCTGCTCTCTGCTTGCACCTGTCTACTACAAACCTTTCTCTTTTTCCTGCTCCTCTCATCCTCTCAGCCTCCTTCTCCCTGTCTTCAAATCACATTCAGCCACTGTCAAGTTTCCCTTATCTGTTTCACCTGGTGCCTTCCATCCCTCATTACCTCCAACCATTCATCCAACTCCCCCACTCTCACCCCTCCCACTTTCCTCTGTGAAAAGAAACCCAAGTCCTAATTGTTGGCATCCGTCCTATAGGGCTTACGATGGTTTGTGGCTCAAGGGCCATCAGTTTTTGTTGCAGCAGCAATTGTGACTGTGCAGCCCTTCTCTAGAGAAGGAATCTCTTCTACTGTTGGCACAGATGAAGGAAGAGGGGCTGGGCACTGCTTGTAGTTTGACTCCTGTCTTTTCTCCTGCAGTAAAAAAGTGTCCTCATATGCATGGTAAATTCCTGCAGCAACAGACTGTCTCCATGGCAAACAGGATTTTGGATGCCACTTGATCCAGCAGATTTGTATTTCTGGTGCAGGGGTCCAGGCTTCATTGTTGTATACCAGGGTGTTAATGATACAGACTTTGTAAAACAGTAAATAAGTTGCGTTGACAACTTGGCCTTCAATGTGTAACCCTCGCATGATGGGTGCTCAGTTCTTCGTCAATTGAGAGGTTATGAGACACTGTGGACTTGCGTGATGTATGCTGTTGACACAATCAAGCTTCTTTTTGTTAATGGAGATGGGCGGACAGGCTTCAAGTTCTTGGCCCATGATGTTGTTCTTTGTAATCCTTATTTGAGGGCAAACTCCTTACAAACATGTAAGAGCCATCAGCCCCTGGAACTGTGACTCAGTGTCTGATGCTATCGCTGCTCTGTCTGCGAATTGCATTTTCCTCTGGAGCCCACTGGTTACTTTGTTCTTAGAGAACACATTGGCAAGATTAGAGACTTTGCTGTCAGCTCTGGTGCAAGTTACAAATAATGTTACATTCTGGTTGAAGGCAGAGAGAGAAAGAGCTAGACGACAGCTGGGTTGGTGGAGTGACCGGCATTTATGGGAGGGCGTACCAAAAGCTTAGCATGGTTAATCTGCTTGCACTGTAGCTCGACCTTGCTCATTATGAGGAAGTGGTCCATGTTGTAGTCTTAATTAATAGTTATAGGTGATTTGGAACTGGTGATTGCAGCGCAGTTTCCTTCCATTCTCATACAAGTTCCCCGGTCTGAAATGACCAAGGCAATCTGGCAAGGATTCATTTTTAGCATCCAGCCTGGCATTGAACACCCTCATTGAATTGGGATGAATGTGATGAACATGTCGAGCTCCTTGTAGAACTTGTCTTCCTACTCTGGTGGCAAGCAGAGAGTTGAGCTGTAGACACTCCGCAGATTGACTGGTCCACTGCTAGTAGATACAAGTTTGAGCCTTTGAGCTTCATGTTAAGTTATGGCATGCAGGGTTGTCTTCACTGAAAAGCCCACACTATATTCTCAGGTCTTGTCTGCACACTTGACATGCCAGAAAAAGGTGTGGTTATGTCCCTTCAGGGAAATGCTGTCAGCAAACTGTATCTCTTGGAGAGCAGCAGTGTCAACAAGAAGTCTGTTAAGCTCTCGGTCAATGATGGTGGTCTTGTGGGAGTCTTCGATGTTGTTGAAGCTGTCTGAGAGCCCTGCACAGAGAGTCCTGATATTCCAGCTACATATTCAAAGAACTGATGTCTTCATTTTGGAGATGTCCTATTTTTAGCACTACAAAGAAACAAGCAGATGTCACACAGGCTGGGTTAGTGTCAGATTTATTTAAGTTACTGAAAGCTATTAATAGAAAGAAAGAGAGTGAGAGAGAAACAATTACACTGTAATATGTGAGAGAAAAGTCAGATTTTTGAGGAAATAAAAGAGAAAAATTGAAGAAGGGAAGAATAGAAATAGATATATGTGGAATTGGAGAAACAATATGAGGAACCAGAAGCAAAGACCCATTCAATAAACACAATGCAATTAATAATTACAGATGCAGCAGTCATCTCACAGACTATGAAGTTAACACTCTTTGGTTTTACTAAATCCAGGTGCTGTTTTATTGATCCTTTGAAAGTCCTCACCTCTATGCACTTTTGTGTTATTCTAATGCATCTCATTAAAGGTCACCATTTCCCAGGGTGGGCTCAGCATGTTTGTAAATGCCCTGATCATTGTTTATGAGCACTGAAGTCAGATCTCATAGAGATGAATGTGGTGGCAAGTTCAAGAGTTCCATGATTAATAGGATCCAAGGATGATCTGTACTAAAACATCCTTCAGGAGGATTGTTGTAGGATTTTTGTTGTACTTTGGCACTGGTTGTGGGGACATTATCTGCTGGGAGCGGTGATCCAGAATTTCTCAAATAGTTTCTTGATGAATCGGATTTAATTATCAGGGTGTGATATTTGTAAGTCACCTTGGAAAAATGTGATTCAGGAAAAAAGGCCTCCTCTTGCAACCTCCACTGTGAGTCATTCTTTAACAATAATGATGTGGTCACTGAATTCTTGCAGAAAGTATATACATGAGACCCTTTGGCTTACAACATACAATATGTAGTTGTTATCTGTATCACTCAGGTCTTTAAATTAAAATGTGATGTAGAAAATTACCCCAAATCAATATGCTGACATTTTGGATTTTTCTTTCTGCATCGCCCCTTGGTTTTTAAAGGTGTCTCAGCATAACTGAGGCTCTTAAATGTATCCACTTGTTAAGTGCAAAAAACATGAAGTAATGTCAAGAAAAACATTTAAAAAATCATGATATCTATTTATTATGCCCTGCACATCTTCTTGTTGTGCCAAAATGACCCTTTGATTTCATTGTCAGCCCTTTCTGTGCACAACCATTTACCAGACCAAAGAAAGAGAGTGACAGCTGTCATGTTTCACTCCAACAGGCCAAAGCATCATGTGACTATGCTGTTGTATAGCATATGCACTGTCTGCTTCACTCAAACAAAAAATGTAGTCTCTCCGTCTGTGTGCCTGCATCTTTGAGTGTGAGTAGTGAGAATGAGTGCACTCTCTGTCTCTCTGTCGGCCTGCATGCACATCTTTCCTGATGTTTTAGTGAGGTCTGTCAGCCCAATGCAACAAACAGGTGTCAGCACCTTGAGATAAACATCAGATTCTGACAGGTCCATCATCATCCTGTCCGTTTTCTGCTATCTCCATCTCAGCCTCGTCCTGTCTGTGTGTCTGCCGATCTATCTGCAGAGAGTGGGGATGATAGTAAGTGAAACAGAGAAACATTAAATATGCTAGAATATAGGTCAGGGTTTCACTTGGCGATTTGGTCCATTTGGTCTTATTTCCACTACTCAATTGTATGGTCCTCTAATGCACCTGCACAAGTGGAAATTAATCTTGGCTGCAGTGTTAAGATGAGCATGAGAAGTTGCAAAAGGTTTTGTCTTTCTTCTGCAGGGCTATCGGCCCCATTTGTTCGGCTCACTCTATCATCTGTGATGCAGGTTTTGTTCTGTCCTTTTATTTTCATAGTGGTGTCACATTGGAAACGGATCAGGGCTTCATGGCAGCCGAGCATTTGTCAAAGTCTCCTGTGGATGGTGAAGGGAGACGGGGGGAGGAAAAGTTATTTTTATATACTCCTCCCTCCCATTGCCACCCTTTGCTTCTGTGCTTGCCATGCACAAACATTTTAGGGAAGATGCAGTATGTGTACATGCACAATTCCGTGTGTGTGTGCGTATGTAGTGTGCTGTTTGTATGAAAGATTGATGCCGGCCTAAGTACCTGCCAAGCTGCATCAGGCCTGGCACACACTGAGTGGGAGGTGAGAGAAGGAGCAGATGCCTATCAATAATGCAACCTCCTCTGAGCTCACTTTTGAGGGAGTGCAAGAAGGGATGGAACGAATCTGAGGGAGGTGACGGACAGAAGAAAGAGTTTCATTATAAGACAGATATAGGTCAGACTGAGAACGGGTGGAGTTATGTAACACGGACAAAGATGAATTAAAAAGTTAATAATACAAGGGGGATGGAAAAAAAATAGAGCAAGGATAGAGATTTTTTAGGAAAAATGTGAGGTTTGGTTGTTAGGGAAGTTTTGTAGAAACTAAATAGGAAAGCCTAGAACAGTGTTCACCAACCTTTTCAAGCCCAAGATTACTTTTTAATTCTAAACATAAGCTGAGATCTACCACCCGTATATCTTCTAAAAAAAGACTTAGGAGGGTCATATTTATTATTTTAGAAGGATGCCTCCATTCATTCACAATTGTATGCAAGATGCTGAGCTGCCACTGGGATGAAGAGAGATATTCTTACATTTCATACATGCAAATTATATTGAACAATATTCCCATGATAACGGGAAGTTCAATTCAGTTTCCCAGCCTTTGGAGGACCTGGCTCACGCAGCCTTCATCGGCCGGACCAAGGGAGACTGTCTGGTCTTTCTATTGCATCACCAGCTTGTCTACCTTACACCCATTGCCTAGCAACAAAGATATGGGTGAAAAAGTTATTCGGTTAATAAAAAAAGCATTTGTACTTTAAAAAAAAAAAAAAAAAAATTTAAACAGGTGTATGGTCAGCTGTTCAGTTTAGCACATACATTTGACATAAATTCTTCTGACATTTCCTCCTAGCTTGCTGCTGCCATTTCCTCTTTGAAATACAGTTCATCACAAAAGTGCAATGAATCATATGATATGTTGGGCAGGGAAGTATCCACCTGATGGAGTCACCGTTGCTCAGGGGTGGGAAGACACATTTGTTAGTCTATCGGTCTTCGAATGCAGCCTCCGAAGGATGCAACCCCCGAATTGAGACACAGTTAAGTGAACTGTAGCTTAATATTTAATATGAGAATGGTTTCAGTCTTCTTTCTGAATGTGCAAATTTCCCAAATTGTTAACAATTAAACAATAACAAGTTCGAGTTACACACCGACCAGCCCCAACATTAAAGGTACAGTGTGTAGAATTAAGCAAATTAAACTCCTCATCTCACCCACCCCTTCCAAACATGGAATAGAACCTGTAATGAACTTTAGTTGCCATAAAAACTCAAAAGGTTTTAGTTTGTCCAGTTTGGACAACAGTAAAAAACATGGCGGCCTCCACAGAGAGGACCCCCCTCCATGTACATATGAAGTTTTTAAATATAAAGGGCCCATTCAATGGTAAAGAAAACTACAATTCACACAATTTAGATGCAACACACCAGTGAAAACATCACTAGGATTATTTTATATTCAATTTCTGCCAAAAATCCTTTTCACCTTAATCTTACACACTGAACCTTTAAGGGTAATGTTTACTAGACTTTAAACACGAAAAAAGTAGAATTAAGCAGTTTGATGTTAGAGTTCTTGCTGTCACAGCCATCATTGCTGTGAAGTGCTTGTCTGTGTTTTTAGGGGCTTCTATCGCTGAGCTTTTCAACACCTTGCTGGTAACACAAGATAGTGGGGAGATGTGGCAAAATGGAGGTCAGAGGTGTGGTCGACAAAGAATTTTTGTTTTTATTTTAATAGGATTTTTTGCTGAAGACATCTTATACTTTTAGTTGGAAAAGCACAGGCATAAATAATAAAATCATCTGATTCGGTATTAGAGTCATGGTGTTATGAATGTTTCACTTTGATCCTTGAATAGAACACAGCCGTCATTACCTAAGATGCATCTCTTAACCAATTTTAAAAAATAACTGTGGAAATGAAGCACAACATGTAGAAGTATTAAGTGATATGCTTGAAGGTTTTATTTAGCTCAATTTAAACTGAGTGTGTGATTTATTAGAAACACACTCATTCAAATGTTATCAATCAGTTTTCTCCAAAATTCAATTGTTTTAATGCTTGAAACAACAATGTTTCATTCAACAGATCAAGTGAAATTCTATTCTGAGCAATAAAAACGAAATCCAGTTAGAAATGCTTTGCTGTACCATGAACAATGGACCAGCATATGACAAACGCTTCACCACAGACTTCATGTAGCCACAGTACGTCCTCTGATTTCATTGTTTAGTGAAGAGTGAGAGTCAAGGGATGAACAAGGATGACATAATGTCCCTGCTCTAACTACCAAACCACACAAGTCAAACAAGGCCAATATATTTGTGAGGACCATTTTGAGCATAGACCTTACGGAGTGAGGATATTTTGGTAAAGTGTGGACATTTTGGCCGGTCCTTATTTTTCAAAGACCTCTTTGAGGGTCGTGGGTTAATGCATTATGTAAATGAGGTTCCTCGCAAGGTAGAAGTACAAGAATGTGTGTATTAGCGTGTGTGTTTTGTGTTTCAAGTGAATGTTGTTTACATGTGAATGAGTAAGTATGTCAGCATGTCTGCAGGTCACTGTGTAGCTGTGGATGACATTGGCTCTGAGTGGACTGAGTGGTACTTTTATACGTGTGTTTGTGTTGCTGTTGAAATGCTCGATGAACCATTGCTGGCCTTCACCTCCCCTCCTTTTTCCCATCAATAAAGTTTGTACTTTTTTCAACTTCATCTCAAGCTCAGGGTGTAAATTCTAAGTGTGTTGTTGAACAGTTGACTGAACAGGCTGCCGTCTGTCATCATATTCAGTTCTCCTCCAGTCCAAGCTACATCTGATACAAATTGGACCAAATGAACAGCAGCAGATCACTCACGCTGCAGTTTGAGATAGAAGCTGTGAGGTGTCATCACAGCAAAGTTCTCACAGTACTGGCTTGTGTTCATTTGAAAATTTAAAAAAGGGCATGTGTGATGAGGCAGTGTTAGTCACCAGTTACGAGAATTGGCTATGAAGAATTTGTTCTATCAAAATATTAGTCCACAATAGCGGTGCCTGGAACCTTTGAAGCATCTGTTTTACTTTGAGCAAGGCATTAAAAGATCTAGGAACATATGTGTGGAAGCAGATTAATGATGCTCTTAGTTATCAGGTTCTGACTTAAGGTCACAGAATAGGAGTAAGGCTCACTGTAAAACACCAGTAAATTAAATTGCATTCAATAACACTACTAATTTATCTTGACATAAATTGACAAAGATAACAGATATAACAAATAACTCTGCATGTTGATCATGGAGAGGAGAGTCTGCAGACATCTTACATGATGACTGGGACTTCCAAAGAAAAGCAGCGCACTCTATGGACACCGTAATAAACTTCCTCTGCCACTCAAATTGATGAGAGCCAGAGAAGTTATGCAGTACAGAGACTCCTGTGGCCAAAGCGGTGATTAAAATGAGGACAGAGAGAAAGGGGAGGGCAGCGGAGGTGGTTGAACAAACAGAGGCAAGGCATCACAGCAAGCTGGTGGGGGTGGTGACAAGAGGCAGGGCTGTTTAGGGTTCCATTTCAAATCCTCACAACAACATCACCAAAGGGAACGAATTGCGTGGCTTAGTCCAGGAAGAGGTGAGAACAGCAGTTGTAGAGGAGCGATCAGGGAAATGGACAAGATTCCATCTATGATGTTCCAGTCCAGCCACCCTACACATTTGGGGCAAAGCGGAGTCACCAGCATGTCCAACGTGCTCCGAACATGACACTGGAGACCAGACATTGTCCTCATGTACAAGTCCACTAAACAAGTGGTTCTGAAAGAGCTGACAGTACTTTGCAACAGTTTGGAAGAGGCCTTGAAAGGAAGCTCACCAAGTATGGGAGAGGGTCAACAGATGTCTGTCAAGACAGATGGACAGCAAGGTTTCTCCCAGTGGAGGTGGGATGTCCAAAGCCTCAGTTCGATGGGCATTGAAGGAATGAGGAGAAGCAGAGCCAGCTGCAATACCACCGAAGATGCCATACCTCAAGATGGCTGTAGCTCAAAAAAGGAGAGCCGTGGGGTATAAAGTCACCAGTTAACCATCTGGTCACAAGCTGGGGTCCGATCAGCCTCAGCTGAGTTGCCTGGAAGAAGAAGAATAATGTTGAAAGGCCAGAAACACCTGATGATTCCAGGAGCATCACTCAAGATGTGTCCGGAATCATTAGCAGATGAACTAGCACAACAGTATTCTTTTTGTTTGTTCTTTTTTGTGATGTCCATCTTTCACATATTATAAATGTCATCAACACGCATACTCACAGGGACCCACTCTGACGTTTTACCAGGGGGCTAGTAGGAAAAGTTGTGGAAAATGTCCGGAGCCACTCACTCGGATAGGAGCTATATCAGTTGGGGGAGAAAGGGAAGCAGTACCGAAGCTCCATTCCAGTTGATTGTTTTGTTGTCTCCCTGTCATCCTGTGTTACATATTTTACACTCAGCAACCTGTTCTCTCCCCAACCTGTCTGTCTCTATAACCCCACTGCTGTCCATATGTAACTTTCCCTCTATCCTTCCCTCTCTTTCTGTCTCCTAACCACATACAGTATGTCTGTTTATATCCTCGCCCTTATTACATACCTCATTCAATCCTCTCCTCCCCAGCTCCCCTTCTGTCTTTATGCCGTATTTCAACTGTTCACCCTTACTGATATGTTCAGAATAATTGAAATTGAGCACAGCTGTAAAATAAGCTTTAACTGATAATCACAACATTAGACGTAGCCACTTGAAGGGGGAGCGATGGATGAAAAGACAGCTTCGAGACAGTGTCAGTGCCATAAAAAGGACAGGAAATGAAAGGAGAGAAAATAGTTCTTTTTTCTATGCAGTCCCTCGGTCTCCTCATCCTTTAACAATCATCTTGTTCCACTTTCTGTTGCTCTCTTTTTCTCTCCCTGTCATGTGCTTGCGACTTATGAGATGGGTTTTGTTCCGACATATCTTTTCAAATTTGAGTGGATGGGTTGTCGGAGGCTTGCTATAAATATTCACAGTGTAATTTTAGAATTCTTCTTGTGACTTTTACAAGTCTTCACATTTATTCTGCCAAAACACGCTTTCGTGCCCATGTTGCACACACAGCACTGAGACTATATCTGCATGTTACATCTGGGCTTCACTGCTCTGCAGTACACAAAAATAAAGCTGACTGCTCACTTTCCTCCCCTTGCGTTGCTATAACACTCCATCCCTCTATTCCCCAGCCTCTATTGCTCCTGAGACTAACTCACATGTTGTTGTCTCCTCCAGCTCCCATCGTCTCCCTTCTAACCATCTTTCTCTTTCTATGCTATTTCCTCACCCCTCCCCATATCTTTTGTTTTCCACAGCTAAAATTGCAATCTGTCGCTCTTTCCATTTCCTCTCTCCATCAACACCTACACCTTTACGACTTACTTGTGGCTGACAGGGAGTTAACTTATAATTATCTCTCACTCTGTCATTTTCAGGGCTGCTTTTGAAAGCGATGTGCAGAGCAAAGAGCTGTTAACCAAAGAGTCAACGAGATAATAAACCCATTAACACACTGAAACTATGGTATCATGTTCTTATTATTGAGTTTTGCTTTACTAAACTCAATCCAGTGTAAACATGTTCAGAGTGTGTGAGTGTTCTTATGTATGTGAGGATTTATCTGCATTTGCATTTATATGCTCCTCTTTGTTTTTATAGTATCCCGTGTGGCTTTCCTCATTTCACTTGCACACAGCAGAGCCAGAGGGATGAGGTCACCAATCATAAAGTAACTGCAGAGTCCTTCTGTCTGTGTTCTTCAGAGCATGACAGTGTTTGACAGTATCTCCCACTAATTCATATTATAGGATAATATACACTGAGCACAGTAAACTTTCAGGTCTTCCTTATTGAGGTTAAACCTTTTGGTTTGTCCTGTTTCCAGTCACTTAAATGTGAATATTGAAGTTTTCATCCCTTTTTGCTGCTTTGATTTAAGGATTTATGTGGATCAATAAATGCTCAGACCTTTCCCGTTCTCACTTACTAAGCTGTTTATTATTCCTGATGTTATATACACATTATAAAAAACTGTCAGTGTTCTCTAATTTCTTGTCCTTGGGATAATTTTCCACAGTTTCCTTAAGGTCTTTATTCAAGTGCCAGTCATGCCACTTATCTCCAAGAGTAATCCTTAAATCAAAATTAAGACTGTGAAAGACTGACAGACCTTGGATCAAGGATAAATTGTTACAGATCTGAGATCAGTAAAAGTCGCTGATTTTGAAGGAGCTCGGTGCAGAGAGAGGCAACTAAACAGCAGTGCAGAACAGCCTGAGCCTGGAGAGAGGGATGGGCAGTTTCATGCAGAGCAGTAGGCTATAGCTTGTAGTTGATTAAATCAAATGATTTCTGAAAAGACATGACGTCTCATTACCATCATCACAACTTGTGTTATAACAAACAGATTGTAAGTTTACTGTGGGCTTTGTGGCTGTTTGACACGGTTACACTTGTACGATTGCAGGAGTCTTGCTGATGGATTATGACACTTTACTGTCTGTAGATGAAGCAGAACGGGTAGCTGACAGTAACAATAACAACTGACTCATTCAGTAATTTGTTTTTTGCAGAATGCCTCGACTTGCGCTCAGTTAAATGCAAACAATGATTTTCTGCACATGTGAAGCCCTGCAACACACCAGTACTTTACAAGAGAATTAGAAGAGAAGACTGTAACCAATTAAATATCTGTTTGAAGCTATGAGAAGCAAATACATCAGCTCATATAGATGGAGGATATGTCTGTCTGACTGCAGGATAGGTCATAAACCATGTTAATGGTTGGGACATGGATCAAACATTAAAAGTACACGTTAAAGGTTCAGTGTGTAAAATTTAGGTGAAAGGGATTTCTGGCAGATATTAAATATAAGTGTGTTTATGAATTGTGTTCTTTACCATAGAATGGGGCCTTTATATTTAAAAAACCTTATATTTACGTACAGGGCCGTAGCCCTGGGTAAATATAAAATAAATATATTAGGGTTAGGGCTGAAATGAGGGTTAGGGTTAGGGTTGCAATTAGGGTTAGGGTTGCAGCCAGGGTTAGGGTTAGGGTTGGGGAGGAAACCCCATTGGAGATCAAGATATTCTTGAATAACTTTTGTTCTGAAGGTCATAGAGACTTGGAAGTCGGTTCCATCTCAACTAATGTGGGGATGCCCGATCCATTGCTACCATCGCCGAGCTTCTCCGACCTCCGGAAGGGGTCAAACCACCAAATCTCAACCAAAAAGTACACGATATTTCTGAATAACTTTTTTTCTGAACGCCGTAGAGACTTGGGCATTTCACACATACTAAATGGGAGACAGCCACGCACCCACACCAAATTTCAGCCCGTTTCGAGCAAGCAGCGCAGAGTTATTCACCCTAGGGTGAATAGGGTTAGGGCTGAAATGAGGGTTAGGGTTAGGGTTAGGGTTGCAATTAGGGTTAGGGTTGCAGCCAGGGTTAGGGTTAGGGTTGGGGAGGAAACCCCATTGGAGATCAAGATATTCTTGAATAACTTTTGTTCTGAAGGTCATAGAGACTTGGAAGTCGGTTCCATCTCAACTAATGTGGGGATGCCCGATCCATTGCTACCATCGCCGAGCTTCTCTGACCTCCGGAAGGGGTCAAACCACCAAATCTCAACCAAAAAGTACACGATATTTCTGAATAACTTTTTTTCTGAACGTCGTAGAGACTTGGGCATTTCACACATACTAAATGGGAGACAGCCACGCACCCACACCAAATTTCAGCCCGTTTCGAGCAAGCAGCGCAGAGTTATTCACCCTAGGGTGAATGGGGTTAGGGCTGAAATGAGGGTTAGGGTTAGGGTTGCAATTAGGGTTAGGGTTGCAGCCAGGGTTAGGGTTAGGGTTGGGGAGGAAACCCCATTGGAGATCAAGATATTCTTGAATAACTTTTGTTCTGAAGGTCATAGAGACTTGGAAGTCGGTTCCATCTCAACTAATGTGGGGATGCCCGATCCATTGCTACCATCGCCGAGCTTCTCCGACCTCCGGAAGGGGTCAAACCACCAAATCTCAACCAAAAAGTACACGATATTTCTGAATAACTTTTTTTCTGAACGTCGTAGAGACTTGGGCATTTCACACATACTAAATGGGAGACAGCCACGCACCCACACCAAATTGCAGCCCGTTTCGAGCAAGCAGCGCAGAGTTATTCACCCTAGGGTGAATAGGGTTAGGGCTGAAATGAGGGTTAGGGTTAGGGTTAGGGTTGCAATTAGGGTTAGGGTTGCAGCCAGGGTTAGGGTTAGGGTTGGGGAGGAAACCCCATTGGAGATCAAGATATTCTTGAATAACTTTTGTTCTGAAGGTCATAGAGACTTGGAAGTCGGTTCCATCTCAACTAATGTGGGGATGCCCGATCCATTGCTACCATCGCCGAGCTTCTCCGACCTCCGGAAGGGGTCAAACCACCAAATCTCAACCAAAAAGTACACGATATTTCTGAATAACTTTTTTTCTGAACGTCGTAGAGACTTGGGCATTTCACACATACTAAATGGGAGACAGCCACGCACCCACACCAAATTTCAGCCCGTTTCGAGCAAGCAGCGCAGAGTTATTCACCCTAGGGTGAATAGGGTTAGGGCTGAAATGAGGGTTAGGGTTAGGGTTAGGGTTGCAATTAGGGTTAGGGTTGCAGCCAGGGTTAGGGTTAGGGTTGGGGAGGAAACCCCATTGGAGATCAAGATATTCTTGAATAACTTTTGTTCTGAAGGTCATAGAGACTTGGAAGTCGGTTCCATCTCAACTAATGTGGGGATGCCCGATCCATTGCTACCATCGCCGAGCTTCTCCGACCTCCGGAAGGGGTCAAACCACCAAATCTCAACCAAAAAGTACACGATATTTCTGAATAACTTTTTTTCTGAACGTCGTAGAGACTTGGGCATTTCACACATACTAAATGGGAGACAGCCACGCACCCACACCAAATTTCAGCCCGTTTCGAGCAAGCAGCGCAGAGTTATTCACCCTAGGGTGAATAGGGTTAGGGCTGAAATGAGGGTTAGGGTTAGGGTTAGGGTTGCAATTAGGGTTAGGGTTGCAGCCAGGGTTAGGGTTAGGGTTGGGGAGGAAACCCCATTGGAGATCAAGATATTCTTGAATAACTTTTGTTCTGAAGGTCATAGAGACTTGGAAGTCGGTTCCATCTCAACTAATGTGGGGATGCCCGATCCATTGCTACCATCGCCGAGCTTCTCCGACCTCCGGAAGGGGTCAAACCACCAAATCTCAACCAAAAAGTACACGATATTTCTGAATAACTTTTTTTCTGAACGTCGTAGAGACTTGGGCATTTCACACATACTAAATGGGAGACAGCCACGCACCCACACCAAATTTCAGCCCGTTTCGAGCAAGCAGCGCAGAGTTATTCACCCTAGGGTGAATAGGGTTAGGGCTGAAATGAGGGTTAGGGTTAGGGTTAGGGTTGCAATTAGGGTTAGGGTTGCAGCCAGGGTTAGGGTTAGGGTTGGGGAGGAAACCCCATTGGAGATCAAGATATTCTTGAATAACTTTTGTTCTGAAGGTCATAGAGACTTGGAAGTCGGTTCCATCTCAACTAATGTGGGGATGCCCGATCCATTGCTACCATCGCCGAGCTTCTCCGACCTCCGGAAGGGGTCAAACCACCAAATCTCAACCAAAAAGTACACGATATTTCTGAATAACTTTTTTTCTGAACGTCGTAGAGACTTGGGCATTTCACACATACTAAATGGGAGACAGCCACGCACCCACACCGAATTTCAGCCCGTTTCAAGCAAGCAGCGCAGAGTTATTCACCCTAGGGTGAATAGGGTTAGGGCTGAAATGAGGGTTAGGGTTAGGGTTAGGGTTGCAATTAGGGTTAGGGTTGCAGCCAGGGTTAGGGTTAGGGTTGGGGAGGAAACCCCATTGGAGATCAAGATATTCTTGAATAACTTTTGTTCTGAAGGTCATAGAGACTTGGAAGTCGGTTCCATCTCAACTAATGTGGGGATGCCCGATCCATTGCTACCATCGCCGAGCTTCTCCGACCTCCGGAAGGGGTCAAACCACCAAATCTCAACCAAAAAGTACACGATATTTCTGAATAACTTTTTTTCTGAACGTCGTAGAGACTTGGGCATTTCACACAGACTAAATGGGAGACAGCCACGCACCCACACCAAATTTCAGCCCGTTTCGAGCAAGCAGCGCAGAGTTATTCACCCTAGGGTGAATAGGGTTAGGGCTGAAATGAGGGTTAGGGTTAGGGTTAGGGTTGCAATTAGGGTTAGGGTTGCAGCCAGGGTTAGGGTTAGGGTTGGGGAGGAAACCCCATTGGAGATCAAGATATTCTTGAATAACTTTTGTTCTGAAGGTCATAGAGACTTGGAAGTCGGTTCCATCTCAACTAATGTGGGGATGCCCGATCCATTGCTACCATCGCCGAGCTTCTCCGACCTCCGGAAGGGGTCAAACCACCAAATCTCAACCAAAAAGTACACGATATTTCTGAATAACTTTTTTTCTGAACGTCGTAGAGACTTGGGCATTTCACACATACTAAATGGGAGACAGCCACGCACCCACACCAAATTTCAGCCCGTTTCGAGCAAGCAGCGCAGAGTTATTCACCCTAGGGTGAATAGGGTTAGGGTTGCAATTAGGGTTAGGGTTGCAGCCAGGGTTAGGGTTAGGGTTGGGGAGGAAACCCCATTGGAGATCAAGATATTCTTGAATAACTTTTGTTCTGAAGGTCATAGAGACTTGGAAGTCGGTTCCATCTCAACTAATGTGGGGATGCCCGATCCATTGCTACCATCGCCGAGCTTCTCCGACCTCCGGAAGGGGTCAAACCACCAAATCTCAACCAAAAAGTACACGATATTTCTGAATAACTTTTTTTCTGAACGTCGTAGAGACTTGGGCATTTCACACATACTAAATGGGAGACAGCCACGCACCCACACCAAATTTCAGCCCGTTTCGAGCAAGCAGCGCAGAGTTATTCACCCTAGGGTGAATAGGGTTAGGGCTGAAATGAGGGTTAGGGTTAGGGTTAGGGTTGCAATTAGGGTTAGGGTTGCAGCCAGGGTTAGGGTTAGGGTTGGGGAGGAAACCCCATTGGAGATCAAGATATTCTTGAATAACTTTTGTTCTGAAGGTCATAGAGACTTGGAAGTCGGTTCCATCTACACTAATGTGGGGATGCCCGATCCATTGCTACCATCGCCGAGCTTCTCCGACCTCCGGAAGGGGTCAAACCACCAAATCTCAACCAAAAAGTACACGATATTTCTGAATAACTTTTTTTCTGAACGTCGTAGAGACTTGGGCATTTCACACATACTAAATGGGAGACAGCCACGCACCCACACCGAATTTCAGCCCGTTTCGAGCAAGCAGCACAGAGTTATTCACCCTAGGGTGAATAGGGTTAGGGCTGAAATGAGGGTTAGGGTTAGGGTTAGGGTTGCAATTAGGGTTAGGGTTGCAGCCAGGGTTAGGGTTAGGGTTGGGGAGGAAACCCCATTGGAGATCAAGATATTCTTGAATAACTTTTGTTCTGAAGGTCATAGAGACTTGGAAGTCGGTTCCATCTCAACTAATGTGGGGATGCCCGATCCATTGCTACCATCGCCGAGCTTCTCCGACCTCCGGAAGGGGTCAAACCACCAAATCTCAACCAAAAAGTACACGATATTTCTGAATAACTTTTTTTCTGAACGTCGTAGAGACTTGGGCATTTCACACAGACTAAATGGGAGACAGCCACGCACCCACACCAAATTTCAGCCCGTTTCGAGCAAGCAGCGCAGAGTTATTCACCCTAGGGTGAATAGGGTTAGGGCTGAAATGAGGGTTAGGGTTAGGGTTAGGGTTGCAATTAGGGTTAGGGTTGCAGCCAGGGTTAGGGTTAGGGTTGGGGAGGAAACCCCATTGGAGATCAAGATATTCTTGAATAACTTTTGTTCTGAAGGTCATAGAGACTTGGAAGTCGGTTCCATCTCAACTAATGTGGGGATGCCCGATCCATTGCTACCATCGCCGAGCTTCTCCGACCTCCGGAAGGGGTCAAACCACCAAATCTCAACCAAAAAGTACACGATATTTCTGAATAACTTTTTTTCTGAACGTCGTAGAGACTTGGGCATTTCACACATACTAAATGGGAGACAGCCACGCACCCACACCAAATTTCAGCCCGTTTCGAGCAAGCAGCGCAGAGTTATTCACCCTAGGGTGAATAGGGTTAGGGTTGCAATTAGGGTTAGGGTTGCAGCCAGGGTTAGGGTTAGGGTTGGGGAGGAAACCCCATTGGAGATCAAGATATTCTTGAATAACTTTTGTTCTGAAGGTCATAGAGACTTGGAAGTCGGTTCCATCTCAACTAATGTGGGGATGCCCGATCCATTGCTACCATCGCCGAGCTTCTCCGACCTCCGGAAGGGGTCAAACCACCAAATCTCAACCAAAAAGTACACGATATTTCTGAATAACTTTTTTTCTGAACGTCGTAGAGACTTGGGCATTTCACACATACTAAATGGGAGACAGCCACGCACCCACACCAAATTTCAGCCCGTTTCGAGCAAGCAGCGCAGAGTTATTCACCCTAGGGTGAATAGGGTTAGGGCTGAAATGAGGGTTAGGGTTAGGGTTGCAATTAGGGTTAGGGTTGCAGCCAGGGTTAGGGTTAGGGTTGGGGAGGAAACCCCATTGGAGATCAAGATATTCTTGAATAACTTTTGTTCTGAAGGTCATAGAGACTTGGAAGTCGGTTCCATCTCAACTAATGTGGGGATGCCCGATCCATTGCTACCATCGCCGAGCTTCTCCGACCTCCGGAAGGGGTCAAACCACCAAATCTCAACCAAAAAGTACACGATATTTCTGAATAACTTTTTTTCTGAACGTCGTAGAGACTTGGGCATTTCACACATACTAAATGGGAGACAGCCACGCACCCACACCGAATTTCAGCCCGTTTCGAGCAAGCAGCGCAGAGTTATTCACCCTAGGGTGAATAGGGTTAGGGCTGAAATGAGGGTTAGGGTTAGGGTTAGGGTTGCAATTAGGGTTAGGGTTGCAGCCAGGGTTAGGGTTAGGGTTGGGGAGGAAACCCCATTGGAGATCAAGATATTCTTGAATAACTTTTGTTCTGAAGGTCATAGAGACTTGGAAGTCGGTTCCATCTCAACTAATGTGGGGATGCCCGATCCATTGCTACCATCGCCGAGCTTCTCCGACCTCCGGAAGGGGTCAAACCACCAAATCTCAACCAAAAAGTACACGATATTTCTGAATAACTTTTTTTCTGAACGTCGTAGAGACTTGGGCATTTCACACATACTAAATGGGAGACAGCCACGCACCCACACCGAATTTCAGCCCGTTTCGAGCAAGCAGCACAGAGTTATTCACCCTAGGGTGAATAGGGTTAGGGCTGAAATGAGGGTTAGGGTTAGGGTTAGGGTTGCAATTAGGGTTAGGGTTGCAGCCAGGGTTAGGGTTAGGGTTGGGGAGGAAACCCCATTGGAGATCAAGATATTCTTGAATAACTTTTGTTCTGAAGGTCATAGAGACTTGGAAGTCGGTTCCATCTCAACTAATGTGGGGATGCCCGATCCATTGCTACCATCGCCGAGCTTCTCCGACCTCCGGAAGGGGTCAAACCACCAAATCTCAACCAAAAAGTACACGATATTTCTGAATAACTTTTTTTCTGAACGTCGTAGAGACTTGGGCATTTCACACATACTAAATGGGAGACAGCCACGCACCCACACCGAATTTCAGCCCGTTTCGAGCAAGCAGCGCAGAGTTATTCACCCTAGGGTGAATAGGGTTAGGGCTGAAATGAGGGTTAGGGTTAGGGTTAGGGTTGCAATTAGGGTTAGGGTTGCAGCCAGGGTTAGGGTTAGGGTTGGGGAGGAAACCCCATTGGAGATCAAGATATTCTTGAATAACTTTTGTTCTGAAGGTCATAGAGACTTGGAAGTCGGTTCCATCTCAACTAATGTGGGGATGCCCGATCCATTGCTACCATCGCCGAGCTTCTCCGACCTCCGGAAGGGGTCAAACCACCAAATCTCAACCAAAAAGTACACGATATTTCTGAATAACTTTTTTTCTGAACGTCGTAGAGACTTGGGCATTTCACACAGACTAAATGGGAGACAGCCACGCACCCACACCAAATTTCAGCCCGTTTCGAGCAAGCAGCGCAGAGTTATTCACCCTAGGGTGAATAGGGTTAGGGCTGAAATGAGGGTTAGGGTTAGGGTTAGGGTTGCAATTAGGGTTAGGGTTGCAGCCAGGGTTAGGGTTAGGGTTGGGGAGGAAACCCCATTGGAGATCAAGATATTCTTGAATAACTTTTGTTCTGAAGGTCATAGAGACTTGGAAGTCGGTTCCATCTCAACTAATGTGGGGATGCCCGATCCATTGCTACCATCGCCGAGCTTCTCCGACCTCCGGAAGGGGTCAAACCACCAAATCTCAACCAAAAAGTACACGATATTTCTGAATAACTTTTTTTCTGAACGTCGTAGAGACTTGGGCATTTCACACATACTAAATGGGAGACAGCCACGCACCCACACCGAATTTCAGCCCGTTTCGAGCAAGCAGCGCAGAGTTATTCACCCTAGGGTGAATAGGGTTAGGGCTGAAATGAGGGTTAGGGTTAGGGTTAGGGTTGCAATTAGGGTTAGGGTTGCAGCCAGGGTTAGGGTTAGGGTTGGGGAGGAAACCCCATTGGAGATCAAGATATTCTTGAATAACTTTTGTTCTGAAGGTCATAGAGACTTGGAAGTCGGTTCCATCTCAACTAATGTGGGGATGCCCGATCCATTGCTACCATCGCCGAGCTTCTCCGACCTCCGGAAGGGGTCAAACCACCAAATCTCAACCAAAAAGTACACGATATTTCTGAATAACTTTTTTTCTGAACGTCGTAGAGACTTGGGCATTTCACACATACTAAATGGGAGACAGCCACGCACCCACACCAAATTTCAGCCCGTTTCGAGCAAGCAGCGCAGAGTTATTCACCCTAGGGTGAATAGGGTTAGGGCTGAAATGAGGGTTAGGGTTAGGGTTAGGGTTGCAATTAGGGTTAGGGTTGCAGCCAGGGTTAGGGTTAGGGTTGGGGAGGAAACCCCATTGGAGATCAAGATATTCTTGAATAACTTTTGTTCTGAAGGTCATAGAGACTTGGAAGTCGGTTCCATCTCAACTAATGTGGGGATGCCCGATCCATTGCTACCATCGCCGAGCTTCTCCGACCTCCGGAAGGGGTCAAACCACCAAATCTCAACCAAAAAGTTCACGATATTTCTGAATAACTTTTTTTCTGAACGTCGTAGAGACTTGGGCATTTCACACAGACTAAATGGGAGACAGCCACGCACCCACACCAAATTTCAGCCCGTTTCAAGCAAGCAGCGCAGAGTTATTCACCCTAGGGTGAATAGGGTTAGGGCTGAAATGAGGGTTAGGGTTAGGGTTAGGGTTGCAATTAGGGTTAGGGTTGCAGCCAGGGTTAAGGTTAGGGTTGGGGAGGAAACCCCATTGGAGATCAAGATATTCTTGAATAACTTTTGTTCTGAAGGTCATAGAGACTTGGAAGTCGGTTCCATCTCAACTAATGTGGGGATGCCCGATCCATTGCTACCATCGCCGAGCTTCTCCGACCTCCGGAAGGGGTCAAACCACCAAATCTCAACCAAAAAGTACACGATATTTCTGAATAACTTTTTTTCTGAACGTCGTAGAGACTTGGGCATTTCACACATACTAAATGGGAGACAGCCACGCACCCACACCAAATTTCAGCCCGTTTCGAGCAAGCAGCGCAGAGTTATTCACCCTAGGGTGAATAGGGTTAGGGCTGAAATGAGGGTTAGGGTTAGGGTTAGGGTTGCAATTAGGGTTAGGCTTGCAGCCAGGGTTAGGGTTAGGGTTGGGGAGGAAACCCCATTGGAGATCAAGATATTCTTGAATAACTTTTGTTCTGAAGGTCATAGAGACTTGGAAGTCGGTTCCATCTCAACTAATGTGGGGATGCCCGATCCATTGCTACCATCGCCGAGCTTCTCCGACCTCCGGAAGGGGTCAAACCACCAAATCTCAACCAAAAAGTACACGATATTTCTGAATAACTTTTTTTCTGAACGTCGTAGAGACTTGGGCATTTCACACATACTAAATGGGAGACAGCCACGCACCCACACCAAATTTCAGCCCGTTTCGAGCAAGCAGCGCAGAGTTATTCACCCTAGGGTGAATAGGGTTAGGGCTGAAATGAGGGTTAGGGATAGGGTTAGGGTTGCAATTAGGGTTAGGGTTGCAGCCAGGGTTAGGGTTAGGGTTGGGGAGGAAACCCCATTGGAGATCAAGATATTCTTGAATAACTTTTGTTCTGAAGGTCATAGAGACTTGGAAGTCGGTTCCATCTCAACTAATGTGGGGATGCCTGATCCATTGCTACCATCGCCGAGCTTCTCCGACCTCCGGAAGGGGTCAAACCACCAAATCTCAACCAAAAAGTACACGATATTTCTGAATAACTTTTTTTCTGAACGTCGTAGAGACTTGGGCATTTCACACATACTAAATGGGAGACAGCCACGCACCCACACCAAATTTCAGCCCGTTTCGAGCAAGCAGCGCAGAGTTATTCACCCTAGGGTGAATAGGGTTAGGGCTGAAATGAGGGTTAGGGTTAGGGTTGCAATTAGGGTTAGGGTTGCAGCCAGGGTTAGGGTTAGGGTTGGGGAGGAAACCCCATTGGAGATCAAGATATTCTTGAATAACTTTTGTTCTGAAGGTCATAGAGACTTGGAAGTCGGTTCCATCTCAACTAATGTGGGGATGCCCGATCCATTGCTACCATCGCCGAGCTTCTCCGACCTCCGGAAGGGGTCAAACCACCAAATCTCAACCAAAAAGTACACGATATTTCTGAATAACTTTTTTTCTGAACGTCGTAGAGACTTGGGCATTTCACACTTACTAAATGGGAGACAGCCACGCACCCACACCAAATTTCAGCCCGTTTCGAGCAAGCAGCGCAGAGTTATTCACCCTAGGGTGAATAGGGTTAGGGTTGCAATTAGGGTTAGGGTTGCAGCCAGGGTTAGGGTTAGGGTTGGGGAGGAAACCCCATTGGAGATCAAGATATTCTTGAATAACTTTTGTTCTGAAGGTCATAGAGACTTGGAAGTCGGTTCCATCTCAACTAATGTGGGGATGCCCGATCCATTGCTACCATCGCCGAGCTTCTCCGACCTCCGGAAGGGGTCAAACCACCAAATCTCAACCAAAAAGTACACGATATTTCTGAATAACTTTTTTTCTGAACATCGTAGAGACTTGGGCATTTCACACATACTAAATGGGAGACAGCCACGCACCCACACCAAATTTCAGCCCGTTTCGAGCAAGCAGCGCAGAGTTATTCACCCTAGGGTGAATAGGGTTAGGGCTGAAATGAGGGTTAGGGTTAGGGTTAGGGTTGCAATTAGGGTTAGGGTTGCAGCCAGGGTTAGGGTTAGGGTTGGGGAGGAAACCCCATTGGAGATAAAGATATTCTTGAATAACTTTTGTTCTGAAGGTCATAGAGACTTGGAAGTCGGTTCCATCTCAACTAATGTGGGGATGCCCGATCCATTGCTACCATCGCCGAGCTTCTCCGACCTCCGGAAGGGGTCAAACCACCAAATCTCAACCAAAAAGTACACGATATTTCTGAATAACTTTTTTTCTGAACGTCGTAGAGACTTGGGCATTTCACACATACTAAATGGGAGACAGCCACGCACCCACACCAAATTTCAGCCCGTTTCGAGCAAGCAGCGCAGAGTTATTCACCCTAGGGTGAATAGGGTTAGGGCTGAAATGAGGGTTAGGGTTAGGGTTAGGGTTGCAATTAGGGTTAGGGTTGCAGCCAGGGTTAGGGTTAGGGTTGGGGAGGAAACCCCATTGGAGATCAAGATATTCTTGAATAACTTTTGTTCTGAAGGTCATAGAGACTTGGAAGTCGGTTCCATCTCAACTAATGTGGGGATGCCCGATCCATTGCTACCATCGCCGAGCTTCTCCGACCTCCGGAAGGGGTCAAACCACCAAATCTCAACCAAAAAGTACACGATATTTCTGAATAACTTTTTTTCTGAACGTCGTAGAGACTTGGGCATTTCACACATACTAAATGGGAGACAGCCACGCACCCACACCAAATTTCAGCCCGTTTCGAGCAAGCAGCGCAGAGTTATTCACCCTAGGGTGAATAGGGTTAGGGTTGCAATTAGGGTTAGGGTTGCAGCCAGGGTTAGGGTTAGGGTTGGGGAGGAAACCCCATTGGAGATCAAGATATTCTTGAATAACTTTTGTTCTGAAGGTCATAGAGACTTGGAAGTCGGTTCCATCTCAACTAATGTGGGGATGCCCGATCCATTGCTACCATCGCCGAGCTTCTCCGACCTCCGGAAGGGGTCAAACCACCAAATCTCAACCAAAAAGTACACGATATTTCTGAATAACTTTTTTTCTGAACGTCGTAGAGACTTGGGCATTTCACACATACTAAATGGGAGACAGCCACGCACCCACACCAAATTTCAGCCCGTTTCGAGCAAGCAGCGCAGAGTTATTCACCCTAGGGTGAATAGGGTTAGGGCTGAAATGAGGGTTAGGGTTAGGGTTAGGGTTGCAATTAGGGTTAGGGTTGCAGCCAGGGTTAGGGTTAGGGTTGGGGAGGAAACCCCATTGGAGATCAAGATATTCTTGAATAACTTTTGTTCTGAAGGTCATAGAGACTTGGAAGTCGGTTCCATCTCAACTAATGTGGGGATGCCCGATCCATTGCTACCATCGCCGAGCTTCTCCGACCTCCGGAAGGGGTCAAACCACCAAATCTCAACCAAAAAGTACACGATATTTCTGAATAACTTTTTTTCTGAACGTCGTAGAGACTTGGGCATTTCACACATACTAAATGGGAGACAGCCACGCACCCACACCGAATTTCAGCCCGTTTCGAGCAAGCAGCGCAGAGTTATTCACCCTAGGGTGAATAGGGTTAGGGCTGAAATGAGGGTTAGGGTTAGGGTTAGGGTTGCAATTAGGGTTAGGGTTGCAGCCAGGGTTAGGGTTAGGGTTGGGGAGGAAACCCCATTGGAGATCAAGATATTCTTGAATAACTTTTGTTCTGAAGGTCATAGAGACTTGGAAGTCGGTTCCATCTCAACTAATGTGGGGATGCCCGATCCATTGCTACCATCGCCGAGCTTCTCCGACCTCCGGAAGGGGTCAAACCACCAAATCTCAACCAAAAAGTACACGATATTTCTGAATAACTTTTTTTCTGAACGTCGTAGAGACTTGGGCATTTCACACAGACTAAATGGGAGACAGCCACGCACCCACACCAAATTTCAGCCCGTTTCGAGCAAGCAGCGCAGAGTTATTCACCCTAGGGTGAATAGGGTTAGGGCTGAAATGAGGGTTAGGGTTAGGGTTAGGGTTGCAATTAGGGTTAGGGTTGCAGCCAGGGTTAGGGTTAGGGTTGGGGAGGAAACCCCATTGGAGATCAAGATATTCTTGAATAACTTTTGTTCTGAAGGTCATAGAGACTTGGAAGTCGGTTCCATCTCAACTAATGTGGGGATGCCCGATCCATTGCTACCATCGCCGAGCTTCTCCGACCTCCGGAAGGGGTCAAACCACCAAATCTCAACCAAAAAGTACACGATATTTCTGAATAACTTTTTTTCTGAACGTCGTAGAGACTTGGGCATTTCACACATACTAAATGGGAGACAGCCACGCACCCACACCAAATTTCAGCCCGTTTCGAGCAAGCAGCGCAGAGTTATTCACCCTAGGGTGAATAGGGTTAGGGTTGCAATTAGGGTTAGGGTTGCAGCCAGGGTTAGGGTTAGGGTTGGGGAGGAAACCCCATTGGAGATCAAGATATTCTTGAATAACTTTTGTTCTGAAGGTCATAGAGACTTGGAAGTCGGTTCCATCTCAACTAATGTGGGGATGCCCGATCCATTGCTACCATCGCCGAGCTTCTCCGACCTCCGGAAGGGGTCAAACCACCAAATCTCAACCAAAAAGTACACGATATTTCTGAATAACTTTTTTTCTGAACGTCGTAGAGACTTGGGCATTTCACACATACTAAATGGGAGACAGCCACGCACCCACACTGAATTTCAGCCCGTTTCGAGCAAGCAGCGCAGAGTTATTCACCCTAGGGTGAATAGGGTTAGGGCTGAAATGAGGGTTAGGGTTAGGGTTAGGGTTGCAATTAGGGTTAGGGTTGCAGCCAGGGTTAGGGTTAGGGTTGGGGAGGAAACCCCATTGGAGATCAAGATATTCTTGAATAACTTTTGTTCTGAAGGTCATAGAGACTTGGAAGTCGGTTCCATCTCAACTAATGTGGGGATGCCCGATCCATTGCTACCATCGCCGAGCTTCTCCGACCTCCGGAAGGGGTCAAACCACCAAATCTCAACCAAAAAGTACACGATATTTCTGAATAACTTTTTTTCTGAACGTCGTAGAGACTTGGGCATTTCACACAGACTAAATGGGAGACAGCCACGCACCCAAACCAAATTTCAGCCCGTTTCGAGCAAGCAGCGCAGAGTTATTCACCCTAGGGTGAATAGGGTTAGGGCTGAAATGAGGGTTAGGGTTAGGGTTAGGGTTGCAATTAGGGTTAGGGTTGCAGCCAGGGTTAGGGTTAGGGTTGGGGAGGAAACCCCATTGGAGATCAAGATATTCTTGAATAACTTTTGTTCTGAAGGTCATAGAGACTTGGAAGTCGGTTCCATCTCAACTAATGTGGGGATGCCCGATCCATTGCTACCATCGCCGAGCTTCTCCGACCTCCGGAAGGGGTCAAACCACCAAATCTCAACCAAAAAGTACACGATATTTCTGAATAACTTTTTTTCTGAACGTCGTAGAGACTTGGGCATTTCACACATACTAAATGGGAGACAGCCACGCACCCACACCGAATTTCAGCCCGTTTCGAGCAAGCAGCGCAGAGTTATTCACCCTAGGGTGAATAGGGTTAGGGCTGAAATGAGGGTTAGGGTTAGGGTTAGGGTTGCAATTAGGGTTAGGGTTGCAGCCAGGGTTAGGGTTAGGGTTGGGGAGGAAACCCCATTGGAGATCAAGATATTCTTGAATAACTTTTGTTCTGAAGGTCATAGAGACTTGGAAGTCGGTTCCATCTCAACTAATGTGGGGATGCCCGATCCATTGCTACCATCGCCGAGCTTCTCCGACCTCCGGAAGGGGTCAAACCACCAAATCTCAACCAAAAAGTACACGATATTTCTGAATAACTTTTTTTCTGAACGTCGTAGAGACTTGGGCATTTCACACAGACTAAATGGGAGACAGCCACGCACCCACACCAAATTTCAGCCCGTTTCAAGCAAGCAGCGCAGAGTTATTCACCCTAGGGTGAATAGGGTTAGGGCTGAAATGAGGGTTAGGGTTAGGGTTAGGGTTGCAATTAGGGTTAGGGTTGCAGCCAGGGTTAAGGTTAGGGTTGGGGAGGAAACCCCATTGGAGATCAAGATATTCTTGAATAACTTTTGTTCTGAAGGTCATAGAGACTTGGAAGTCGGTTCCATCTCAACTAATGTGGGGATGCCCGATCCATTGCTACCATCGCCGAGCTTCTCCGACCTCCGGAAGGGGTCAAACCACCAAATCTCAACCAAAAAGTACACGATATTTCTGAATAACTTTTTTTCTGAACGTCGTAGAGACTTGGGCATTTCACACATACTAAATGGGAGACAGCCACGCACCCACACCAAATTTCAGCCCGTTTCGAGCAAGCAGCGCAGAGTTATTCACCCTAGGGTGAATAGGGTTAGGGCTGAAATGAGGGTTAGGGTTAGGGTTAGGGTTGCAATTAGGGTTAGGGTTGCAGCCAGGGTTAAGGTTAGGGTTGGGGAGGAAACCCCATTGGAGATCAAGATATTCTTGAATAACTTTTGTTCTGAAGGTCATAGAGACTTGGAAGTCGGTTCCATCTCAACTAATGTGGGGATGCCCGATCCATTGCTACCATCGCCGAGCTTCTCCGACCTCCGGAAGGGGTCAAACCACCAAATCTCAACCAAAAAGTACACGATATTTCTGAATAACTTTTTTTCTGAACGTCGTAGAGACTTGGGCATTTCACACATACTAAATGGGAGACAGCCACGCACCCACACCAAATTTCAGCCCGTTTCGAGCAAGCAGCGCAGAGTTATTCACCCTAGGGTGAATAGGGTTAGGGCTGAAATGAGGGTTAGGGTTAGGGTTAGGGTTGCAATTAGGGTTAGGGTTGCAGCCAGGGTTAGGGTTAGGGTTGGGGAGGAAACCCCATTGGAGATCAAGATATTCTTGAATAACTTTTGTTCTGAAGGTCATAGAGACTTGGAAGTCGGTTCCATCTCAACTAATGTGGGGATGCCCGATCCATTGCTACCATCGCCGAGCTTCTCCGACCTCCGGAAGGGGTCAAACCACCAAATCTCAACCAAAAAGTACACGATATTTCTGAATAACTTTTTTTCTGAACGTCGTAGAGACTTGGGCATTTCACACAGACTAAATGGGAGACAGCCACGCACCCACACCAAATTTCAGCCCGTTTCAAGCAAGCAGCGCAGAGTTATTCACCCTAGGGTGAATAGGGTTAGGGCTGAAATGAGGGTTAGGGTTAGGGTTAGGGTTGCAATTAGGGTTAGGGTTGCAGCCAGGGTTAAGGTTAGGGTTGGGGAGGAAACCCCATTGGAGATCAAGATATTCTTGAATAACTTTTGTTCTGAAGGTCATAGAGACTTGGAAGTCGGTTCCATCTCAACTAATGTGGGGATGCCCGATCCATTGCTACCATCGCCGAGCTTCTCCGACCTCCGGAAGGGGTCAAACCACCAAATCTCAACCAAAAAGTACACGATATTTCTGAATAACTTTTTTTCTGAACGTCGTAGAGACTTGGGCATTTCACACATACTAAATGGGAGACAGCCACGCACCCACACCAAATTTCAGCCCGTTTCGAGCAAGCAGCGCAGAGTTATTCACCCTAGGGTGAATAGGGTTAGGGCTGAAATGAGGGTTAGGGTTAGGGTTAGGGTTGCAATTAGGGTTAGGGTTGCAGCCAGGGTTAGGGTTAGGGTTGGGGAGGAAACCCCATTGGAGATCAAGATATTCTTGAATAACTTTTGTTCTGAAGGTCATAGAGACTTGGAAGTCGGTTCCATCTCAACTAATGTGGGGATGCCCGATCCATTGCTACCATCGCCGAGCTTCTCCGACCTCCGGAAGGGGTCAAACCACCAAATCTCAACCAAAAAGTACACGATATTTCTGAATAACTTTTTTTCTGAACGTCGTAGAGACTTGGGCATTTCACACAGACTAAATGGGAGACAGCCACGCACCCACACCAAATTTCAGCCCGTTTCAAGCAAGCAGCGCAGAGTTATTCACCCTAGGGTGAATAGGGTTAGGGTTGCAATTAGGGTTAGGGTTGCAGCCAGGGTTAGGGTTAGGGTTGGGGAGGAAACCCCATTGGAGATCAAGATATTCTTGAATAACTTTTGTTCTGAAGGTCATAGAGACTTGGAAGTCGGTTCCATCTCAACTAATGTGGGGATGCCCGATCCATTGCTACCATCGCCGAGCTTCTCCGACCTCCGGAAGGGGTCAAACCACCAAATCTCAACCAAAAAGTACACGATATTTCTGAATAACTTTTTTTCTGAACGTCGTAGAGACTTGGGCATTTCACACATACTAAATGGGAGACAGCCACGCACCCACACTGAATTTCAGCCCGTTTCGAGCAAGCAGCGCAGAGTTATTCACCCTAGGGTGAATAGGGTTAGGGCTGAAATGAGGGTTAGGGTTAGGGTTAGGGTTGCAATTAGGGTTAGGGTTGCAGCCAGGGTTAGGGTTAGGGTTGGGGAGGAAACCCCATTGGAGATCAAGATATTCTTGAATAACTTTTGTTCTGAAGGTCATAGAGACTTGGAAGTCGGTTCCATCTCAACTAATGTGGGGATGCCCGATCCATTGCTACCATCGCCGAGCTTCTCCGACCTCCGGAAGGGGTCAAACCACCAAATCTCAACCAAAAAGTACACGATATTTCTGAATAACTTTTTTTCTGAACGTCGTAGAGACTTGGGCATTTCACACAGACTAAATGGGAGACAGCCACGCACCCAAACCAAATTTCAGCCCGTTTCGAGCAAGCAGCGCAGAGTTATTCACCCTAGGGTGAATAGGGTTAGGGCTGAAATGAGGGTTAGGGTTAGGGTTAGGGTTGCAATTAGGGTTAGGGTTGCAGCCAGGGTTAGGGTTAGGGTTGGGGAGGAAACCCCATTGGAGATCAAGATATTCTTGAATAACTTTTGTTCTGAAGGTCATAGAGACTTGGAAGTCGGTTCCATCTCAACTAATGTGGGGATGCCCGATCCATTGCTACCATCGCCGAGCTTCTCCGACCTCCGGAAGGGGTCAAACCACCAAATCTCAACCAAAAAGTACACGATATTTCTGAATAACTTTTTTTCTGAACGTCGTAGAGACTTGGGCATTTCACACATACTAAATGGGAGACAGCCACGCACCCACACCGAATTTCAGCCCGTTTCGAGCAAGCAGCGCAGAGTTATTCACCCTAGGGTGAATAGGGTTAGGGCTGAAATGAGGGTTAGGGTTAGGGTTAGGGTTGCAATTAGGGTTAGGGTTGCAGCCAGGGTTAGGGTTAGGGTTGGGGAGGAAACCCCATTGGAGATCAAGATATTCTTGAATAACTTTTGTTCTGAAGGTCATAGAGACTTGGAAGTCGGTTCCATCTCAACTAATGTGGGGATGCCCGATCCATTGCTACCATCGCCGAGCTTCTCCGACCTCCGGAAGGGGTCAAACCACCAAATCTCAACCAAAAAGTACACGATATTTCTGAATAACTTTTTTTCTGAACGTCGTAGAGACTTGGGCATTTCACACATACTAAATGGGAGACAGCCACGCACCCACACCAAATTTCAGCCCGTTTCGAGCAAGCAGCGCAGAGTTATTCACCCTAGGGTGAATAGGGTTAGGGCTGAAATGAGGGTTAGGGTTAGGGTTAGGGTTGCAATTAGGGTTAGGGTTGCAGCCAGGGTTAGGGTTAGGGTTGGGGAGGAAACCCCATTGGAGATCAAGATATTCTTGAATAACTTTTGTTCTGAAGGTCATAGAGACTTGGAAGTCGGTTCCATCTCAACTAATGTGGGGATGCCCGATCCATTGCTACCATCGCCGAGCTTCTCCGACCTCCGGAAGGGGTCAAACCACCAAATCTCAACCAAAAAGTACACGATATTTCTGAATAACTTTTTTTCTGAACGTCGTAGAGACTTGGGCATTTCACACAGACTAAATGGGAGACAGCCACGCACCCACACCAAATTTCAGCCCGTTTCAAGCAAGCAGCGCAGAGTTATTC
This sequence comes from Paralichthys olivaceus, assembly GCF_024713975.1. Lineage (NCBI taxonomy): Eukaryota > Metazoa > Chordata > Actinopteri > Pleuronectiformes > Paralichthyidae > Paralichthys > Paralichthys olivaceus. The sequence continues at coordinate 7,719,907 of NC_091103.1, forward strand.
ACCCTAGGGTGAATAGGGTTAGGGCTGAAATGAGGGTTAGGGTTAGGGTTAGGGTTGCAATTAGGGTTAGGGTTGCAGCCAGGGTTAAGGTTAGGGTTGGGGAGGAAACCCCATTGGAGATCAAGATATTCTTGAATAACTTTTGTTCTGAAGGTCATAGAGACTTGGAAGTCGGTTCCATCTCAACTAATGTGGGGATGCCCGATCCATTGCTACCATCGCCGAGCTTCTCCGACCTCCGGAAGGGGTCAAACCACCAAATCTCAACCAAAAAGTACACGATATTTCTGAATAACTTTTTTTCTGAACGTCGTAGAGACTTGGGCATTTCACACATACTAAATGGGAGACAGCCACGCACCCACACCAAATTTCAGCCCGTTTCGAGCAAGCAGCGCAGAGTTATTCACCCTAGGGTGAATAGGGTTAGGGCTGAAATGAGGGTTAGGGTTAGGGTTAGGGTTGCAATTAGGGTTAGGGTTGCAGCCAGGGTTAAGGTTAGGGTTGGGGAGGAAACCCCATTGGAGATCAAGATATTCTTGAATAACTTTTGTTCTGAAGGTCATAGAGACTTGGAAGTCGGTTCCATCTCAACTAATGTGGGGATGCCCGATCCATTGCTACCATCGCCGAGCTTCTCCGACCTCCGGAAGGGGTCAAACCACCAAATCTCAACCAAAAAGTACACGATATTTCTGAATAACTTTTTTTCTGAACGTCGTAGAGACTTGGGCATTTCACACATACTAAATGGGAGACAGCCACGCACCCACACCAAATTTCAGCCCGTTTCGAGCAAGCAGCGCAGAGTTATTCACCCTAGGGTGAATAGGGTTAGGGCTGAAATGAGGGTTAGGGTTAGGGTTAGGGTTGCAATTAGGGTTAGGGTTGCAGCCAGGGTTAGGGTTAGGGTTGGGGAGGAAACCCCATTGGAGATCAAGATATTCTTGAATAACTTTTGTTCTGAAGGTCATAGAGACTTGGAAGTCGGTTCCATCTCAACTAATGTGGGGATGCCCGATCCATTGCTACCATCGCCGAGCTTCTCCGACCTCCGGAAGGGGTCAAACCACCAAATCTCAACCAAAAAGTACACGATATTTCTGAATAACTTTTTTTCTGAACGTCGTAGAGACTTGGGCATTTCACACAGACTAAATGGGAGACAGCCACGCACCCACACCAAATTTCAGCCCGTTTCAAGCAAGCAGCGCAGAGTTATTCACCCTAGGGTGAATAGGGTTAGGGCTGAAATGAGGGTTAGGGTTAGGGTTAGGGTTGCAATTAGGGTTAGGGTTGCAGCCAGGGTTAAGGTTAGGGTTGGGGAGGAAACCCCATTGGAGATCAAGATATTCTTGAATAACTTTTGTTCTGAAGGTCATAGAGACTTGGAAGTCGGTTCCATCTCAACTAATGTGGGGATGCCCGATCCATTGCTACCATCGCCGAGCTTCTCCGACCTCCGGAAGGGGTCAAACCACCAAATCTCAACCAAAAAGTACACGATATTTCTGAATAACTTTTTTTCTGAACGTCGTAGAGACTTGGGCATTTCACACATACTAAATGGGAGACAGCCACGCACCCACACCAAATTTCAGCCCGTTTCGAGCAAGCAGCGCAGAGTTATTCACCCTAGGGTGAATAGGGTTAGGGCTGAAATGAGGGTTAGGGTTAGGGTTAGGGTTGCAATTAGGGTTAGGGTTGCAGCCAGGGTTAGGGTTAGGGTTGGGGAGGAAACCCCATTGGAGATCAAGATATTCTTGAATAACTTTTGTTCTGAAGGTCATAGAGACTTGGAAGTCGGTTCCATCTCAACTAATGTGGGGATGCCCGATCCATTGCTACCATCGCCGAGCTTCTCCGACCTCCGGAAGGGGTCAAACCACCAAATCTCAACCAAAAAGTACACGATATTTCTGAATAACTTTTTTTCTGAACGTCGTAGAGACTTGGGCATTTCACACAGACTAAATGGGAGACAGCCACGCACCCACACCAAATTTCAGCCCGTTTCAAGCAAGCAGCGCAGAGTTATTCACCCTAGGGTGAATAGGGTTAGGGTTGCAATTAGGGTTAGGGTTGCAGCCAGGGTTAGGGTTAGGGTTGGGGAGGAAACCCCATTGGAGATCAAGATATTCTTGAATAACTTTTGTTCTGAAGGTCATAGAGACTTGGAAGTCGGTTCCATCTCAACTAATGTGGGGATGCCCGATCCATTGCTACCATCGCCGAGCTTCTCCGACCTCCGGAAGGGGTCAAACCACCAAATCTCAACCAAAAAGTACACGATATTTCTGAATAACTTTTTTTCTGAACGTCGTAGAGACTTGGGCATTTCACACATACTAAATGGGAGACAGCCACGCACCCACACTGAATTTCAGCCCGTTTCGAGCAAGCAGCGCAGAGTTATTCACCCTAGGGTGAATAGGGTTAGGGCTGAAATGAGGGTTAGGGTTAGGGTTAGGGTTGCAATTAGGGTTAGGGTTGCAGCCAGGGTTAGGGTTAGGGTTGGGGAGGAAACCCCATTGGAGATCAAGATATTCTTGAATAACTTTTGTTCTGAAGGTCATAGAGACTTGGAAGTCGGTTCCATCTCAACTAATGTGGGGATGCCCGATCCATTGCTACCATCGCCGAGCTTCTCCGACCTCCGGAAGGGGTCAAACCACCAAATCTCAACCAAAAAGTACACGATATTTCTGAATAACTTTTTTTCTGAACGTCGTAGAGACTTGGGCATTTCACACAGACTAAATGGGAGACAGCCACGCACCCAAACCAAATTTCAGCCCGTTTCGAGCAAGCAGCGCAGAGTTATTCACCCTAGGGTGAATAGGGTTAGGGCTGAAATGAGGGTTAGGGTTAGGGTTAGGGTTGCAATTAGGGTTAGGGTTGCAGCCAGGGTTAGGGTTAGGGTTGGGGAGGAAACCCCATTGGAGATCAAGATATTCTTGAATAACTTTTGTTCTGAAGGTCATAGAGACTTGGAAGTCGGTTCCATCTCAACTAATGTGGGGATGCCCGATCCATTGCTACCATCGCCGAGCTTCTCCGACCTCCGGAAGGGGTCAAACCACCAAATCTCAACCAAAAAGTACACGATATTTCTGAATAACTTTTTTTCTGAACGTCGTAGAGACTTGGGCATTTCACACATACTAAATGGGAGACAGCCACGCACCCACACCGAATTTCAGCCCGTTTCGAGCAAGCAGCGCAGAGTTATTCACCCTAGGGTGAATAGGGTTAGGGCTGAAATGAGGGTTAGGGTTAGGGTTAGGGTTGCAATTAGGGTTAGGGTTGCAGCCAGGGTTAGGGTTAGGGTTGGGGAGGAAACCCCATTGGAGATCAAGATATTCTTGAATAACTTTTGTTCTGAAGGTCATAGAGACTTGGAAGTCGGTTCCATCTCAACTAATGTGGGGATGCCCGATCCATTGCTACCATCGCCGAGCTTCTCCGACCTCCGGAAGGGGTCAAACCACCAAATCTCAACCAAAAAGTACACGATATTTCTGAATAACTTTTTTTCTGAACGTCGTAGAGACTTGGGCATTTCACACATACTAAATGGGAGACAGCCACGCACCCACACCAAATTTCAGCCCGTTTCGAGCAAGCAGCGCAGAGTTATTCACCCTAGGGTGAATAGGGTTAGGGCTGAAATGAGGGTTAGGGTTAGGGTTAGGGTTGCAATTAGGGTTAGGGTTGCAGCCAGGGTTAGGGTTAGGGTTGGGGAGGAAACCCCATTGGAGATCAAGATATTCTTGAATAACTTTTGTTCTGAAGGTCATAGAGACTTGGAAGTCGGTTCCATCTCAACTAATGTGGGGATGCCCGATCCATTGCTACCATCGCCGAGCTTCTCCGACCTCCGGAAGGGGTCAAACCACCAAATCTCAACCAAAAAGTACACGATATTTCTGAATAACTTTTTTTCTGAACGTCGTAGAGACTTGGGCATTTCACACAGACTAAATGGGAGACAGCCACGCACCCACACCAAATTTCAGCCCGTTTCAAGCAAGCAGCGCAGAGTTATTCACCCTAGGGTGAATAGGGTTAGGGCTGAAATGAGGGTTAGGGTTAGGGTTAGGGTTGCAATTAGGGTTAGGGTTGCAGCCAGGGTTAGGGTTAGGGTTGGGGAGGAAACCCCATTGGAGATCAAGATATTCTTGAATAACTTTTGTTCTGAAGGTCATAGAGACTTGGAAGTCGGTTCCATCTAAACTAATGTGGGGATGCCCGATCCATTGCTACCATCGCCGAGCTTCTCCGACCTCCGGAAGGGGTCAAACCACCAAATCTCAACCAAAAAGTACACGATATTTCTGAATAACTTTTTTTCTGAACGTCGTAGAGACTTGGGCATTTCACACAGACTAAATGGGAGACAGCCACGCACCCACACCAAATTTCAGCCCGTTTCAAGCAAGCAGCGCAGAGTTATTCACCCTAGGGTGAATAGGGTTAGGGCTGAAATGAGGGTTAGGGTTAGGGTTAGGGTTGCAATTAGGGTTAGGGTTGCAGCCAGGGTTAAGGTTAGGGTTGGGGAGGAAACCCCATTGGAGATCAAGATATTCTTGAATAACTTTTGTTCTGAAGGTCATAGAGACTTGGAAGTCGGTTCCATCTCAACTAATGTGGGGATGCCCGATCCATTGCTACCATCGCCGAGCTTCTCCGACCTCCGGAAGGGGTCAAACCACCAAATCTCAACCAAAAAGTACACGATATTTCTGAATAACTTTTTTTCTGAACGTCGTAGAGACTTGGGCATTTCACACATACTAAATGGGAGACAGCCACGCACCCACACCAAATTTCAGCCCGTTTCGAGCAAGCAGCGCAGAGTTATTCACCCTAGGGTGAATAGGGTTAGGGCTGAAATGAGGGTTAGGGTTAGGGTTAGGGTTGCAATTAGGGTTAGGCTTGCAGCCAGGGTTAGGGTTAGGGTTGGGGAGGAAACCCCATTGGAGATCAAGATATTCTTGAATAACTTTTGTTCTGAAGGTCATAGAGACTTGGAAGTCGGTTCCATCTCAACTAATGTGGGGATGCCCGATCCATTGCTACCATCGCCGAGCTTCTCCGACCTCCGGAAGGGGTCAAACCACCAAATCTCAACCAAAAAGTACATGATATTTCTGAATAACTTTTTTTCTGAACGTCGTAGAGACTTGGGCATTTCACACATACTAAATGGGAGACAGCCACGCACCCACACCAAATTTCAGCCCGTTTCGAGCAAGCAGCGCAGAGTTATTCACCCTAGGGTGAATAGGGTTAGGGCTGAAATGAGGGTTAGGGATAGGGTTAGGGTTGCAATTAGGGTTAGGGTTGCAGCCAGGGTTAGGGTTAGGGTTGGGGAGGAAACCCCATTGGAGATCAAGATATTCTTGAATAACTTTTGTTCTGAAGGTCATAGAGACTTGGAAGTCGGTTCCATCTCAACTAATGTGGGGATGCCCGATCCATTGCTACCATCGCCGAGCTTCTCCGACCTCCGGAAGGGGTCAAACCACCAAATCTCAACCAAAAAGTACACGATATTTCTGAATAACTTTTTTTCTGAACGTCGTAGAGACTTGGGCATTTCACACATACTAAATGGGAGACAGCCACACACCCACACCAAATTTCAGCCCGTTTCGAGCAAGCAGCGCAGAGTTATTCACCCTAGGGTGAATAGGGTTAGGGCTGAAATGAGGGTTAGGGATAGGGTTAGGGTTGCAATTAGGGTTAGGGTTGCAGCCAGGGTTAGGGTTAGGGTTGGGGAGGAAACCCCATTGGAGATCAAGATATTCTTGAATAACTTTTGTTCTGAAGGTCATAGAGACTTGGAAGTCGGTTCCATCTCAACTAATGTGGGGATGCCCGATCCATTGCTACCATCGCCGAGCTTCTCCGACCTCCGGAAGGGGTCAAACCACCAAATCTCAACCAAAAAGTACACGATATTTCTGAATAACTTTTTTTCTGAACGTCGTAGAGACTTGGGCATTTCACACATACTAAATGGGAGACAGCCACGCACCCACACCAAATTTCAGCCCGTTTCGAGCAAGCAGCGCAGAGTTATTCACCCTAGGGTGAATAGGGTTAGGGCTGAAATGAGGGTTAGGGTTAGGGTTAGGGTTGCAATTAGGGTTAGGGTTGCAGCCAGGGTTAGGGTTAGGGTTGGGGAGGAAACCCCATTGGAGATCAAGATATTCTTGAATAACTTTTGTTCTGAAGGTCATAGAGACTTGGAAGTCGGTTCCATCTTAACTAATGTGGGGATGCCCGATCCATTGCTACCATCGCTGAGCTTCTCCGACCTCCGGAAGGGGTCAAACCACCAAATCTCAACCAAAAAGTACACGATATTTCTGAATAACTTTTTTTCTGAACGTCGTAGAGACTTGGGCATTTCACACAGACTAAATGGGAGACAGCCACGCACCCACACCAAATTTCAGCCCGTTTCGAGCAAGCAGCGCAGAGTTATTCACCCTAGGGTGAATAGGGTTAGGGCTGAAATGAGGGTTAGGGTTAGGGTTAGGGTTGCAATTAGGGTTAGGGTTGCAGCCAGGGTTAGGGTTAGGGTTGGGGAGGAAACCCCATTGGAGATCAAGATATTCTTGAATAACTTTTGTTCTGAAGGTCATAGAGACTTGGAAGTCGGTTCCATCTCAACTAATGTGGGGATGCCCGATCCATTGCTACCATCGCCGAGCTTCTCCGACCTCCGGAAGGGGTCAAACCACCAAATCTCAACCAAAAAGTACACGATATTTCTGAATAACTTTTTTTCTGAACGTCGTAGAGACTTGGGCATTTCACACAGACTAAATGGGAGACAGCCACGCACCCACACCAAATTTCAGCCCGTTTCGAGCAAGCAGCGCAGAGTTATTCACCCTAGGGTGAATAGGGTTAGGGCTGAAATGAGGGTTAGGGTTAGGGTTAGGGTTGCAATTAGGGTTAGGGTTGCAGCCAGGGTTAGGGTTAGGGTTGGGGAGGAAACCCCATTGGAGATCAAGATATTCTTGAATAACTTTTGTTCTGAAGGTCATAGAGACTTGGAAGTCGGTTCCATCTCAACTAATGTGGGGATGCCCGATCCATTGCTACCATCGCCGAGCTTCTCCGACCTCCGGAAGGGGTCAAACCACCAAATCTCAACCAAAAAGTACACGATATTTCTGAATAACTTTTTTTCTGAACGTCATAGAGACTTGGGCATTTCACACAGACTAAATGGGAGACAGCCACGCACCCACACCAAATTTCAGCCCGTTTCGAGCAAGCAGCGCAGAGTTATTCACCCTAGGGTGAATAGGGTTAGGGCTGAAATGAGGGTTAGGGTTAGGGTTAGGGTTGCAATTAGGGTTAGGGTTGCAGCCAGGGTTAGGGTTAGGGTTGGGGAGGAAACCCCATTGGAGATCAAGATATTCTTGAATAACTTTTGTTCTGAAGGTCATAGAGACTTGGAAGTCGGTTCCATCTCAACTAATGTGGGGATGCCCGATCCATTGCTACCATCGCCGAGCTTCTCCGACCTCCGGAAGGGGTCAAACCACCAAATCTCAACCAAAAAGTACACGATATTTCTGAATAACTTTTTTTCTGAACGTCGTAGAGACTTGGGCATTTCACACAGACTAAATGGGAGACAGCCACGCACCCACACCAAATTTCAGCCCGTTTCGAGCAAGCAGCGCAGAGTTATTCACCCTAGGGTGAATAGGGTTAGGGCTGAAATGAGGGTTAGGGTTAGGGTTAGGGTTGCAATTAGGGTTAGGGTTGCAGCCAGGGTTAGGGTTAGGGTTGGGGAGGAAACCCCATTGGAGATCAAGATATTCTTGAATAACTTTTGTTCTGAAGGTCATAGAGACTTGGAAGTCGGTTCCATCTCAACTAATGTGGGGATGCCCGATCCATTGCTACCATCGCCGAGCTTCTCCGACCTCCGGAAGGGGTCAAACCACCAAATCTCAACCAAAAAGTACACGATATTTCTGAATAACTTTTTTTCTGAACGTCGTAGAGACTTGGGCATTTCACACAGACTAAATGGGAGACAGCCACGCACCCACACCAAATTTCAGCCCGTTTCGAGCAAGCAGCGCAGAGTTATTCACCCTAGGGTGAATAGGGTTAGGGCTGAAATGAGGGTTAGGGTTAGGGTTGCAATTAGGGTTAGGGTTGCAGCCAGGGTTAGGGTTAGGGTTGGGGAGGAAACCCCATTGGAGATCAAGATATTCTTGAATAACTTTTGTTCTGAAGGTCATAGAGACTTGGAAGTCGGTTCCATCTCAACTAATGTGGGGATGCCCGATCCATTGCTACCATCGCCGAGCTTCTCCGACCTCCGGAAGGGGTCAAACCACCAAATCTCAACCAAAAAGTACACGATATTTCTGAATAACTTTTTTTCTGAACGTCGTAGAGACTTGGGCATTTCACACATACTAAATGGGAGACAGCCACGCACCCACATCAAATTTCAGCCCGTTTCGAGCAAGCAGCGCAGAGTTATTCACCCTAGGGTGAATAGGGTTAGGGCTGAAATGAGGGTTAGGGTTAGGGTTAGGGTTGCAATTAGGGTTAGGGTTGCAGCCAGGGTTAGGGTTAGGGTTGGGGAGGAAACCCCATTGGAGATCAAGATATTCTTGAATAACTTTTGTTCTGAAGGTCATAGAGACTTGGAAGTCGGTTCCATCTCAACTAATGTGGGGATGCCCGATCCATTGCTACCATCGCCGAGCTTCTCCGACCTCCGGAAGGGGTCAAACCACCAAATCTCAACCAAAAAGTACACGATATTTCTGAATAACTTTTTTTCTGAACGTCGTAGAGACTTGGGCATTTCACACAGACTAAATGGGAGACAGCCACGCACCCACACCAAATTTCAGCCCGTTTCGAGCAAGCAGCGCAGAGTTATTCACCCTAGGGTGAATAGGGTTAGGGCTGAAATGAGGGTTAGGGTTAGGGTTAGGGTTGCAATTAGGGTTAGGGTTGCAGCCAGGGTTAGGGTTAGGGTTGGGGAGGAAACCCCATTGGAGATCAAGATATTCTTGAATAACTTTTGTTCTGAAGGTCATAGAGACTTGGAAGTCGGTTCCATCTCAACTAATGTGGGGATGCCCGATCCATTGCTACCATCGCCGAGCTTCTCCGACCTCCGGAAGGGGTCAAACCACCAAATCTCAACCAAAAAGTACACGATATTTCTGAATAACTTTTTTTCTGAACGTCGTAGAGACTTGGGCATTTCACACATACTAAATGGGAGACAGCCACGCACCCACACCAAATTTCAGCCCGTTTCGAGCAAGCAGCGCAGAGTTATTCACCCTAGGGTGAATAGGGTTAGGGATGAAATGAGGGTTAGGGTTAGGGTTAGGGTTGCAATTAGGGTTAGGGTTGCAGCCAGGGTTAGGGTTAGGGTTGGGGAGGAAACCCCATTGGAGATCAAGATATTCTTGAATAACTTTTTTTCTGAAGGTCATAGAGACTTGGAAGTCGGTTCCATCTCAACTAATGTGGGGATGCCCGATCCATTGCTACCATCGCCGAGCTTCTCCGACCTCCGGAAGGGGTCAAACCACCAAATCTCAACCAAAAAGTACACGATATTTCTGAATAACTTTTTTTCTGAACGTCGTAGAGACTTGGGCATTTCACACAGACTAAATGGGAGACAGCCACGCACCCACACCAAATTTCAGCCCGTTTCGAGCAAGCAGCGCAGAGTTATTCACCCTAGGGTGAATAGGGTTAGGGCTGAAATGAGGGTTAGGGTTAGGGTTAGGGTTGCAATTAGGGTTAGGGTTGCAGCCAGGGTTAGGGTTAGGGTTGGGGAGGAAACCCCATTGGAGATCAAGATATTCTTGAATAACTTTTGTTCTGAAGGTCATAGAGACTTGGAAGTCGGTTCCATCTCAACTAATGTGGGGATGCCCGATCCATTGCTACCATCGCCGAGCTTCTCCGACCTCCGGAAGGGGTCAAACCACCAAATCTCAACCAAAAAGTACACGATATTTCTGAATAACTTTTTTTCTGAACGTCGTAGAGACTTGGGCATTTCACACAGACTAAATGGGAGACAGCCACGCACCCACACCAAATTTCAGCCCGTTTCGAGCAAGCAGCGCAGAGTTATTCACCCTAGGGTGAATAGGGTTAGGGCTGAAATGAGGGTTAGGGTTAGGGTTAGGGTTGCAATTAGGGTTAGGGTTGCAGCCAGGGTTAGGGTTAGGGTTGGGGAGGAAACCCCATTGGAGATCAAGATATTCTTGAATAACTTTTGTTCTGAAGGTCATAGAGACTTGGAAGTCGGTTCCATCTCAACTAATGTGGGGATGCCCGATCCATTGCTACCATCGCCGAGCTTCTCCGACCTCCGGAAGGGGTCAAACCACCAAATCTCAACCAAAAAGTACACGATATTTCTGAATAACTTTTTTTCTGAACGTCGTAGAGACTTGGGCATTTCACACATACTAAATGGGAGACAGCCACGCACCCACACCAAATTTCAGCCCGTTTCGAGCAAGCAGCGCAGAGTTATTCACCCTAGGGTGAATAGGGTTAGGGCTGAAATGAGGGTTAGGGTTAGGGTTAGGGTTGCAATTAGGGTTAGGGTTGCAGCCAGGGTTAGGGTTAGGGTTGGGGAGGAAACCCCATTGGAGATCAAGATATTCTTGAATAACTTTTGTTCTGAAGGTCATAGAGACTTGGAAGTCGGTTCCATCTCAACTAATGTGGGGATGCCCGATCCATTGCTACCATCGCCGAGCTTCTCCGACCTCCGGAAGGGGTCAAACCACCAAATCTCAACCAAAAAGTACACGATATTTCTGAATAACTTTTTTTCTGAACGTCGTAGAGACTTGGGCATTTCACACATACTAAATGGGAGACAGCCACGCACCCACACCAAATTTCAGCCCGTTTCGAGCAAGCAGCGCAGAGTTATTCACCCTAGGGTGAATAGGGTTAGGGCTGAAATGAGGGTTAGGGTTAGGGTTAGGGTTGCAATTAGGGTTAGGGTTGCAGCCAGGGTTAGGGTTAGGGTTGGGGAGGAAACCCCATTGGAGATCAAGATATTCTTGAATAACTTTTGTTCTGAAGGTCATAGAGACTTGGAAGTCGGTTCCATCTCAACTAATGTGGGGATGCCCGATCCATTGCTACCATCGCCGAGCTTCTCCGACCTCCGGAAGGGGTAAAACCACCAAATCTCAACCAAAAAGTACACGATATTTCTGAATAACTTTTTTTCTGAACGTCGTAGAGACTTGGGCATTTCACACATACTAAATGGGAGACAGCCACACAGCCACGCACCCACACCAAATTTTAGCCCGTTTCGAGCAAGCAGCGCAGCGTTATTCACCATAGGGTGAATAGGGTTAGGGCTGAAATGAGGGTTAGGGTTAGGGTTGCAATTAGGGTTAGGGTTGCAGCCAGGGTTAGGGTTGGGGAGGAAACCCCATTGGAGATCAAGATATTCTTGAATAACTTTTGTTCTGAAGGTCATAGAGACTTGGAAGTCGGTTCCATCTCAACTAATGTGGGGATGCCCGATCCATTGCTACCATCCCCGAGCTTCTACGACCTCCGGAAGGTGTCTACGGCCATGTTTACATATTCACCACAGGTTCTCTTTCATGTTGGGAAGGGGAGGTTGAACTGAGGAGCATTCAGCTGCAAAATGCAACTTCATCTCTAGATATCACCAAAATCTACACACTGAACCTTAAATACATTTTTCTCAAAGATGGTTTCTGGGATTCTGGGCAGTTCTTATCACACTGGTGTTTGTCCAAATGCAAATTCTTGAGGGAAGTTAATTAGTTATTTGAAATGTGGGATGAAAGTGACTCACGAATGGTCAATCTTGTTTATCGACAGGATCTCGCTACAGACACGTACTCAGCATACAATCTTGAAAATGTTTATTTAAAGATGACTAACAGTTTAATGACTAGACAAACATATTGCAGGGAACAAAGTTTCACTTTCAAACTATTCAACTTTTCAAAAACGTGGCTCGGCACACCCTTTCTTCATTTGTCTGTTTCAGTGCTGCAGACAGTGCTAAATTACAGAGACGTCAATAAGATGCTACTCTGAGCATCTAAAATTATCTGTAGCTGTCTGCCATCTGTCTGAGAGGGCTTTAAAAGCCGACTGCAGTGATTCTTTTTAATTCAGAGCATTAAAGCAATGGTATGATTGACGTGAAAGATTAACACATATGTAATATGGCTGACAATTTAGTTTTCGTTGACTTCTAAATGCAGAGTGGAGATATAATTATTAATTATGCTTCTGTTCAGCAACATGTTTTGTGATAGAGATTCAATGTGTATTTACTGCCTGCCTTCTTTCTACCTACCTTCAATGAAGTGCATCTTAGTCTTTAAGCCCTGCAGACATAAGGCTTCATAACCAGCTGCGGGTGCAGAGGCCTGGTTAAAAGAGCTCATATATGCTGCCTGTGTGAAGTTACACCCATTCTACCCTGCCCAGAAAATAAATGGGGTGCAGGAGTGCAGCAACCAGCCATGGTGGAGTGGTGACAGATCAGTTAGCACCTATCACTGTCTCTATTCCGTCATTCTGTCGTCATCATCACACCTATTTTCCCTTTATATTTTTTGTGCCTATATCTCTGACAAAGAAAGTGACACACAATTATCCTCCATTTCCTCTCCTCCTCCCTACTCCATTTCTTTCTCCCCTCTTTCATTTATTTCTCTCTTCACGACTACAAACCTTCCTCCCCTCTTTCTCCCCCACTTCCATCTAGACTGATTTAGAGTTTCTGGACCCTCGTGGTCGGACTCCTCTCCACCTGGCTGTCACACTGGGCCAGCTGGAATGCACCAGGGTCCTGCTGCAGAATGGAGCTGACGTCAGCAAGGAAAACCGCAATGGATGGACCGGTGAGTGTGTGTGCATATGTGTGCGTTTGGTGTCCAGGTATTGCTTATGTTATTGGACCGAACACGTTTTTACAGTCACATAATGGGGTAAGTAAATCAGGAAATTTGAAGGTGAAGAAATATTTTAAGGTTAGATTTAGACGAAGGTAATAATAAGGGAAAGACAAGTAGTAACTACAGTTAAGATTAGGAAAGGAAATTAAAGTAAGTCAATGCAATGTACTTCCGAGTCATAGACACATGTCAGGGAGTGTGTGCTCATTGGCTTGTGTGTGTTTCACAAAAAAACAGGCTTCATGTTGCATTTTATTCACTTATATTGTTGTAATATTTGTAAAAAAAACTAATTATGAAACTGCAGTAGAATTAATATAACAAAATACTTTTAGATTTACATGGATAAATGTGAAAGCGATCTCAGACGTGTGCCATCCTCCAGACAGAAATACCAAATAGATTTCCCACAGTCTGGCCCAGAATTTTGTCATTCTTATAGTGTTTTATATAAAGAAAGTCTTGATTTGTTAGGATTTGAGATAGTGACAGGAGAGGTGACAGAGGAGTATAGGTTTAAAGGCTTTAATGTAAGAACTCCTGTGAATCAACACAGAGAATAATCTCAGAGTCCCAGGTCCTGATAGAGAAGTAAACTTTTTGGATTTACTCATCAAAATCAAAATCCAGTTGATAGAGTGTGTTGGCATAATGATGCGGGAGTCCAGACATGGACATGAGGCGGAGGAGTTGTAGGTTGAAAGATGATCGTTCCTTTTGTTAATGCTGGATGATCGATAATTGATAATTCTTTTTCATTATGTAGCTTCTCCATGTTTAAAATTTAACAGTCTGTTTAAAAGGTAAATGGCAGGTAGGCGATCCAAGACCAGAGCTGGCCCCCCCACCTATAAGCCATGCTGACAGTCTGGTCTGATAAGGCGATGAGCATCACGTTTGTTGGACAGTGAAAATATCTCAAAGAACAAACCCACTGGAAGGAGAGTTTAATATGCCAAACATGGCCTGTCATTTGCAGTAACCCAGGGGAAGACCTGATCACAAATTACCTGAAATGATGTCCGTGTGGTACTGCCCCCTTGGTCACAATTAAAGGACTATAACAATATATTTATATTTATATATATATATATATATATATATATATATATTTGCAAAATAGTCCACAGTAGTAACGTTTCCCACTGGCTCTATTTTACTATTGGCACTGATGAGGTTGGTCCCCAAGTGATTCTGATTGGTTTCGAAAAAAACTTATGATGCTTCTCTTTCAAAAATGGCTTCTGCCAGATATCTCTTCTGTGCTGGCGCTGTGCAATGTAGTGTGGAGTTGGGCCTGGCAATGAGACTCTGAGCATGAAATCAATTTTGTTTTTAACTCTGAAATTATAGAGGCTGCTATAAGCGTCCTATATCCCACCTTCACCTATATCGATTTGTTTCCACTCTTTATTTAATCATGTAACTTGGCAAATGAGGATTATTTAATTTCAATGGTAATAGATTATATTACATTTATATTATTGAATTACACCTACCCACTAATTCCACAAATGAAGCTCATCTCGCAAACCATTCATCTTATCTGCTTCACACTTGCCATGTGTATTGTTAAGAGCCAGAGGAGGAGGAGGGTCGGATTTGGTGTGATTTGATGATATATATTAAGAATAAACGGCCGCCCAGTGCTCTGTAGCAGTCACTGGGGGCAGCAAAAACATCCAGGAATAACACTGAAGTAGCTCCGGAGCATTTACACAGGCCAAGCAGACAGTCCATTCCAAACAGACAGGTTACTAGGGGGGGTTGCACTAGTTCAATTTCTCTTTTTAGATGGTGTGTAGATGGTTTCAGCTGTAAGTGTGTTAACTCTTATTCACTTGTTTGCTGATGAAGAAACAGAAAGGAAATTGTTCTATAATTGCCCAAGTGTAGAACAGCCTGTAAGATTAGCAGCAAAGTGGCGGTCTGATGAATGATGGGCACGCTGCGGTAATTGGTCGTAGCAGCTTTTCTTTTGGTCTACTTCAGCTTCTCTTCAATTCTCTCTGCCCCCTTAAATTTCAAGTGCATACATTTTAGATGAGGCCCTGAGTGATTGGCTCTGTTTTACTCTCTCTCAGTTCTTCAGGAGGCGGTGAGCACCAGAGATCCGGAGTTGGTGCGTCTCGTGCTTCGTTACCGTGACTACCAGAGGACTGCCAAGAGGCTGGCGGGCATCCCCGTCCTGCTGGAGCGACTGCGCCAAGTGGGATTTCACATACACATAACACATGTGCAACGCTCTGAAGCACACATGACCACGCACACACACGTGCACGCATGCATGGACACAGATTATATATGTGAAACAAATCCCAGACATGCGATGGAACATCAAAGGAATTTGTGAGATGCATTAATTTGTAATGTAGATTAGTCTTTTGATTTAGATCTTCGTTTTTGGATGAGTTTTTCTTTGAAGGTATTAATAACCATGTTTGCTTGTTTACACTCAAAGGATATACTGTATGTCTCAGTGTTGCGTAAGTCTGCCTCTGGGTAATCTGACTCATCACTATCCCCTAAAGGGAGATGGAGTGTCATCCTTTCAGCCACAATAGCAGCACTGGACAATCTCTAGACTGGAGAGAATGAAAGTTGGTGATAATCCTGAAATGAAAGTCTGGAGGCGCAGTAGATTGTGTTGTAGCTACTGCAGCAGTAGAGCTGCAGGGCACAGTGGTGAAGATACAGAAGCTGCCTTCTTTTTCTCACATGTGCATCTGCCACACACACACACACACACACACACACACACACACACACACACACACACACACACACACACACACACACACACACACACACACCTTTCTTTCCTTCTTTTCTCCGTTCCTACAAAAGTGCATCAACACAACGTGGCTGCACACTGCAGGCTGCCTGTGTCTACTGCATCTAAGAAATTCACATACACACAATCTCTGCTACCGCTCCAACTCTCAACACTTGCTTACACTGACAATACTCACACAACTCACGCAATCACCACTGATTTTCCCATTATCTATAAGTTAGCTGCAGTGATGAACCGTTTTTCCAATGGTGCTGGCAAGTGGTGAGACATCCAATGCTTGAGTATCACGCTTAGACTCATCTTAACAGCCAGTGATCCACGTATGAAAAAAAGGCAAGGGGCATTATAACTTTCTCATTGTGTCCAATTTCAGTTCTGTTGCTAGGCAACAGCAATAAGGGTGGGACGAGCATAGAAATCCTCTATAGACCAGACCGTCTCATTCCGTTTCGGCCTTTGCATTCTACGAAGGAAACGGTTTTCGTACGCACACACCAGTTCCTTTTGATAATGAAGCAGCATCACTGCAGTTTTCACCGTTTCTCTTTACTGTTGTTCTTTTTTACCCTTTTTCTTTCTCTATCTACCTTTGAATCCATCACTCTCCTAATCGCCAACTCTCTCCCTATATCTCTCTCTCTTTGTCGCTGCCCGTTGACTTCTCATTCGTCATTTCTCTTCCTCTGCTCTCCATCCAGGCCCAGGACTTCTATGTGGAGATGAAATGGGAGTTTACCAGCTGGGGTGAGTCCAGAGTCTTTGTTCAGTGAGTAAAACGGTCCAGTGATGACCAGTCACATCTAATCGCATAATCGTCTCCCTCTGGAGCTACAGAGGCCAGTTCCTTCCTGTTGTACCTGACACTGATGCTCACATACTTCCTGCCCAGCAGAATGTAAACAACTTTTTATTCAAGACCACAAGTGGATGAGTTTTCAGCATGAGTCTCTATACTGATACATTGCACAGCTTGTATATAGGATATTATTCTTATATGTGGTATAGTGAAATCAGAGTAAAGCAGCTGGATTAAATATGGTACATGTCACTTAGGATAAACAAAAACGTGCTTCCAATCTATCTTATGTCATTTCTTAGTGCCCCTGGTGTCCCGCATCTGCCCCAGCGACACCTACAGAGTTTGGAAGAGCGGTCAGTGTCTCCGTGTTGACACCACTCTGATGGGCTTTGAACAGATGACCTGGCAGAGAGGAAACCGGAGCTTTATTTTCAGAGGACAAGGTCAGAGCTCACTGTGTGAGCGTGTGTGTGACTGTGCTGTCAGGATGCATTTAGTTCTAAAGCGCATGGACCAGTATTTAATACAACAAAATAAATCAATACAGGCTGATTTATGAAGGCAGTTGCCAAACAAGAAGGAATAGTTTTACATATTAGAAAATATACTTTTTTGTTTTCTTGCACAGAGTTTGAGTAATTGAGGACTTTGGAAGTCACATATAATCCAACACACACAATCAATACATGTATTGTATTTTACCTCTTTACCAAAAAAAAGAAAAAAGAAATCAGAGTCAATGTGCTAATGAATGAGCTTCAGGGGTGACGCTACAGGCAAAATGTGTAGGAAATACTCATCAGTGAAAATCTTTGTGCTAAGCAAACATGCTGCGTGCTGAGTGGTATGAATCTGCTCATTTAATTCTCTGCAAGAAAGTAGCATCTATACCTTTCCCAAGAAAAAAGGAACACATATTTGGAAGACATATCTCAAGAACCGTTCATCTTATCAGCTTCACACTCGTGAAACTCTAATCTGCCTCTGTTTTACTCACATTATTCTCCTGTCTGCCACTCTCTCGTCTCCCAGACTCCAGTGCAGAAGTGATGGAGGTTGACCATGACAGGCAGCTGGTGTACTGCGAGACCCTGTGTGTCTCATCTCTCACAGCGCTCTCACCCGGCCGGGGGAACGGAGGCGCCTGCAGCAGCAATACTGCCAGTTTGGGTCTTCTGGGGGCGGTGCAGCCCAGCGACGAGCAGGTAGCAGCCAGGCTGTCTGCACCTGTGGTGACCACTCAGCTGGACACCCGCAACATCGCCTTTGAGAGGTCAGACACAACACTTTCTCATAAAAACAGCCTGTAAGACTTAGGCTGTGAATCAAGCAATCTCTCATGTCTCTTCATGAAACTTTAGCATCATAAAACAAATTTAAAATTAAAAGGGAAATATATCCATACTTGCTATGTATCTGTGATCCTATTTTATTATTTACTATGCATTTTTTCTGAGATGGGTCATGAAATATAAAACATCAGGAGGTGCCGTCACACCCAACACGACGCACCAAAACATCCTGAACTAGGGCTTCTTTCCAGTCCCACCATTTTGTGCTATTATTTAACAATCAGAGTTAGACAGCTGTTTCTCCTCCAGCACTTGCCTCACTGCAGAGCGTCACAATTCAGCCACAGAACATGTTCTGCTCTGAGTGCTGTTGTTACTGTTGAATGTTTCTTACGCTGTCACTGTCTCCAACACTACAACCCACAGTTGAGTGAAACAAGTTCAGGCATGTTCTCCACTGGCTATCCAAATACATTGCACCTTGTTGCGCATTTGTAGCAAGAGTCTGTGCAATACGATGGAGGGATTCTGCAGACAGCCAGCAGGTTGCGATCGAGCCGCTTTGGCTAAAAAGCCCAACTTTATTGTCAATTCTTCAATATGTACAGGGAACTGCCATTTCTCTCTAATCCCTGGTGTAAACATATAAGTAGACAGGACATATAATTACAGAACATATTAAGTACTCATAATATAGTACATCATATTATATGCATTCAAAAGGAACACGATGTGGAGGTAGTGACAAACAAATTAGCTTCAGGCTTTGTGAATTAGACTCACACCACTTCACAAAAATCTCAACTCTTCAATTCAAGTCAGAAGCACCAGTGAACAAAAAGAGAGGCAGACTAGATACAAGGTGACGAGAGGAAAGAACAAATGGAAGAGAACGGAGAATAGCAGCAGCAGAAGAAAATGGGAAGCAGGTGGCTTGTACGCTGTCAATTCAGGAACTGTTTAATATGCAAACAGTAGAGTTTTATTTCTCAGTTTCACATAAAGTGACACTGACACATAGATGTGGAAGGAGGTGAGAATGGAGGGGAGGTGGGGGCGATGAGGACAAAACTCATCTTATTCCGGTCAGGAGGTGGGATAAGACTGATGTGACAGAAAGAGAGAGGGGGATAGCGTTTTGGACAGAGAGGGATGGAGAAAAGAAAATGGTTTAAGAGGAAGGAGAAAAGGGGATTAAAGAAATATAGGATTGAGGTAGAGAAAGAGGAGAAGGGAATAGAACACATTCAGTGAGAAACAGCGAGAGAAAGATGAATGGGACTCGAGAAGAGGGGGGATAAAAGACTCTATGTGAGCCAAAACAGTGATGGGTAGAGATGCGGGGACAGGAAGTGAATGTTAACAGATAAAAAAAAAGTGAGTGACGAAGGAGAATGACTCACAGAAGTAAGCGGGGAGAGGCTGTGGCCGGGTGTGCAATCATCTCCCTGTCAGACTTGTACCTCAGTGTCACCTCTGTGCATTTTCCTTGCTCAGCACTCCTTTCTACATGCCAATAATCTATTTATGATGCTTTACAGCAAAGCACTTTGTCAACGACCCTGGCAGCACATCCACCTCTGGAGTTAACACGTCTTTACACAGCCTCGCACAAAAATGATAGCGCTGCAGTTCTGCAGTGTTAGGGTCGGGTTAAAACAAGTACAAAGTTTAGAATCCTCAGAAATTGAGACATAACTTCATGTGATCATGTATCTATGGCCACGGTAATGAGCTGAAACTCTACAGCGCCCACTAGGGATGATGAGATGCCTGTACAAGAAGTTTACTCTGATTATGAGTTTATACATTTGGTCATGAAACATTTATCCATTCACATTTACAACTAAGCAATCTATACGTCTTATCCTTCGAGGGGGAACTGGGGCCAGTCGCGGCTGACATTGGCTGAGAGGTGGGGTACATCCTGGACAGATCGCCAGCATCTCGCAGGTCCGACATACAGAGACAAACAACCATTCGGACTCACGTTCACAGCGACAGTCTTCAATTAACCTAACCTCACTCTGCATGTATTTGGAACCTTTGCAAATATGAGGAGAAAATGCAAACTCCACACAGGAAGACCCTGTCTGAACCAGGATATGAACCAGGAACCATGTTGCAGTGAGAAATCTTTGCTAACCACCACCACCCCTTGTTCAAAGTGGTTACATGTTTGAAATTTGTTAGAAATACCTAATGTTATTTCAGAAATACTATAAATTTAAAAGTATAGGGGCCTAAATAAGGGGAAACACAGTGTATAAGTGTTGTTGTGTGGTCCAGAAGGAGTTCAGTGAATGCATCATGAAGATGGGATATGCCTCACTAGCTTCTGGGTGGACTTCTTGATTACAGACTGAACAACTGATCTACTAACAACAGACAGGGACAATGGCTGCAATGTTTACAGGCTGTATATCTTATAAAGGAAAAGTCAGAGGGACTGTGTGTCATGTTAATGCATTGCTTGGTTCAGGGTGATAATCCTACTGTGATGGAAATTGGAACAGAGTGGAGCACACGGAGGACTGCTCTGACATGTGTTGAATCTGTGTTGCAGGAATAAGACGGGTATCCTGGGCTGGAGAAGTGAGAAGACTGAAACAGTGAATGGATATGAAGCAAAGGTAGAGAACCAGGCTGCTGCGACAGCTGACTGATCTGTCACAGTGTCCAGAGAAAACACTGCTGTCACTCGTCAGTTTGATATTTCCTGAAAGTCCACTTCACATGAATAGTTTTACTTCCAAAATAAATAACCTCCCAAAGTTATTTTAAAACCACGACTGTATACAGTCCAGAACATGACCTTCTACATTTTGAAATGATGACAGATGGATTTCGGGAACCTGTCAGGTTAAGATGATATAACAATTAAGCAAAAGCCCTTTAACCTCAGATCAGGAAAATTCTCAACATGTGAAACACCAGATGGCCTCAATTCTAATTTAAAAAACAAGTCCATCTATCATAAACACTTGCAATGCTTTAACCCCATTTGTTTTCTTTGAGCCCCTGGAGGGATTGATTGGAGACAAGTGTCAGACACACTGGACCATCTGTCTCTAGTGGTTTAAAAGCACTTCAGACAAGCTCTGCACTGAAATACTGCTGCCTGGAAAGCATCTATTTTCTGCATCATTGATTTGGAGCTTTAAACATAAACAGACAAATCCTGTTGAGGGGGTCTCCTCCCGCACACTTTTTCCCTCCTCCTTTCCCTCCTCCTTTCCCTCCTCTGTCTCCTTGTGTAAACTCACAATCAGCATCCTGCTCAATTTTTAATCAGTATTTTCTTTTTATGGTCATGAGTGAGGAATTATTGTTCTGTACTGTGGAATGTAACTTAAAGAAGTTGGCCTGCCTTCTGCAGACAATTCATGGCTTGGTTTATTTGTTTTTAGGGTCACACGTCTTCCCACTGGTCATTTGTAGAGTAAAAATGAAGGCACACACCAAGCAACACCATGCATTTTCTTTACCTAAAAAAAGCAGCTTCAAAATTAGTTTGATGGGACTTGGAATATGGAAAAAGGTCTCTCTGTTCACCCCCACCCCCTGAACGTCTGTTCTTGCTATACATGTGTGTAACTCAGGTGAATAGTGGGAATGAAATCAGTGAAACCGAAACCAACTACAGTTTTTTCTATGGTCCTACGGTCTCTTTTTGGGTCCTGTGTCTTCTTTGTACTCAACATTGTCGTTTCAGTCTTTAATACTTAAATGACTTTTCCACATTTTCTGAGAACTGCTTCTAATCACAGATACATCACATCTGTTTTGGCTCTGAAGATATAGACCCCACCCTAACCCCAGCTCTAAAACATGGTTTGGTGCTATAAATTTTAATTGGCCTTCTATCTGTAATTAGTGTGAACCGAACTTGCTATAAAACGCTACCCCTCCTAAATCCAAAATATGTCTACAGGGATTTCTGAGGTTTATAGCAGTTTGCTGATAATAGAGGCAGGGAGTTTGACCTCTATGAGGTCGAACTGAGTTACATCTCAATGTAGGAAAACATTACTTTACATTTCAGCGCTGAGAAAAAAGTAAAACGTGGCAGCAAGAATTGCCAGATACTGTCACATTACCATTGAAAACCTTTAGTCATGCTGCAGTTTAAAAGAAAACACATTCATCAGTACGATGTATATTTTCTTTTCTAACATAGAAGTCAATGTAATTTAATATTAAGGACCATAAAGCAGATGAATATTCCTGTGAGAAGTAGGAAGGAAGTAAAGCCGATAGATTAACTGTTTCCTTCTCTTCAAGGTTTATGCTGCATCCAATGTGGAGCTGATCACCAGGACCAGAACTGATCATCTGTCTGACCAGAACAAGAACAAGACTAAAGGTGAGTCGCCTTATTTGACTACTATATATATTTGAGTATTTACTGAACTGAATAAAGGCTCTGTAGTTGTGCTCGGTATAAAGCAGTAGAGCAACGAAACAAACATGCTTTTACTTTGAAGAGGAAATGATTCTATGAATATTGCTACCTTGACAGATATCAGCACCTGTGAATGTCTGTATCAGTCCGATATGGTGAAATTAAACTTATCAAATTATCAAGATGATTTCGCTGCTGAACCACTGAACACTGCCCCGCCCCCCCCCCCACTGACTGCTACAGAGCGCTGGTTGCTCGATTAGTTCATTTTTATCAATGTTGAATTATTGCATGTCCGAATCAAACCAAATTTAACTCTGCGCTTTCTCAGACAATTTCCAAAACACATGCCAAGTGGGAGGCTGATTAGATGAATGGTTTGTGAGATATGCGTTCCACTCGGCTACACATACATCTTGACTCAAACAGCCAATCATCAGGCCAAAGTCAAAATGTGGACTACACCACCGACATGACCAGTAATGAATGAGCCTTCATCACTCTTCCCTTTGTGGCTGGTGAGGACGACGAAGCACCGGAGCTGTCTGAAAAAACAAACCACTAATAAGCTGCTCATATTTCTTCTCTGCTCACATCTCTCATTTCTAAATGAGCAGCCACTCCTTTAATGTGAGTTCTTTAAAAAGACACTGAAATAGTATTTGCTTCCTACTGTGACTGATGGCTCCTGCATGAGAGCAGCTCAGATTTAATTTCCCTTGACATATTTCAGTTTCTTCTCTCGGCTCTCCTCACTGGAGACAATATATTTCCTATACACTTCCTTAAGAAGCAGATTTAAGTACATAAATATTTTTGATAAATAATAGATTTTTCAATTTGTTTTTCAAAAGTTTGATTGTTGCTTATTTATAAAGTCATAAATATTCAATAAAAAATTGCAGCCAAGTTTTCAGGGATGCCAGTGTTTAAACCAAAAAGTTGTGGGTTTGATGAATAATTGATTATTCAAAAGCTTTAACTCCAGAGATTTCTGTTTTAATAAGCACATACAGCCCAACTGTGACGGCTTTGCTTTCTCACATTCATCATATTTTGCACACTCAAACTGTGTTTGACTATTTTGAATAATGTTCACGCTTCATTACCACATGAAAACATTCAGTTTGTAACAATATGTCTTTGCTTATTTTATTTATGTCTTGGCAGATGCAAGACCAGAGCACAAAAGCCTGAGTTAATCAAATAAGTTTGTTTCTAGAGTATTATGACACAGTTGCACAGTTAAGAAAGCCATTCTTCATCAACTCATTTACGAATAGGTGCCAACTTTTTAAGGTTGAAGTAATCAGTATTGTACATTAGCCTGAGTTTATATAACTCATACAAACAGGGATTAATTTGTGTTTTATTGTGTAACAGTTCAATTCTCTCAGTCCAACTCATCACTGTGTGTCTCTGAGCAGGTGGGAAGACGCCGCTGCAGAACTTCCTTGGTATTGCGGAGCAACACATGGGCCCAAACAACGCGGTGAGTCATCAGTCGATGTCATCACTTAAAGTTCTATCATTTCAGTTTATTGTTTCCTCCACCAAAGAGGTTGTGTTTTCTCCCAGGATTACACAAAAACAACTGAGCAGGGGGGTGTCAAAGGTCAAGGTCACGTTCCTATGAATGTGATATGTGAGGAATGCTCAAAAGAAATTCCTTTACATCTGGCACAATCCACGTGGACTCAAGATTGACCTGATCACAATTTGGTGGTCAAAGGTCAAGTTCACAGTGACCTGTTAAAACAGACATCGTAGTGACAGTAATAATCAGCATCACCGATGTGACCAGCGTGAGCGAATTATCACGACCACTCTCAGCATCCTGACCCTCACCTCCCCTCTTCAGATGGACACTGAGTGTATGAATCAGGCTGAGTTCACTGGGTCAACAGCAGAGCATGTCTGCAGAGTGAAACATTCACTCCAGCCTGTTCTCGAATATTGATTATGTTTTGGTTAATTTGTTTCTGCTGGTGAGAATCTATGACTCATATCTGCCTCCTACACTTCTCTCTGTATTTTGACTTTCACTCGCTTCCTTCTCGTTGTCCCCTCTTTACATCTTCTTTACTATCTTCTCCCTTCACGTTGTCTCTGTGCAGATAGTTTTGTAATTGCTTTCAGTTTTGCCAAAACCTACATTTTGAAATGAGCTTTTGATGATAATCTGCAACCAGTAGGAAAAGTATTTTGCAGCCTGTACCTCTTCCAGTAATGACATCATTAACAGATTTAATAAAGAAACACACAACAGTTGACAAGTGAGTAGTTAATTAGTGCTGCGACCCAACAGATGCATCTACAGTAATGATGTTAAAGGTCTGGAGTAAAAGAAAAACTGCTTTGTCATTTGTTTTCAAATTGGGGCTTGAGTGTAAATCTCTCTCTTTCACTGTGCTGTTGAATATGTATTTTTGTTGCACAGCGGAGAATGATTAGACTTTTAAAAGCCGGAAATCTTTGCCACTTAAAGAACCAAACAGCTTTCAGGGGCAATTTGCCATGGGGGGGATGAAACCATCGACCTTCTGGTTAATGGACAACCCTTTCCAAGTCCTGAGTCACAGCTTTTCAAAGTCTGTTAAAAATGTGGTCCAAGAGTTGTTGACATCACTGAGAAACGAATAAACATTCTTTTACAATCAGCTCTCAAAGGTTGCCTTTAATTCAATTTCATTTGTCTAGCGCCAAATCACAAGATTGATTCAGACATATTTTGTAGCAACCCAACAGTTCCCACAACAAACCAGCGCTTCAGCACATCTTGTTTACAGCGTCCCTGTTTCTTCCACACGTGAAAACACTGAAGTAGGAGGTAGAGATAATCGGGCTCAGGCGAAGCACATGAGCAGACAATCACGCTAGAAACCATGGCTACGTTCAGCCCACACAAAACGTAGCAAAACGTTTATACATAAACAGTGTTATGGTGAACACCCTGTTGTAATACACAAGCATTAGAAATATCTGAGGTATATGAAATGGGTTTAAAAGCATATGTAATACAGTCTCTGCCTTTGCCCATATAAGATTGAATTTACTTATGACTATGAGCTTATACCTTCAAATAACTTCATTGTAAAATATTATCACAACAAAAATGTCTTCCACTGATGTGAGCACCAAACAGCAAATACTTACAAATATGGAATGAATCCAAAACGTCTGATAGGTGTGATATCCATAAAATCTCAAACGTCAGGGCCCAAAAACACAACTTAGTCAAAAACTACAAAAACAACTGGTTAAACTCAGAGAAACTGAGACAAAGAGAAACACACGTTTTAAATGCAAACTCAACAAGACACAGGTGAAGCTATTGGAGGCGGGGCAAGTCATCAACCGAGGAGGTAAACCAGACAACGACAGGAAGTCAAGTAAGAGAGTCACACACTGAAAGAATTTTCAGAATAAATCAGGAACAGTGATCTCAATGTGCAAACAAAGACAGGAATCAAATAAAGTAAAGCGCTTGGCCCTCAAGAGTTATTACTTAAGGGCAGACTCATTACATTATGAGCACAGTTTTTTTAATACATCAGGGTTTATTATATACACGTCACTGCAGTTTGAGCAACATCTCTGACACACCCACCTAACGAGAGAAAACGTACCTCAAAGCCCTTAAAAAGAAATTCTGAAAGTTTAGGACAAAGCAGAGCCACATCCTGTTATATTGATAAACAATCCTCTCCTGTGCAGATTTTATTTCATTATATGACAGGTGGTTATATAAAGAATGTTAATTTTATTCATTGTTTACTTCCTGCAGGCCCTGGTGACCCAGATGTCGAGTCCTGCGGTGACCAACCCTGCGGCGCTGACGGCTGAGGAATACTTCAACCCCGGCCTGTCACCGACTCAGAGAGACATCGGCCACCAGTGCCAGCTCACCACCAAGACCCAGAGGTGACAGAGACTGACAGGGGAACAGACAGGCAGCCATGCAAACAGTGAAGTCACCTTCCAATCTCACCGCCAAGTGCCAGAGCCGACAGGGCTGACGGACAGAGAATAGGCAGATGCATGCACGCACGCCCGCACACACACACAGGCAGACTAAATTAAGCCATCCATGACAGCTGACCATCAACATCCTGAGACTTACACATAAGAGTTCCTCACTAACACATTATGAGAACACTCATGGGCATAATGCATCCCCCATCCCCTAACCCTAAAACCTCAACCCCCAAACAGCCCCATAAAAAGTGGATCAGAAAGTAAGGACCCACAAAAATATCTCAAAATGTTCTCACTCTGCAAATTCTCGGCTCAAATTGTCGTAACAAACAAACACACACACACGCAGGAGTAGATTTTTACAAAGCTGGCAGAGCGTCAGACATTCTGTCTCTGCAGTTTATCACAAATCTGTGGCACAATGACTCATGACAAATCGTCTTTATGTCATGATTTTACAAAAAGAAACAACACGACATTAAGCTGAAGAAACCCTGCAGTGTGCTTTTTAAAACGTGAACTCAAAGAGGGATTTAGAAACTGCCTGGGGTCTCCAAATCAAATGAGAGGATCATTTTTGAAGCATCTGTTTTTAAAGTTATTTTTGTAACGTAGCTAATTATAATGCTTTTCGCTGTCGTGCCCATGAATCACATTTGAGTATTAAACGTTATACTCAACTCACAGATTTGAGTCGTGACATTATCTCTCTTTCACCTGCTAACACCAGCCGTGCGGTCCTCTGCCCTGTGTTTGTCTGGCTGGCCATTGACCTGTCTGTCAGTTTACTTGTTCTGTAGCTCTTAATAAAGAGTGGCAGATGAGGATGAAGTCTTTGAGATAACAGAGCTGCCTCTCAATCCTGTCATCATTATCCGACAAGTTAAAATATAAGCATTGATTGGCCTCATTGTGAACACGCTTCAGCAGCTTGTCTTTGTTGGCTGATGTGATCGATGTCTTTTGTGTACCTCTGGCCAAAAGAACTAACTGCTGAAATGAGGCCACAAATTGTTACAGTGAAAGTCAGAATCGTATTTGATGAAGCTCACCAATAATCTCTTCCTGCATAACTGCCCAGCGTGTTGACTGCATGTGTTTGTGTCCAGGTTTAAAGCAAAGTTGTGGCTGTGCGAGTCCCATCCTCTGTCCCTGGCAGAGCAAGTGGCGCCCATCATCGATCTCATGGCGATCTCCAACGCCCTGTTCGCCAAGCTGCGGGACTTCATCACTCTGCGCTTGCCGCCTGGTTTCCCAGTCAAAATTGGTGAGCGCCGGGTAGAACAAGAGGGATGAACGGAGGGAGGCTAATAAGGGAGGTTTATAAACAGATACAGAGATGAAGGGAAAGAGAGGAGGACAAACACGGAATAGAAAGGATAGAAGGATCACACATAACTCCACCAGGGCCCAACAGTGCCCTTATATTCAGTTGCACTATATTGCACACTCTCATAGATATCAGTTCCCTTAATAACTTTTTTCCATCAAGATGCATGAATTATTCCCTGGGAAATCATTAACAATGTCCAAAAATGTTAAAGATATTAAAGAAAGGGATCAGAAAAATTCCTGGATCCACCCTGATGTGCGCAACAAAGTTTTAAGGTTCAGTGTGTAGAATTTAGTGACATCTAGTGGTGATGTTGCATGTTGCAGCTGAATACCCTTCACCTCACCCTTGACTTCCAAACATGAGAGAGAACCTGTGGTCACCTTCAGTTGTCATAAAACTCAAAAGGTTTTAAGTTTATCCTGTCTGGGCTACTGTAAAAACACATGGCGGCCTCCATAGAGAGGACAGGCTCCTGATATAAATATAAAGTTTTTAAATAATAAAGGCTCATTCTAGAGTAAAGAAAACAACAATTTGTACAATTTAGATGAAACACACTAGTGAAAAACATCACTAGGATTGTTTTATATTGAAATTCTGCCAATAGATCCCTTTCACCTAAATCTTACACACTGAACCTTTAATGAGTTTATCCCTGAGCCATTCCACATCATGGTAATCCTGCAAACAACAAAACAAACACAAACAAATGGACAGGGGTGAAAACAGGGACGCAGTAACCAGAGCACTGCAATAAAAATGTCATCTTCCTCGTCTGCTCCGTCTCCACTCCCTGCAGAGATCCCTCTTTACCACATCCTGAACGCCAGGATCACATTCAGCAACCTGAACGGCTGTGAGGAGGGGACGGGTGTCCGGGCTGACAACGAAGTCGGCGTGGAGGGGGACGGGCAGAGAGACAACCCCGGGACAGACACGCCATCTCCGGGCAGCGACTCCTCCAGCGTCTCCAGCTCCAGCTCCAGCTCCACAAGTGAGCACACGCCCCCGCACTGTTCTGCTGTATCCCACATCTTTTTCTGACATCTTCTTCCTCAGCTGAAGAATAATACTCTCCCTGTAGAACTCGACAAAATTGTTGATTTTTTATTTAAACACGCTGTTGTTGTAAATCTTCACCTCACATGGGCAGTGCCTCAGATAATGGAGTTTACGGATGCTTGATAGAGTTATGAGCAGTGTTTATAATGGGCTCAGAAGGCAAGGTTATGTTCTCCGTGTTGTTTGTAAAATTACGGCTTACACTTTCATCATCACTTGATCACAATCCCAGCAGGCATATTTAAACCTGCAGCCATGCAGAGGGGAAAGATAATTTACCGTGCTGCTGCTCAGAAGGAAATCCTGGATGTTATCTTGCTGAAGTACCCTATCTTCAGTTATTTACACACCGCTGAGTAGAGGATGTATTATGCCAACAACAGTGTGGAGGGAAAATGAGCAATTGCAGCTTTTTCTGTAGTCTCGATTTCTCCTTCCTCTTTCCTTATCCCTCGCTTCTCCTTTAGCCCGTTGTCGTCTCCTCCACTATGAGATAACACTCCTTCCCATCCCTTGCCCTTTGCCTTCCCCCCTGTGTGCTGTAGTGTCGTGTCGAGCCGGAGAGATTCCCCCATGTGTGTTCGAGCCCCCGACTGGATACACCATGCTAGGTGGCAAACAGAGAGACAGCATGAGGGAGGAGGAGGAGGACCTGCTGCAGTTCGCCATACAGCAGAGTCTGCTGGAGGCCGGCTCCGAGTATGACCAGGTGGGCTGATGCTTCTGAGGGGATTAACTTCTTCTGTGAAATTAAAGACAGCTTGAAATAAGACTTTGTTTAATGGATAATTCATCGAGTCTTCCCCCTTCATAAAAGAAAGTTGCAACGTTCAAGGCCTTGATTTCAGACGTATCAGGCTTCTCTTTCAGGCCGACAGATTCTGATGTTGTCAACCATCACTGGCAGATTTGATCACCTAGCTAGTGTTATCTGCATGACTTAATGCCTTATCTGTCTTATAAATCATTCAAAGCTCTTTAAAGCCTCAACACATAAAAAAAAAATATTTATTTTCATACACTGTCAGCACATCTATCAGGAGGGTTCAGTCCCTTTCCTCAGAAAACTTCCAAAAGGAAGGTATCGAACCAACTTTCTGGTGAGTGGACGGCCCTCTCTATCTCCTGAACCACAGCTACAAGCATCCAGCTTGTATGGGCTGTAAAGAGATGACGCCAATCTTTTAATGTAGTGGGAGGGGTCGGGCAAACAGCAAGAGAATGAATTAGGGAAGCAAAGACTAAAACATAATAAAAGTAATAAAAAACAACAATAATAATAATAATAAACCAATTTAGCACCAAAAGCGCTGTCCCTCTAAAATACCTGCATCCTGCTGCCAAGAGACCATCACAGGGGGCGTTTATTGTCTGAGGCCCTTGGGCAGTTGCCTTCTTTGCCCAGTTGATAATTCAGCCTGTGTCAGGAAATGTATTTAAATGTATTTAAATGTATTTAAAAACATGCTCAATCACAGGGGAGCTTCTTAAATGGCTCTTATCAATAGCAGTAGCAGCATCAGTTATTAATATTGAGTGTGTGTAGTAGTTTACATTCAGTGTGTGAGTGTCTGGGACGTACTTCACATACATTACCAGGAAACAGCCTGCAGGGAGGGAGGACTCTCGTTTCACCTGCCTCATCATTTCTCTGTCTTTCTATACATCTGTCCACTTCCTGTGCTCGCCCTCATACTTCCTGTGTGGCCTCTTCTTTGTGTGTGTAGGTGACCATCTGGGAGGCGTTGACCAACAGCAAGCCGGGAACACACAGCCTGTCCTCTGACCCAAGTCGTCTGGACAGGTGAGACTTAAAACGTCTTTGTCTCATGTGACGTTCACCTGTCTTCATCTGGACGTGTTTCGTTTTTATCCGCTCATTTTTCTTCTCCTTCATCCCGTTTGATGATCAAACCAACCAGGGGCTTCACATGATGAAAGAGACAATAGTTTAAAACATAAGAATGATTTTTATCTGGAAAAAAGTCTTTAAAAAGAGAAAAACATAAATCTTCATGAGTGTCAGGATAAAGGCGATTTGAGCCTCATTGTCTCTGACATCCTCTCACTTATTGTTATTCTTCAGAGTCTTGAATCCTTCCATTGTGTTTTTGCCATCTTGTCGCTCTTTCCTTCCATCCCTGACTCACATCCTGTATTCCTGTCCTGTCCCCCCCCGACTCTAATCTCTTATCCATCCCGCTGTTCTCTCATCTGCTATCCACTGCTCAACTTCCACTGTGTGTGCTTGTTTTTCTCACCTCTTGAGGACCTTTTTCCTGAGATCAGGGATAAGGTTTTGGTTAGGCTGCACACAATGAATGGAAGTCAGTGCAGAGTCCTGTCAAGGGTAGCTGCACAAACCTGTGTGTGTATAACAGAGAGAGAGAGATAGAGAGAGAGAGAGTTTCCTGCTCTCAGTCGACAGTGTCAACATGACACTTCATAGAAAGTCCAACATCTGGATGCTAATATTTATACTTGTTTTTAATTTAATTAATATGTGACTCTCTAGATCAGGAACAAAAATAAAACATGGTAGTTTTTCATCCGTGTCATGTTTTAGGGGTCGTGGTCAGTTAAACACTAACATCACATGTCATCTTTATCAAGATTGAGTTGCTGACATCATCACTTGTTAAACAATTAAAATAAATGTACAATTAGATCAAAATAGGAGCTTTAAATCTTAAACTTTTATCCATTTTTCACAAGCCCCTGAAACCACTTTATATAGACAATCCTGACGTTTTTCTTGTTTTAATGCAAATATTGTAAAAAGGCGTCATGGTGTTGTTAAAAAGCTCTAAACCCAAAATACAAAACATTTAGTTTACAGCCTCCATGTTTTTCCACTTTATAACCTCCTGAGGAGCACAGTTCCTCAGTTAGATCAGGCATCAGGTATTCAAAGGCATGGAGGCAAAAAGCTAATTTAAAACACAGGAGGTGGTAATGCGTGGAAGATGCTGGAACACTTAAAGGAGAGGAGACGAGATGAGGTGTCGCAGAACAAGAGGAAACACACAGACTAAACAGGTGAAAGGAATCAAGGCGGGGCAGGAAATCACTGACGGGGAGGAAGCTGTTTTCAGACATGACCTCCGGAGAATGTCTGGACACTTTCTCCGGAGATCTGCTTTCACACTCATGAAGTTAATAAACTTGTTTTATTCCAGATGCTCTGCAGCTCCTCTCCTCTGAAGAGGCTGAGCTGCCAGTTACCCAAAAAAGAGAAAAGGTGCCAGGTTGCAGGTTAAACTCCAGCAAAAGAATGTTCCACCACCGGGCAACCCCAAAGTTGTTCTCATCAATGGTTGATGTCGTTAGTATATGATTATTATCCAACGAATCATTAATCTTTGAGCCCATCGTCTTCTGAGGTTTTAACATAACGACCAATGTGGAGCAGATATCGTTTTTCCGTTCGTTGTTTACAGTCGGACTAGATTCTTTTATCACAAGGTCGAGCACTTCTCCACACAAAACACAAACAGTGATACCTTTTATACTCCATTGCTCGCCACAATTTGTTTATAGAGATTGATGATTAATAAACTCTGAAGCCTTTTTAAAGCACGATTTATAATGTGTTCCCATACATTTTACATAACGTCTGCAGGACGAGAAGCGTATCCACAAAGACACGTGTTCTTTCAGTCATCGATCACTTTTTAAACCTGTCTTCTTCTTTCACCTTTCCCCCACCGCAGGACCCCCCAACACAAGCCCCGCCCCCCTTCCAGCCTCTCCTCCACGCCCT
This sequence comes from Paralichthys olivaceus, assembly GCF_024713975.1. NCBI lineage: Eukaryota > Metazoa > Chordata > Actinopteri > Pleuronectiformes > Paralichthyidae > Paralichthys > Paralichthys olivaceus. The sequence continues at coordinate 7,752,346 of NC_091103.1, forward strand.
CCAAGAAGCAGCCGACCAACTGCAGCTACGACGAGCAGCTGCGCATCGCCATGGAGATCTCGGCTCGAGAGCAGGAAGAGTCTGAGCTGCGGCAGCAGCGGGAGGAGCAGGAGCTGCAGCGCATCATCCGGCTGTCGCTCATGGACAAATGAGAGTCGAGTGGCCCGGAGGGGGCGGTAGGGGGTGGGGCAGCGGCAGGCGTCAGAAGGGAGGGGTCTGGAGCAAGGAATCGTGGGAGGAAAGGGCAGTATGGGCGACTTTAAATCTTTAAGCACACCTTGTAAGTGGCTGGAAACAATAAATCTTAGCAGCGTTGCAGTTCTCTCCCATCACCTCAGCCAGACCTCTCCCAGGAAGCCATACAATGACGCAGCTGTCCCAGGGCCTCAGGCAGCAAAGAGAGGGACGCCACGTTTCCTCCGTCTGGGGCCACATGGTACTTTTTGTAACCAGTGCCAGTTTACAACCAACGATACATCCAGTACAACAAGTTAAGAATGCCTCCTCGGATGAGTGAGTTCTGTTTGCAGGTCTGTGTGTGTGTTTCAAAACCAGCTCTCCGCACAGGGGTCAACAGGGACCTCACCTCTTACCCTGTAAATGTAGTGTGTTAGACCAACTCTCTGCTCCAGCACCAACACGCGCTCACTGAGTCGTGTGTTTTTAGTCCTAACTGTGACGAGTCAGGATCTGTGCTATGGAGAACACTGTCGGCTTCTTCATTTAAGGGCAGTGAAGTTGAGTTGAATGACAACTTCCTCCGTTTTTACTGAAGACGAATAAAGGACAAAAATGGACATTTCTTTTTTTTATTTGCACAAAATTCAGATGTACTGTATTTAGCTTGTGGGTGGATCACATATATGACTGTTAATGGATGTAGATGAGGAGTTTGAGCACAAAGCATAAACTCAGGCTGGATCTAGTTTCCGCCTGACGTTAGAGTTACAGGAGCACAGATATGACGAGATGTGTGTGATAACTGTTCTAGTGTGTGACTGGTCGCAGGCCTGTGTGTGTTATAAAAACAATAAAGGGACAATGCTTTGTCAGTAGATCGTGGAGTAGACGTGTTACCGAAGGAGATCCTGTATATTTGCATCTTTTCACCCGACATTCCTCTGTTTGTGTGTCGTCATGGTTACAGTGTGTGTACAATATTTCAGCATGGTCTGCACCCGTGTGAGGTTTTGTTTTTTTTGTCTGACTTCAAGTCCAGCCTGGAGACCTGCAATTTTCAATTCAATTCAAATGTATGTTGTATCGCGAACAACATACATGATCTCAAGGCACTTTTACGTAGTAAGGACGAGACCGTACAATATTATAGAGACACACAGAAGTTCACACACTGAGCAGCACTTTGGTGAGCGGACAGAAAAAACTCTTAATCTCCAACAGGACCAGACTCAGTGTGGGCGGCCATCTTCCTGGACCGGTGGGGGAGAGGGGAGAGGTGTGGGAAAAGAGGGGAGAGAAAAGAGAGAGGGAAGGTGGAAGAGAGTGAGAGGGACTGGGAACAGTTCTATAACACTTCTATCTGAGCTATGTCACACTGGTTGTTGTAATGGAAATAATCAGAGTGATATTTATAATAATAATAATAATAATTGTTGAGTAGTGTCAGATCTGGATCCTGCAGCTCTGGAGAGAGAGACAGAGAAGGAGAAAGAGAGAGGGGGGGGGGGCAAAGTTATTGACATGTAGTGATATGATAAGAGATGGGGAGAGAGAGAGAGAAGTGCTCAGTGCATGATGGGAGTTCCCCAAGCAGTCTAAGCATACAGAAGCATATGTAAGGGATGGTTCAGGACTCTCCTGATCCAGCCCCAACAGGCTTTGTCAAAGAGGAACATCTTAATACTAACCCTTAATGTAGAGATGGTGTCTGCCTCCCAGTCACAGAGTGGGAGCTGGTTCCACAGGAGAGGAGCCTGCACCCCCTCCCTCCCGCTCTAATATTACACACTAATGGAACCAGAGGATATCAGCCTCCAGAGAGGTTTTACTGCAGAGTGAAAGCTCACCACAACATGCTGGGAACAAAAAGTGTAAAATCACAAAACAAAAAAAAAGCTTTGGTAAGATAATGGCTCTCACAATTGTGACTGTGTTGTTAATATTGCAGGGCTCAAGGCCGCAGAACACTGAGAAATATGTTAAGTTGCAAAAGACAGAAGGAGAGGAGCAGCTTGTTTCTGCTTCCTTTTTATATTATTTCATTGAAAGAAATGTTAAACACATCAATATCAGCACAAACTGAGGAGAACCTCCTCTCCCTCCTCTGATATTTAAGCTTGCCTGGTTGATAAGAAAACTTTTTTTTTTTTTTACTTTTTAAAAAAAATGTTGGAGAAAGTCAGATGTTTTCATGGTGAATTCTGGGAGGAGACTTCAGATAATGATTCAAATAAAGAGACGTCTTCTGGAGCAGCAATCGAGTGGGTTACTTTTTCAAATATCAGACAGTTCTCACATGCTTTAAATCCCTTGACAACTCCTCCGAACACTGCCGCTTTCTTCCTCTTCTTACTTCTCTGGCCCTCTTCAGCTGAAGGTGACTAAAGCAATTAATATCTCAGGAGATATGAAAGCTTCAGCATCAGTCAGTGCCACAGAGGGCCGCTCTGTTTTTAGCAGCTCCTGCCTCCATCATCCTCCCTGTGACATGGATTCTCAGCCAGATCCAAGGGTTTTCTTTTCTCTCTTTTTTTTTTGGCTGTAGTTATTTTAGGCTTGACGGCGAGAAAAGGGACAGCTTAGAGATTCTAAACCCCGCTAAGAATTACAACTCACTGCACCCAGGCTGCTTTCACAGTGGGTGAGAGGGAAGTGTAAAAATGTAATGACTTTCTACGTGAATCTGCCCCTTGCTCCGACACAGTCCGACATCATGAATCACATTGAGATGGTGGAAGCACCGGGCTGCATGTGTGTCTGTGTGTGTGTGAGGGGAATCTGCAAAGAGCCACAAACATAACATGGTGAGCAAGCGTGTGTGTGTGTGTCAGAGACGCTCAGAGCATGAGTATGCAAAGAGAATGATAATGTCAGCCATTGAACCCAGGGAAGACAAACAGTCACTCCAAACTTCTCTTCTGATTCCTCAGTTTTAACTACTGCCATGCTCATGACAGTTCAATTTGGTCATTCTTCTTTCATTCATCTGCTCAGATGTAGATTTAACTGGTGGAATCTTGAGGGAATATCAGCTTCCTTCCATTATTTCACCTTATTTTATTTTTTTTTACATTTAAACACAGAAAAATAGAAAATATGAACCTTGTGACTGTGGTGTGCAAGTGTTTTTGTTCTTTGTCGGTCACTGCTGTAATGTGATTTGTGAGAGTGTGTGTGTGTGTGTGTGTGTGTGTGTGTGTGTGTGTGAGACAGCAGGGGTGCCGGTGACCTACATCTCACTCTTTAATTATCCACATGAAACAGTAGGTAAAATGTCAGCCTGAAATAAATTGCGTTGAGCACCGTTGGAGATCATTTCCCTGAGGAGACGGGACCAACATGATCAAGGACTCAGTTACGTATTTAAAAATGACGTGTAGAATGTATTTCTGTTAAGGCAGAGGTTTAGAGGAGTGGAGGGTTTGCAGTACTATATCTGTTAACACATATTTTTACTGCATTTTACTCATTTACACACATTCTTTATTCCCTATTTATCTTTCTCTGCCGGGCCAGCAGGTGGCAGTGAAGTCAACAATACGGTTTGATATAATTAAAATGATGTTTGTGAGATGAAGCCTGCACACAATAAAAACGTCACTCTAGTAAAACAAACTCAACATATTTATTAACTGCTAAAGCGTTGAATAAAAAAACAAATATCAGCTTTGTCCTGGTTCAATTAAAAATCTGAATAAAGACGTGTCTGGCCACCGCTGGGACCAGAAAACACTAGTGGGACCAGTGCAAACAAATCCTGCCCCCGGGCTAAGAAACAGATTTCAAATAAAAAGGAGTCCATTGAAAACAGTAAAGTGCATGTCTGGAGAAAAACGCCCTCTCATTGGAGGCAGCGAGGGTCACACACTGAAAACAAACGCATCTCATTTTTAAAAAAGGACACAGACATAGTGGAGTGCATTCAGCGTGCACTAAATGAGTCTTAATTTGGACATTCATATTTCATTACTGTACACACAAACCTGAAGTCCAGTTGAAACAGCACATCCAGTAGTTAACATGCAAACATACATTTATGTTCATCATTCGGTTCTTGCACACTTCATACATCGGAGGTTACACGGAGTCTACGCATTCACACACATCTTGCAGCCTCTCTCACACGTGTGCACGGCTCCAGTATGTCTGCTGCAGTCCATTGCACTGAGGTTACATAGTATTGTATAGCACAGTGATGGATCGCTGCTTTTTCTCAGCAGATGCTTTGCGAGAACGCCTCGATGAGTGTCCCCGCCCCTGCTGACGTGATGTGGCAACCGCGCCGCTCCCAATGCTGTCTGTCTCCTCCCTCTCACCCGTCTCTTCGGAGGAAACGGACATAGACCGTGGCGAGGACGAGTCATCGCGGGGCCAACCTGTCGTTTCAGCACGAGGGTTTCGAGCCAACACCTTCTGCTTCTTCCAGGAATCGTCGAGGTGAGATGGGGACGAGGAGAGAGAGTCCTGGGATTGGGTCGATGTCGTTCTGATGTGTGACCTCAGGTCTAAGTCGCTGAGGTCGTTGGCTGACAGCTCCAGACAGTCCAGTTTAGCCAAGGAGGCCGACCTCTTCATGAGAGAAGGAGGGGTGAGGCCCGCCTGGCGGATGCGAGCCTCCAGCTCCATGGCCCTGTGCCACCCCGCCCGCTCCAGGAGGATCTTACCCTCGAGTCCGTTTCGGAGCCGCTGTCCTTCTTCCAGTTCTGGAGAGGTCTGTTCAGAACTCGGCTCTGTGTCCATAGCGTCTCTCTGCACCTGAGTTCGTCGCAGCTCCTGTGCTTCACTGTCCTTCGTCTCAAGGCCGACGCCCTCATGGAGGAAGGCCTGCAGCTCACTCAGTGTCTGCTGAATCCTCTCTAGCTCCTGACTGCCATGAGCCAGCCTGCTCTGGGCGTCACAGCCGGGGCCACAGCCCCCTTGGCTGCCCTGGGAATTAAACTCCAGCCTTTCATCAGTGTCTGACTCCTGCACTGTTGCCCCATCCAGAGTCATTTTCTGTGAACAGGCCTGGGGCAGGGTCGGACACTGCTGGCTTTGGCTGTGGAGCTGGCTCTGTCCTTGGGAAGGAGATGAGGTATTTAGAGATGGTTCTACTAATGGACTAGTAGAGGCCATTGATGATGTCAGCATATCTGCGGATGTGTGCACAGTGACAGGTATAGCACCGGATACTTGGCTGTTATCTGAGTTAGGGGAGCAGGGTGGGTCTGGGAGTTTGGGCATGCCTGAGGGGTTGAGTCTTTGAAGCTCGTGTTGTGACCCTGTTTGTGTCTCTGAGTCTTTGGACTTTGCAGATTCAGCCATGATCTCTCCCTGAGTTTCACTTTGTTCTGAGTGTTGAGGGGAGTGAAGGGGAGAAGGAGGAGGGTGGTCAGCGCTCGGGGAGCACAGAGACAGTCTGACAGGGGGCTGTTCGGCACTGGGAGAATGCAGCGGCGATCGCTGAGATCCCGCTATGATCTCCATTTCCTGCCTCAGCTTCTGCTCCAGCTGCTCCGTGGCCCGCCGCACCGACCCTGCTGGCCAGTCGCATGGGAGCATGGAGGGAGACTGCGGGCAGGAGGGTGGCGATGATGAGGCGTGGGGGAATTCACAGGACACTGCCTCCTCCTGAGGTTCCGGGGGAATGAGCCGAGGGCTGTGGGAGGACAGAGCGAGGGACGAAGAGGAGGTAGAGGATGGAGACGGAGGAAGGCACGACACTGGGTGGCATATGGCTTCGATCTCAGTGACAATATGGCGAACTGATATTCCGTTGTCATGGTTAGGGTGATGAGGGCTGGCACTGTCATCACTGTCTTCACACAGTGGAGATACCTGAGAGTCAGAAAGAGAGGTAAAATACTGACCGTATTAATTATATGTAATTATATATTATAATTATCATACTGTTTCTCTACAATGTGTGTACTTACGAAGCAGAGTTTTCCGATAATTTACTACTTTATTAATATTCCTTTGGTATTTTTTTATAATACCTTTTTTAAAACCCTATAATCGACACACAATACAAATGATTAACTAGATATGAACAATAAATAAGGGTTAGAGCTATTTTTATACCACAGCAGGTGTCATCATGGTTTAGTCTCTTTTAGTTCAGTCTGTGTTTCAACATGTTTATAACAGACAAATTCTCACTGGATCGTCACTAATACACAACCTCTGTGATGTTAGAACTGTGTGTAACCAACCACACTTCATAATTAGCTCTGAATAAGCAAACACTGTTTATCAGACGCACTGGAGCTGCTTTCAAAAACCTGGAAAATCTCCTACACCTTTCTTCATACATGGAAGACAAACTCCAGAAAATGTCTGGACTCAATTTCCCCGATATTTTCTGGAGTTCATATCTAATCGCAGATTTAGATGCGAGCTTTGCAAATTTTTTTGCTTTATATAACATTTTTAGGTGTTGGACAACTGGTCCAGTAAATCCATTATTTAAATTCACATCAATTGTGTGAGCTGCCTTTTCTAAAAGTTATAATACCTAAGAGAAAAATGGACTAAAGAATCAGAATGAGTTTGTACCTGACTCTCATTCTCCTGCTCCTCTTCCTCCTTCTCGTCTGTATCTCTGTTTTCCTCATGTGGCGATGGAGTCCTCTGCTCTGAGTCTTGGGCCAAGCCCAGAAACTTCTCTCTGGCGCTGAAGAAGTCGATGCTGTCCGTGCTGTGGCTTGACGAGCCATCGGCCTCGCCACGGCCGTCGCAATCACTGCCGACCTGTAACTCACTAGGGTTGTTGTTGTCATCGCTGGGAGCGAGGGGGAGAACCAGCGGGAGAGGGGCAGTGTTTGCAGGGCTGAGAGGGCTGTGTTTGTCCCTAGTTGAATCGGATAATGACCGATCTATAATGTCAGAGTCAGTCGATCCCAGAGTGAGAGGGGAGATTTCCTCTGAGCTGCTTCGCTCGTGCAAAGTGAGGGACAATTCTGTTGGTTTGTGTTTGGGCACTGAAATGGACAGATGTGTAGGAGGACTCCGGCGAACACGCTGGAGTTCAGGAGTAGGAGGTAGGATGTGGAGTGATGGTGGCGGGTGGGGTAGAGCGACAGGCACAGTGACAGCCACGCTCTCTGAATTGTCCAGTCTTTCCTCTGGGACTACAGTGGCTGCTTGGGGACACGGGAGGGGATGCAGGAAGAGGTCTTCACAATCAGATCTGACCTCCTCCTGAACCGATGAGTCACACAGACCGTTAGTGTGTGTGTGTGACTCAGACGTTTGTGTGGAGTCTAATTTGGCAGAGTCTTCAGCACCGAGCGCTTGCAGCACAGCCACGCCCAGGAAGTGATGTAAAGAGGGGGAGGAGATGTTGTTGTTGTGAGAGTCTGAGCGGCCCAGGGAGGACGGTTTACACATGGACTCGGAGCGATCTGATAGGTCACTGTCAGAGTGGGAGCGCCATAGCTTATTGTGCCTTTGTTTGCTGTGGAAGGACACAAAAAATAATAGTCTTCAAAATGAAGCCCGAGAAATGAAAATATTATTTACAGATGTTTCTATGTGACAGCTCACCTGGCCAGCAGAATTCCCTGATACTCCTCCAGCTGTTTCATGAAGGAAGGGTTGGGTTTGGTGACGGCCCGTCTCTCTTTCACATAGTCGAAGGCCGTGTCCAGGTCCCAGCCGTACTCCTTCATGGCGTAGGCGATCACTGTGGAGGCCGAGCGACTCACGCCCATCTTACAGTGAACCAGACACTTAGCTCCGGCTTTCCTGACAGAGTAAGAGATTGTGTTGCATTAAAAGATCTACACTTGTAAGAACTTTCGCAGTGTGTGTGTGTGTGTGTGTGTGTGTTTGTGTGTGTGTGTGTGTGTGTAGGTGTTTAATCTTACTTTGCTTTAGTGATGAACTTGAAGGTTTCGTTCCAGTACTCCAGCAGGTTTGTGGCCTCCTCATCGTACACTCTGATGTTGTGGTACTCAAACATCCCCGGGAAAAAGTTGTCTATTTCCCTCGTCACATTCAGGATGTATCCCACTCTACATGAAAGACAGCCAGAGGCAGGGTGACTTTCTGATATTAAGCTCATATTTTAGAGTAGGTTACTCAGATGCTGCTCAGGTTGAACGTTGCTGTAAACTATAATGCTAACAGGAGGCTTGATAAGGTTGGTTACTGTTGATATTAGGAAACTGTGGATTTAAACACCAGTAAAACAGAACATGCAAACAAGCAGCACAAAACGATGATGATTATTTTGTCAAAATATATAAATCCGTAGACTACAGAGAGATTTAAACCAATGCATCAGAATACATATTCAGTGCATGAAGCTTTATCTATTTAAATGTAGTAAAATTCAGATAATAACACTGGAGAACTGTAGTGACTGATCTCTTACCCACTGTTCTGCAGCTCCTCCAGGTTGGATGCGTTCCACTCGGAGCCCTGCAGATAACAAAGGGTCAATGTTAAGGTGAACACATGCATGTAGATGTTTAACTGCTAACATCTTATTTCTGAACAGGAAGTTCCATCATTACAGGGCCACAGGTTCTTACCAGATAGACGTGTTCAAAGATCTCAGTGGGACTATCCATCTGTCCCAGGATGACTATCATCTCGTTGTCTATGAACTCTTTGAACTCCCTCAGGTTACACACCATCTGCATCTCCAGCTCTGTTCGGATCTGGGAAAGGACAACAACAATTCAGAGAAGCACCATGAACACTATCGCTGAGTCAGTGCTGTATCTGTGGCAAACAAAGAGGACTGATATCAAATTCTCCGAACTGAAAAAGTCAATATGTTTCTGCAGGAGTAAAAGTAAAAATTCTATAATAGTACAATGGTGAGGATTTGCACTTCAATATTTAAATCAATGTGTGAACTACTGCATTTGAAAAAACAGGATTTGTCAAACCTGAATGTGAACATCGATTCATGTATGTGCCTCTCACCTCCTTGCAGGTGACGTTCTCCAGATCTTTTTGCATCATGATCTCTCTGAGGCGCGTCTTGATTAACCTTTCTGTGCGCTCCCTCTCTGTGGGCCTGTGGATACAAACACGAAAACACCTTTAATAAAACAACTTTAACACACCCTAAAAACAACACCACCAAAGGACCACCTTCATAATCCCAGTAACAACTCTTACATTCTGTTCATTGATTCATTTTCGCTCCAGTCTCAATGACAGCATTTATTCCACTAGAGAATTACCACTTTGTTCGACTCTCAGAAACTGGAGGGGAACAGAAAAATCTGAGATTGTGACCCGTTGGCGATTCCACAACAAAGTCTCCTTGTAGAATTTGCCTGTTGTTGTGCCTGGCTGTGTTTCTAGCCGCTCTTCTGGGGGATGCATTTCGCCCTCGGACGTCACGCTGATGATGCCAACAAGTATCCTAATTACCTCTCAGGAGAGAAGAGCTCAATTTGTCTCCAAGCTTCTATCGTGTTGTGTTATCTAATTTTTGTCTTGTTATGCTTCCCAGTGATTTCTCATTATAGCAATACGGAGCAGTGTGAGTCAGCAGTCACAAAGGGGCTCAATGGGGTGGCCACAGGTTTAAAAGCATCTGTCTCTGGTGGTACACTGGAAACAGTCAGCCTGTTTATGTTAATGCTAAAAGACTTACTGAACCCAAGAGACAGAGCCCACAGAGCTAAGAGAAAGAAAACCTTTTCAACCTTGCCAATAAATACAGATTAGTTACTGACATCCAGTAACACTTTAACCTCACAACAAGCCTCAATGTGCCCACAGACAGCCTGAAGGAGGGACGGCCACTCAGAGAAATAATGGTGATAAATGGTGGTAACCAAGGTATGAACATTCTGTTGCTTTGTTGAATCTTTGATAAGTATCCGAAGGGAATGTACCACAAAGACCATAAATCAAACACCTTCCTGCTTTCTCAACCTTTCGTTCAGTGGTTCTACCAGGAAACAAGCTGCCATGTCAACAAACACGAGCGGGTCATGTAGGTTTGGCAATGTGTGTGTCAGAGATCATATCAGAGTATCAAAGCTCATAAAGTGTGTGAGGTATTATTATTATTATTATTTTATTATTATTAGATCCTGAGATGTCTGTTTCCAGTCAGGCAGTAAATATGGGGGTTTTTGACTGTCAAGTCTAAAGTGGAACTTCCTTAATGCCCATCTCAATTCTATGCCTCCTTCTCTTCACCTGCGTCTGTATTGCTCTAACTATTTGACTGTCTGGATTCTGTTTTTCCAGACGTACTTCAAGCCAGCTAAAGCCTCAGCTAATTTGGACACTCTAGGATATCTGAAGTGTGTGTAAACATGACTTAGTAACAGAAAGCAGAATTTCCATGGTATTAGTAAAGACATAAATCCAGCTGCCTCTGTCATTCCCTCTGTCTGGTCCCATGTTATCTGCTGACAACTCTGAGTCACAGATAACAAAGTTATATATGTGTAAATGATAATGAGGAAGTGCAATTAGTTCCGTTCTGGCTACATGCCTGTGTTTTTGTTTGTTGCCTCTGTGTTGGCCTTAAAGGTCACAGACAGCATGTGTCCCCAGCACGTGAAGAGAGGTTGGCTAACGCTGGTGTGACTGGGCTACTTATTTCTGATCTTGCTGAAATGCACCTACTGGGAAAACATCTTCGACTTTCTCTGAATCTGGGATGCAAGAGCATGTAGTGTGAGTCACACGTTCGGGTCCTTCCTGAGGTGCATTTCTGGGAACATGTTTGTTCAGGTTGGCGTGCATGTTTTCCCTGCACCCTATACCTTTCACACGCTATAAATACACTATACATACATATGCATGTGTAGGATGCGCACCACTGCTAGCATGTCAAACTCTATGACTTTTCAAAGACGTTCCACTAATAATAATAATAATAATAATAGGCCTGGTTCCATCAGCACCAAGGAACAAATTCAACCCTTGGTTAATAGCTTCAGTACAGTCAGCTCACTTAAAGCTGTTCATAATTAAGATCTATTGAGATGTTCTGAATTCACCAAGATGTGTCCTGAGATCAGATCACTTATGAAGGACTAACCATTCAGCTGAAATCCCCTGACCTGCTACAGTTTCACAACGAATCAAATGTATTTTTAGTCGGTGCCCATCCGTTAACTTGTTTGTGGCCACAATGTCAACACTCTCTCGTGCCCACATACACACACATGTCAAAGGATACATCGGTAAACTCAGACTGGGTAAAGACATCATCAGTTGGTGTTGGAGAACAGAAATAACATACATGATTAATTGCATATAGAGCAGGAAAGTAGGACCCTATCACAAGTGGTCACAGGAAATACATTCAGGACACATTGTTACACCAAGTAAGAACAGACAAACTTCGCCCTGTCCACTTATGATCCGATCCAAAAACAACTTTTAAAATGTTTTTGATTTAGGTATTTTAGGTTATGAAATACTGGTTGCAGTATTAATATATATACATTCTAGTTAATGTTTAATAGCCTGTGGGATGCAATGTAGGATTGCTTTTAGGTTTCCACATCAACACATTTTGAAAATGTTCACTCCACAAGAATTTTACAATCAATGGAGCTGAGCCACTCTCTGGCATACAAAAGGAAAACTAGTGGAAATGACTCTATGCCTGGAACGCACCACAAACCAAATAATATTCCAGATATTCCTCCATCGGTGAGAAATCTGGATTTTGAGTAATGCACTGTTTGGTCACTTCTGTTCTTTTACTCACAGGTCTGTGAAGGTGACAGGTGAGTTTGCACGGTGCGACTCCACGTCCTGCATGGCGTTCCACTCGTTGACACAGAACTGGTTGGAAGAGATCCTGCTCTGGTAGTAGCTGATCCATGTGAGGAACAGGCTGCCGGGGTAGTAGTTGTGGCAGCGAGCCACGTCGCAAGCTTTGTGGAGGGACTGGAGGGCTGACCTGAAGCAGACACAAGAGAGGGATGAAGATTCACACTTGAGAGGTTGTTTTGACAGCAATAAAAAAAATACAGAATGAAATTAAATGGAAGATTAGAGTAGAGATGTTCAGATACCAGCATTAACAGAACATCTCTAGACTGGAGTGAACAAAACGTTCATGTAAAGGAGGAATTAATAAGAGATGGAGACAAGTCAAATAGTGATCAAATGATAAGAGAGGAATTAGTAACAGAAATATAACAAGGGAGCAGAGCTGAACAATTACAGAGGGATTACAGCGACAGAGAGATGTGATACAGAGATATAAACCAGAATAAATTAGTGTATCAGAGAACGCTGAGGGAAGAGGGAGGTCAAAGTAACAAAGGGACAATAAAATGAGGAAATGAAGACAATGAGTACGGAAATGAAGAGGAAGCACTGGTATGTGAGACAGGGAGAGATAAAGAAGAGACTAGGACGCAGAAAGATGATGAAGAAAAGAAGGAGGAGGAGAGAAGCATAAGCAAAAGATAAAAGGCTGGAGGTCAAAGCCGAAAAAAGTAGAGAAAAGGATGTAGTTGTTTCAGTGCTGCAACATTATCTTAATGCAACTTTACATCGATAAAGGTTGCTCACCACATGGCCTGGACAGAAACAGGCTTGAAGACATGAACCCTGTTAACTGTCGAGACGCTAAAGCCACTGTGGACACCGAGAAAAAGAGATTATTAGCCACGTTATAACAACAACAAACTAAATGAGGTCAAGCTGTACAGTGAGAAGAAGCAGGATGTAGGTGTGGTGTCTTACCCATCTCCATCCAAGTGGATCAGAGTGTCACTCCACAGAGGTAGAATCAGACCCACCGTGCAGCAGCTGGGAGGAAGATCGACATGTTAGACCACAGCACAGCAAAGCAACAGACTGCTTTGACAACGCTCAAGAAGAAAAATTGTTATGGATAGGAAAATAACCCTTTATTTTGAAAAACTTTAATTTTAGCTATTTCATCTAAAGTAGATTAACCCATTTATACCAGATCCAACATATGCATGTATGTACCTTTAAGACCAGGTGCATTGTTTGTGTGCTTCTAGTCGGATAAGATCTGTGACAATGTCATCGTTTACATGACATGTGACAAATGAAATAAGTCAAACATTGTAATATAATTGCGGTAAATGCAAAGTGCATTATGGGAAATGTAATTTGTTTGTTAGCACTCCTGTAAAAAAACTTTTAAAGTCGTGTCTCACACAATGGCTGACGATCCAAGCGATATTGAAGCAGATTACAATAGTGTTTTATTGATGAGGGTTAGGTTTTTTTAAATTCTATTTAATGTCTCTATCCGTTTCAGAGACTGAAAATTTTAAGTTTTTGTAAATGTTGGCAATTCTGTCAGCTCTTCAGAAAACTCTGGTTTTAAGTGGTCTTTCAAACAACGCTTATATTCTAGAGTTTTTTTATTTGCGCCTTAGGTCTTATTGGGTTGAAGTTAGAGACTTATAATAAAATTAGAAGACATTCTGGCATATCCAAGAATAACATTATAATGTCAATATCACTGTAAAGCTAAAAAGAGGGACAGTCATCTCTCCTAAGTTGCCGTCACGTGTGGGCTTTAATTACATTTGATATAACACTAAAAGACAGAGTGGTGTGTTGTTGATGTGGCACCGACCTATCAGAAGAGACAAAGTCCATGCCGAGCACGATGCTTTCCTCCGTGTCCTGTCTGCCATTGGTGGAGACAACCACCATGTAGCGGGTTACCTGAGGGTAGGCGCTCTCGAGGCGCACAGCCTGAAAGAAAAGACAGAAGAGAAAGTTGAAATAAGAATGAGAAATGGACAAACAGCAGAAAGGCCTACTGTGAACTGTTATATAATGTCTGGCTCTGGGGAAGCTTTCTAAAGCCTGAGAAAATAACGGCTCACATGTATCAGGGTTATTGTTAAATTTTTAAATGAAGCTTCAATATTTTATCGCAAAGTTGGTATTACAACCTGGGTGTGTGGAGTTTAAAATATGTGGGCGTTCCTCCAGAAGGGCAGGTCAACACACAAAACACACTACGAAGGATTCTTTTTAAAATTTGTTTTATCTGTCTCTCACAAGTCCTCTCTAACTTTTAGAAATAAATAAAAGATGCTTCAGGGACTGGAAATTACTGGAATTCTTAAATACAAAAACAGTTGTTTTGAAAATCCAACAAGTTTTATTGTTTACATGTGTGAACGAAGAACAGAAACCAGTATATAATCTTCCTGATAACAAGACCACTCTGCTCCTGACCATGATATTATGTGTGTGTGTTACATACCAGTCTGATGGTGTCCTCCGGCCGCAGAACAGTGAACATAGTCTGAAGGTGTTTCTGGAGATCACCTGCACAGACAGGATTTCAACATTCTCGCTTAGATCCAGTTTATTTTGGACAACAATCGTATTCTTGGCATTTAAAGGTCGACATAACACAGAGGATAGTGTATCATTTCCCCTGTGGCAAGTTTCCAGTTCATTCAAACTGATGTCTCTTTCACTCAGGCCTACATCTGAAGAAAAAAAGGCCCTTTTAAGTGAAACAAGCAAAGACACTGATGCTTTTTATAGTAATCAGCTCATTTCACAACACACAGGTCTTCAAAAGCTGTATTTTCCAGTGGCAGCAACATTTTTCCTCTCCTGGTATAATTTCCGTGCTTAATTTTTGAAATGTCCACCACAAACTGATTTATCTGCCTTGTTGTGAAACTGTTTCAGCACCAGCTGTTCCCCAAGATACCGCACAGAAATGTCATTTTGAAAAACTCTGCTATTTAATTTCAAGTTCCTCCACAGAATTAATTTCTGGTGCTGAGGATGGAAGTTCTGGGAGAAGGTGCAGCTTTCATCCATTTGCGAACAAGTCTTTACCTGTGTGCTTGTTCCTGCGCTGGCTGATAGGAGGTGCAGTGTTCGGTGGAGGGCTGTTACCTCTGGGAAGGAACAGGGCTGCACCTTTTACTGTGAGGAAGCTCTCACTGATACTGATGGAAGAGAGAAGGAGAAAAATAAGACATGATTAGAGGCTTCAAACACAAAGACGTCTGTCAACTTTTCCAGTTGTCATTTATTTTTTGTAACTTATGTAATTCTAAAACTCTACTTCACTTCTTTGCACATGCCAACCCAATTTCTTATAATAAGCACGAGATGTGGACTGGGAACAGACGGGTGTTGTCATGTGCTTATGTCACTGTCACAATGGTCCATTCAGTTGGCCACTGGTCTGCAGACTCGCTGTGAACTCAGAACACAATGTTCTGTGCTTCTCCGCACAGCTGGACTACACACGCGCATGTACGCACACACACACACACGCACACAGCTGCCAGTACAGAGGGATGGGAGGATTGAGAGAAGTACAAGAGGTCCGAGAGGAAAGACAGAGCGAGTCCCCTCCTCCACAGTGTTGGAGCAGAGATAAGAGCTGGCCAGCACATAACGCTGCATGCCAAAGCAGGTCGTATTAAACAGGGTTCTGTTCCTCTCTGGAACACTTAATCTTATTAACTGTGACTGAGGTCGCTGCATTGAGGGGGACACATTATTAACTGTCTCACATGGACAACAAACAATGATTGTGTGTGTGTTTATATTCTCACAGTGACACAGTAAACACCCATACAACATACAAACAAAACAGGTTGGAAGACCCACTTCTGTAGCAGCTTAGGTGCGTGTCGGATGACAGCCATGGGACCAATAAACCTAAATAATGCTGTACAACAGGTCTGCCCCCTAAACTACATCCACAATAATGCAGTCGATATCGACAATTATCACGATAAATTAGTATAAGACAATTTTTTTGTGGCTTGTGGTTTTCAACTCTTCTTTATGAGCAAATTAATTTACACATTTTATATTGTCAATTATGTGATAAACAATTTTTATTTTTTTTGATGAAAAATTATATTGTGAAACTCTTGCCCTGCATATGCACAATTGTAGCTTTTTACATTTTACATTTTTTTTCACAGGATAATAGCCGAAATCAGGCTAGTGAGAGTTTTAAAGAGGACAAACGTCACGGCTCAGAGTATATGTCAGTGAATGTTACATTATGCAGACAAAAATACAACGATAGAAGTTTTCCCAGAGGTAACACTAATCCAGGGAGTTGGCCAACCTGTTCTACAAAAGTTGAATGAGGGCGGTTTCATAGCCTCTGGGCCCAGAAACTAAAAAAAGAACTGACAATGACAAACGCACACAGTGAAGATCACTGGGATCAATGAAAGGCAGGTGATGACATCAAAGCTACGTATATATCGGTAGATGTGACGCAAACCGTCAGTGGATACACTTATTTGATATTACAGTGGCTTATTTGGTAAACCACTGTGTTGGATAATCTCTCCACCTTGGCAGCAGGCTGCAGGTCTACACTCAATGAACCCAACTCCTACAGTTCATCCGGGTCTACAGTTCTTCGGTTTCACATTTCACATTTAAAAAAAAACACATGTCATCTGCCATTCAGGCTTCCTGTTATCCCCCTTTTCTCTGTAACTTCATCTCTCCATCCTCTCAGCCAGCCGACTGTCCTTCCTGGCTTTTGCTGAAGCTGTGAAGTACAGAATCAGGAGACACAGACAACAGAGGGCTTATTTCCCATAACCCCTCCACCCTTGACCTAGCTGTTTCCTCTCAGTCCTCCCTTTCACGCTTCCTCTTCTGTATTCCTCAAAACTTTGGCAGCTGGCCTAGTTTTCATTTGTCACTCTCCTTAATTCCTACTACACACACACTCATGAACTGTACTTGGCAATGACCATGTATAGCAGTGCTACTGTACAATGTCATCTGTAAGATAACACTTGTACTCATGCACGTGCATACACGCAAACTTGACCTCTTACACTTTTGCAGACACACTGAGAAAGTGGAAATGAAACCTGACAGTTGAAAAGGTGAGGGGACTCTCTAATATGCCTTCTAAAAATACAGTAGTCCTTTAAAAGTTTCAGCTATTAACAGCTTATATATAGACGTGAACTGTAAACGTACTGTATGTTCACTTTGACGTGAAGACGATAACTCACAGGTTTAACACAGCCTGCATATGCTCTGATTGTTGGGACTGCTTTTAGGCTGTTAGTACAGGCATGAATAGAAATATGGCAAGTAAGTAGACACAAAATATACTGACACATAACAACGGACCAATACCACACAATATATCCACACTAGAGCTGAAGCAATTTGTCAACTGTCAGAGAGTCTATCAGTATTCACTCTATTGGTCATTATTGGTAAAATAGTGAAATCATATTTTCCAGGCTGCAGCATTCACTGGTTTCCAGGGTTAATAATGTAAGGCCTTTATGCTTTTCATGGTATATATAACAATAAACTGAGTATCTTTGTGGTGTGAGTTGAACAAAATAACCAATGTGAATAAATTGTATCAATGCACACAACTAAAGCTAAAACTGTCAATGTGATGAAAAGTTCTGACTACATTCTAACGAAGGTAAAACCTTTATGGATGTTTTGATGGCCCACCAACACAGGGAGATTTCTCCTGGTGCTGCCGATGGTCCGATGGTACTATGAGAGAGAGAAAGCGACAGCAGGGCAAAGAGTGCTGTACACAGTTGTATTTAATGAGATTAAAATGGACTTAAACAAAACAGTTTGAGTGTGCTTAAATTAATTTAGTCACAATAATATACAAAGACAACTGGAAAAGTGCCTGTTCAATCAGAATAACTGATATAGCTACAGAAATGTGCTCACAAAGTGAAAAGGGGGGCAACAAGTACAAATGTATTTCTCTTCACAAAGTATGTGAATGAGGGGTGGACTGTGAATGATGGCAGATAAAGAATGAAGACCCAGTGGGCCATCTTTTGGCATTCATCCCTCCTACGCTTTCGGCTGAAGTGAAGCAATAGGTACTTGTTATGGCAACAGTCACAGACACAATCACCACTATGTAAGGACCACTCCACACAGTGGGGAGATAACTGGGTGACCCCCCCCCCCCCCCTCCTGCTGCCCGTGTCCATATTAGTCACTCTTAAGAGGAGAGTGGGATAAATATAGGGCTTGGCTTTATGCAGGGGCAGGCCCTGCTAAGGCCTTATGAGTTTGCACCCAAGACAGATACAGTCCATAGAAGAGAAAGGGAGTTGGCTGGTGTGCATATGTGTCCACAGCTGCACATTCAGCCCTGCAGCTTGGGGACACAAGTATGAAAAAATCTGTCACAACCAAAACACAGTGACAGATGGATTAGTAGAGAGAAAAGTCAAGTTCATGGAGTGTTCTAATTTGAGACTGACTGGGGACCTTTGTCACACGTCATCTCTTCATATGTCACACTCTACTGTCAAATAAAGGCTCATTTCCGTAAGAAGTTCAATGAGCAGATTGCTGGTCAAAGCTGGAGAGACAAGAATGGACAAGATGAGGGTAGCTAGAGCAGAGGAGGGTCAGGACAGATAAAGCGAAAGGGATACCAGGTCATACTAAAGATAGACTTGACACACTGTGCAGACCCAGTCTGTGTTTGAGTTAAGACCACAGGGTCTGCTACAGTTTTGATACAGTTTCCTTGATGACCCAGGTCTGAACAACAGCCAGCTAAGTGAGCTAAACATACCTGACCAAGGCATGCAGCGCTATTCTGAGATGGATTCAGATTACATTTAAACTTACAGTTCTGACAAACTAGGCAGACAACAGCATTGAAGGAGCTCAGTGAAATATTCAAAGATGGTCAAATGAGGTCACATCCAGCTCAGTTGGATAATAGGTTCCATTCACACTTTGAAAGCTTTTGGTAAAACAAAAAAATAACTAATAACTAAAAATAACTTTTACTCTCTGTACTTTATAAAACATGGGCTTTCCAGGACAGACAACCATTTACAAACATTACCAGTGGCCTGGTAACACACAGGCCTCACTGTGATAAACAAGGTAGGTCTACAGTTAGTTCGACTTAATGTCATTTAAACCAAGTTATGTAGGTTATTTGCATCACATGCACACAGACATGGAAACACTGACCTATATCCAGCTGCTGACATCCCTGCTCAGCTGCTGCATTCTCTCACAAACACTTCACGTTGTCACGTTTCAGCCTTTTATCTATTTTCTTTGGAAAACAGGAACGTGACACAAACATTAAGTGGAGCGGAAGAGCGGGGTTTACTGGTATTTCTAAAATTGGTGGGATAACAATGGTGTTTTAGATGCCATATAGCCACAGGTAATACTTAACTGCATCAACAGTCTCCAGGCTTGTAATTACTCATTCAAACCCTGGTTAAACATTAGAGGCCAGCTGACACTCTGGCGCTTACACTATAAACAAACAGACATATGCACACACACATCACAAACCTAGACACACATGTAAACACTGGGTGCTGTAATAAAAGGATGCCAAAACCCTGTGTTGTGACGAGCCGAAACAAAATCAGGAAGTCAGAAGATTCCGACATCTGCTGTGATTTACTAGGCACCACACCTACCAGTATGTAATGTATGTGTATTGCAAAAAACACTATAAACTCTATAAACCTTCTTTGTTAAAAAAACGTTCCTTAAAAACTGGGTGCAGTTCAAATAAATACGAAATGTTCAGTTTCCACTCTTGTGTAAAATAAGTGAAAAATAACACAATCAAGACACACCAGATTGTGAAGGACTTTTTTGAAAACAGGCCAACTTTCATGCAAGGGCACAACCAATTACTGACAGCACGAAAATGTTACGAAACAACAGCAAAAGACCAACACTCAAATAAATTCAATGACTTTGTAGAATATTGGTTAATGTTGATTTGATCATCTTTTAATCCAGTTGCAGTAATTTATGCATTGATTTCCACTCACATCCACCCTTTCCCTAAATTTACGAAGCTGCATGGACAAGTCAACTAAATCCTTTTACATCTCACAGGCAAATAAAATAAAAAACCCTCAATTTCCCTTGATCTCCTCAGACACTGTAGCTCACAGACAAGATCACAGAAGGATGAGAAAACTGGACGAGGACAATCTATTTATTATTCTCAAGGAATCCAGGACATATAATATTCAGTTCAGCCTACTGACCTGTGGGATAGAGGACTAGAATCACTTCTAGAGAACATGCCTTTCTGACCAGTAGTCACTTCCAGTGTAGTCTTGTCACGCTGTACAAGAAGATCTACTGTATTAATGTATAAAGGTTATATTAAAAGTGACATGTTTCCTGTTTTCATACTTTAAGTCAGTAGCAAACTGGATGCATGCCAACCTTTGTGTCTTTGAGAACAATCACTTACCGGTGAGTTAGAGACCTCCAACATTTATATCCGAAGATGACATTCCATAAAAAAGAATGGTACTCAGAAGAGCACAAACCGAGGCACAACAGTCCCCTTAAATTCAATCAAGCTGCACCAAACCGCACACACTCTGAGATATAGTCCCCTAAGTGGGCCTGATTTTCTATTCATCAAGATCCATGCAAAATTGATGAAAAAAAATGGTGAACACTTTAGAAAACGCCCATCTCTCAAATTTAAAAAAGGACCCGCCCCCATTGCTGGATCCTCAACCGAATTGGATGGGTTTGTCCCTGACCCATACTGCATCCTTACACCAAGTTTAGAGAAAAATCTGTTTCTCTAAATCTGTTGTTATTTCTGTGTAATCTTGCTAAAAACCACCAAGAAACAAATGGACAAGGGTGAAAACACATCTACCTTGACAGAGGTAAACGTCAGACGTCTTGAAACATATCTGTATTTTCTGCTTCATGCTTATTTACAGTGGGTTATTATTCTGATTCATTCATAACAACCATCCCCCCAAATATCCATGTGTTTAAACAAATACTGTCCCAATCTTGGACAAACAAAAAACATCCCATGTTATATGGTGCTCAGGTGATTTTGGATATCTGTGCAGCAAATCAGTAGCAACGTGTCTCCCCTCCATCAAGGTAGATGAATCACACCATATGTGGAGACTTTATGTCTTAGTAAGGTCAAAAAGGAGCAGCCACATGAGTAAGACTCTGCTACGTCATCAGGAAGTACAGATGACACTGATGTTGCAAAACTATCAGCTTACTCATTGTTACAGTCAGTGTTGAAATTGGTCACATTAATCCTAATAAATCCAAATATATAGACTGGGATTTGGTCAATATTTAAATTGGAGTATTAACAATCTAACAATTCACAACATGACGAATGTATTATATTATATCATGATATCACAGTTTACTCTGTTTGTGACCATGTGTCATGAGAGGCTGTAGTTGTCTCTAACTTTGACTGGAGACACATACATAAACTTTCCATAACGTGTGAGCATTTTCAAACTTACAGCTGGTTGATCTGATTTTTTGAAACCACCGCGTCGTCGCTGAAGTGGGGAACTATCTTAGCCCCGCAGCAGGAGCAGAAGCTGACCGCCGCCGAGCTGCCGGAGCCGGACACCGCGCCGAGGGTCATGTCGGCGGTGAGGAGATCACAGACGGAGGAGGGTGTCGGTCAGGTGCTCTCGGTCCCGGGGAGAACTTTTCACGCCTCTACCGCAGACATGTGCTCCGGCATGACAAGGAGGCAAACCGCTAACTTCCCTCGGATTCGAACAGTCGCAACACAGCAGAGAAATGACGCGAAGAGGAGGATGTTTCCAAACCCGCACTCTGTTGCGTTAAAATGAAGCAGAGAAATCTAGCACGTTGTGTTCCTGCTGCTGACACAGCCGGGCAGCCCGAGGTGTCCCAACACCGCGAGAGAGAGTCCCATCTTCAAAACGAGTTCCCCGGGAGGCTTCTAAACATTATTCCACCATCGTCCTCGCTACTGAAGCGGCCTCTCACCATGTACAGTAATAAAACATGCTGCCACGGTCAAACTCCAACCAGAGGAGTCGTAGGAGGGAGGAGCAGGAGCCACGTGTTTCTGGGAAGAGGGGAGAGCCAATGAGGAGTAACAACTCCCCCCCCCACCGCATGGAGCCGAACAGCTGTTCTGCCAAGAGCTGGAAACACAGTGCAGGTGTTTCCTCCAGCAGGTGATCGGCACCCTTCAGTCCCACCATCCTGATAACAGGAACACCATGACAGGTTCCTGATAACAGGAACACCATGACAGGTTATATGACACTGTAGGTCAGCGTAGTTTTAGTCAGCTTCAAAATGTCTTAATATTATTAGCAGGGGTGGGATCTGAAGGCGAGGCCAGGGGGCCACTGGCCCCAGCTGAAATCTAACTGGCCCCTCAACTGCACCTGTCCTGTCCGTACTCTTTTTGTATTTATATTTATCTTGTCAATTAGGAAAGGTACTATCAATCAATATGGCAATTTGGTAAATGGATAGCACCAAAAAAACTGGCGACGCTTTCTTCAAATGTAAAAACACAACACAAACGTGCACACGGCTCTAGGCAGGAGATTAACAATGTGCATTTAGGCTAAAAACATGGTGTAGATGACACTGATGCAAGTCAAATTTGAATGTTGGGGCTTTCGGATACTTAGATGACACTAAGGAGCAGTATGGAGGCATGTTTTTTTTTTTACAGTACCCCTAATAGTGTAAGCGATCTCTAACTTTGTGGTGTACAACGCTATATGGTGCGTGCTCATCCATGCTGTCAGGTGGTCCCTCACGTTTTTCCAATCCACGCAGACAGTCAGACCTCGTAGTTTCAGCTGCAGATGTGGCCTGCGGCAGCATTTCACCCGCGCAAGAACTTATCTTTTATTCTTTAGCCTGTGTACCTGACACTAGGAATCTGTTGCACGGCCTTCGTGCGCATAGATTGAACCAATTCTGTGGGAAACATTGAATAATGCATGGCATGCTCAAAGCTATAGAGCTAACAGTAAACAAAAAAATATTACAGACATATAATTGGACCCTCTTTGTAAATTATGGCCCCTTATTTCGAAAAATCCTAGATCCTTCACTGATTATTAGAATAAACTGCTGCCTAGAGGATGAATGAGTGCCCTAGCAACAAGGTCAATAGGGGATGTACTCATTAGACCAATGTTACAGAGTCAATTGAACCCACATGGTCTTTTGGTTTTTGGCAGTCAGCTTGCCAAGAAGACTTCACTGGTCTCCTCTCCACCCTTTTCCCCCGCCACACAAACCTTGTGGCTTTGTTACATAAGGAGCGAGTGCAAATGAGAAACAGGCTGAGGATATCCAGACCACACTGCAGCAGCACCAGCAGCAGGCCTGTTGTATCTGGGTAAAGTAGAGATAAAGAGGAGCCTGACTTGTCAAGAAAGTCTGGGGGAGAAATTGCCCTTTACATTAAGCTAGTACGTAGATATCGGGTATCAGCAAACATACTTTATGTTATAAGATGGACTCAATGTTTTGGCTCTTTTTATATTCTATTAAACATTTTATATTCTGCTGGTGCGCCAACATGAGGGGCCTCATGTAATCACACAACAATTTGAAAAACAACCCCCCCCCATCATTCTTATATTTCACACCAGCATGTGCTTTGTGGCTAAACTAAAACATTTGTACTGAAATGACCTCTATGCAGCGTAGCTAAGCTTTATAACAGTGTTAATGTAAGGTCTGTTATCAATAGGGAGGTTTGGCTAAGAAAGGGGCGCTATTAAATATGCTGTTACACAACAACAAGCATTCAGAGAGTTCACCAAATTCCCAGTGTAATCTGAACAGTATGCTTGTGTTCTAGGTCTATGAAAACACTCTGAGCTGTGGGACTGAGGAAAACCTGACTGATCTTCAACTTACAATAGCGTATACGGCCTTGGCTGACAGTGGATCAGAGTGATAACTTCTAGCTAATGTATCTTAGTCGCATGCACCACGTCAAATGTAGTGTTTGACAAGAGTTGTTTTGCATGTACATAGCCCAAAGACACACACATTGATAAGCACACATTCCACTGCCTCCTTAAATTGTTATGTCATCTCCTCTGATAAATGTTGAATTTTTTGAAAATCAACAATCTATGTGCTGGTGACTGATCCTAAATGAGCAGAAACATAGGGAACTTACAAGTGCTTCACACCAATAATTTTCTTCTGCTCACAGGTCTCCTAGAAACAATCCATGCACTGCTAACTTTACATGAGTAAACGTACAGTAACATTACACAAGAATTGTTCACAGATGCTTCAGTGAATCCAAGAACACTATAAATGTGTTAAATGCATTTTAAGATGTATTCTGTATATTGTCCTAAAAAATAAATGTTATTCTATGTCAGTAGACTTTTCTTTCTTAGCTGCTGTCAACAGGACAAGGTGAGTGTGCATGTTTTAACACCAGACCCCACATGTGTTCTGCTGAGAGCAACACTGATTACATCACATATGGAACAATAACAACTCTACCCCTCTGCCATCACACTAAACTCTACTTCATCTCACTTTCCCTACCGACAACTCCTGCATCACAAGACAGATCACAAGCCTGTGAACTCTGCCAGCAACTGGAACTACAAAGTCGACCTGCGCACAGCTGCTCCACTGCTTAGTCATGTGGTTCTGTTTAGTGTCATTGAATTTACCAACATTCAGTGGGCATTTATTTTTTTATGTGGGCTGGTAACATGAGTCTGTTGTGGTGGCTAAGCGCTGGACACTGTTGCACAATCTCCTTCCACTTCACATCTTCATCTGTCACTCAATGGGAAATGGGCAGAAATATTCAAGTCAGCGATGTTGTAGTCAGGGAGCTGTGTATATTAAAAAGAGTGTGCATGTTTGTGTGTAAATGGGAGTCATGCTGGAGCGAGCCCACTATTCGGCTGCCTACATGGTCAGTGCATTTAATGTATCTTTAAAACAAACAGTGGTCTTACATTTTAAAATGCCAAACACTTAGTGGTAGCTAAGAACACCAGGCCTTAAAACCACCAAACAATCGTGTAATACTTTTCAAGATTGAAAACAAAGCAAAGAACTGCCTGGACTACAACGCCTTTAGTTCAAATGTTTGCTGAGTACTCAACCCACTGAGCTGAGATAGGAGCACTTAACCTTGGAGAAACACAGATGCCTAGTAACTGCCATATAAGACAAAGACAGATCTGTTAGGAGAAGTAGCTTTTTTTTTTTTTTTACAGTAACCAAACACACAGCATCTAAGAAGCATTTGTTGAAAATCTAGTCTTGATTTCAAACCATGTAGAAATGATCTTCCAGTGTTTAGCAATGATACATCTTTAGTGAGGTGACTTTTTTAATCTTACATTATTTAATAGTATGAAGTGAAAACTGCAAAAACTGTGCAGTCAGAAAGCATTCACATCCCTTCAGCCTTTTCATGTCTGCAGCCCTATGCTAAATTAGTTTTCTCATTGATTTATCCAGACTGAATATTCTATAATGACAAATAAAAAGTCAAATTTAAGATTTGTGACACTTGAATTTTGCTCAGGTGCATCCTCTTCATCATCTTGGAGATGTTGCTATGCTTTGACAGAAGTCCAGCTGCAGCAAATCCAATTGCTTGGGCTTGATTTGGAGACACACAAAAACAAAGTCATAAGGTCAAAAGAAAGGCCTGAGTTCAGAGACAGGGTTTTGTCAAGGCACAAATCTGGAGATGGCTACAACAATCGACTGTATTAAAGGATCCCAATATCCAAAGCGGGCCCCATAATTCTCAAAGGGAACAACAAGGACTCTTCGTAGAGCTGTCCATTCAACCAAACTAAGCAATCAGTGGAGAAGGGTGTTTGAACAGAGGTGATTAAGAATCTTACAGTCGCTCTGTCTTGAGGATCAGAAATCCTTTATGAAAATGGGAGAAACCATCACTGCAGCATGAATAACATTGTGCCCCATATACAATGTATCTTTTTAGTTTTTTGGACAATGCTTTATACTGTATGCCCACGTAGCTAATCTAGGACAGGGAGTAGTCAGTGTATAAACAGGGAGTACTCAGTGTATAAACAGTGAGTTTAGGAAGGCTGAAGGCAGGTGGAGTATCTGGTGTTGGGTCTGAATGGCAGAGGAACAGCCCAAAGAATTTAAAGGACAGGTTTCCACATGACAAGCTGGTTCTACACAGTCTGCCCTTGGCTTGATGTTCGTTTCTGCAGCCTTCCTTTCCTTCCTTTTGTAACAGCAGGACCCAGTTAGTGCAAAGTCTGATGAACCTGTTCTGCTGGTGTGCACCTGAGTCGAGGCTGGAAAATGAGTCCATACTATAACAGTGATATTCAGAAGTGCAAGAAAAGACTTGTAGAGCAAACGGCTCCACAGTCAGACTATGTGAGGTTGTCTGCTGTTCTTCATACCATCGTCTCACACAGATGCACATTTTCAGTAGTGCCTCTTGTCACGCAAATACATTCTTCAAACTATTAAAATAATATGAAGAAAATCTAATTACTTGCATTACTTATTTTTCAAACAATACCAAGATCTGTCTTGTGTTATGTAAAATGAAGTGCTGTACAGGGAAGATTTAACTGACACTCGTTGAAAGATCATTTTCTCTTCCATCCCCTAGTTGGACTTCAGTAGTTACAATACACGATACAGGCCGATGAATAAAATACAAACCAAACACATTGAAAACCAATCACACAGTGACTGTCTGAATATGACACTGCCATGTAAAAAGATGACCTTAACCCAAAAAACCTATACTTGAAATAAGAAATAATGAATTGAGGCTACATTAATTAGATGTAGATGTCTCAATCAACATAAACATATGTGCTTGATGTCACAATGGCACTACGCTGACATATACAACAAGAGAATGAATGTAATATTCAATTAGCAACTCATGTAAACATCATAATTGTATCTTATAGAATAAGGTTTAGATCATTGGTGTCCATGTTAATATAGTCAGTGTTTTGCAGCATGATCACCTTTGAATACTGAGGGTTTAGAAAGCTCATAGCCGACATGTTAGCCTTGCTTTCTCACAGAAAGTTCTCTTTGTTAATAATTTTTTATTCTCTTCTTGTTCCATCAATTTATTTCTTATTCATGTTCCTCTTTAGGCCTTGTCTTTGCCCTTTCACAGCATCCAACACACTGAAGACATTCTGGTGCACTGACTACTCATGGTGAAGTGGCAGATTTAAAAAAATAATTTCACCACATAAAGAGTTTGTTTCAATCCAGTGACCTTTTCGACCTTTGACAGCTATGTCATGTCACCTGATCGCCCTGCAGACACAAGTGAGGTAGGACTCAACTCTTTGATGAAAAAACCCCACAGCAGAACAAAACTCATCTGTCACTTTGACCATTTTTTTTCAACCATTTCAAAGGTTTACAACAAAACCATAAAAATGTTGGTTTTATAACTCTGGCTAGGGAAAATGTTTTTCTAAAACTGCCCTTGACAGTGTCAGTCCTGAGGCAGCGGCGTGTAACATTATACGCAATTGGTTCGGTGCAGCTGCGACAGTGGGCTGTTTGTGTGTATCTGTGTGAAAGAGATGTTGCCAAAGAAAGACAATGAGTAAGGGAGCGATACAGGGTGTGAATCGGTGAGGAGACTACTTAATAAGTGAAAGAGAAAGGGACAAATAAAAAGCAAGGGAAATAAAGACCGAGTGAAAGCATTTGATTATATTGCTCCACTGCTACTTGAATCCATATGTAGGGTGGGAAGGACACAAGTGGATCCCAGCTCTTATGTAACACACATTAGAGGTCACACAGCAGGGCCCTTGCTGCACTCTGTATGTTTGTGTGTGTGTGTGTGTGTGTGTGTGTGTGTGTTAGTGCTAATGCTGAGCAAATGTTGAGGTAACTGAGCCAAATGGTAAAACAGGATTGTAATGACGTTAGGCATATAGGGAATAAGCTCTGTATGTAAGTGTGTGTGTGCTTTGCAGTATTACCTAACAGATAACTGGTACCACATGTCCATCTCAGCTCAATTGGGGTGTGTTAAAGGCTTTTAGGAGTGATGTCACCAGTGATCAAATATGTCTGACACGGCCCCAAATCTCCTCTGGCATGTTCCAAGTTTCATGCAGTATAGATGCTCAACATGAGGCAGCTGATTCATCTTGGACCAATCATACACTGACATTTTTACAACATTGTTTGTATGGGTTATTACCGTCATCAATGAGGTCATGAATTGAAACCTGTTGGTCTGTATTCTGTTGCAGTGAATAAAAAAAACATGTAACATCCATAGACTACACGTCTGTCTCTTTAAATATCAAATAGCGTAGTAGCTACGAGCACATTCGTGTGACAGTAGCGGAGTTGTTAAATATGAGCGACAAGTTCTTCATGTGACATGAGAAGAAATGCTGATATCTGCCAGTGGAGTCGGTAATAGCCACGTCCAAAAGTGAAGTGTGAATGATTATCACATAACTAGCAAAGAATAGAAACAGTAGATTTTACTTTTTTAAAGCTTAAGATAAAATGTAATAAACAGAAATTATTTATTAAGGTTATAACTAAGAGGAGACTACTTAATAAGTGAAAGAGAAAAGGGACAAATAATTTCAGAAAATTATTTGTCTGAAGATGAACAAACTATTATGAACATATGATGTAGATTTTAAAAAAGTTCAAGTGATGTCAGACTGTTTGTACTGCCAAAGCAGAGAGGAGAGAAGTATAATTTATTTTTAACGAGCTCAGTCGTACTGGAACGTTCATTATAATCATGAAAAATATAGAACAGTGTGTGAATCATTTTATAATAAAAGACATCAGAGGCTTAAGTTTTTTTTTCACTGAGAGAATAGAACAGTGAAAGCATCAGCACTGTCAAGTAATGTGTCTGGAATCAAATAATCTTTACTGTATTAATATAAAGATATAAGAGTTACAATGTATTTATTTATTGTGATAAACTCTCTGTTTGTTAGAGGCTACGTTTTTAAACCAGAGAGGACTTTTATTATTTCTCACTTAACTGTAGCCTCAACTCTTCTGTCCCTGTCCGGATCCTGTCGATAGAACATTCAAGGGATCTGATCGATCAGCAGTTTGGCCGTTGACAGGTTTTGATCTGTTATCTGGAATTTAACCTGCCCTGAAGCAGATTAGCAGTTCAACATAGGTTACCATGGTGATTTACCTGGTATGAAGTGAACCAACTATGTAGGACTGAAAAACCTTAGGTAACCTTGACAACCACAATTCCTTTTTGTAGTATATGTCTCTATAGATTGTTGACATATATGTTTGAGTGACATTTGCACCTTATTATCTGCGAGGTAAATCACTGCTTAAAGCAAATATTTTGTTGCATAGTTGTTTTTGTGAAATTATGCACAATGAGATTTCTCAGATCTCTTGAATCTCGGATCAGGTTTATTTCAGAGGACGTGCACAACCTATGCTGCAAACGGACATATGCAACAGCAAGTATATTCCGACCCTTAAGAGTCTGGATTCAGGTTGACATATACTGTATGTCATTCTCATAATTTAAATTTGATTTACAGAGTTTCTGAGACATATTTTATGGATCAAGCATTCAGTTTTACCCTGTATCTGATGTCTACTGACTCTTGACCTTAGACCTCCGGCTATCCAAAGTCAGGGACGTACTGAGGTCCTGCTGATACACTGGCTTGACCAATCCCGAGTCTGTTTCAGTTGTCAATCGTGACGTTTCACTCTATTTTATATCATCTAATAACTAACTTGTGTTCGAAAAATAATCACTTGGACATACATCGGTCTGTTAAGAACTACAAAAATGATATATTTGAGAAAGAAATATTTAGTGTGTACAGGTGGCGATCGAGACACTTCAGGGGAGCAGTCATGTCGTCTATCTTTATAAAGTCTATGCTCCTGACAGAACAGCAGCATCACTCAGACCAGTAGCCTCACAGGAAGTGTCTTATTACATAATACAACTCCACCAGTAACAAATGGTAACATTGAAATATAAGTCATTATTCATAACAGACATTAATAGCTTGACACAAAAAACAAACAACAAAGCCCAACCATTAAGATCGCACTTTAAAGTTTCGATTGATGACAAAGCTCCTTTACAAAGTGCAGTAAAGATAAAGAAAGACTGTTTGGGTTTGATGTTCCACTCCCTATTTAATGATTGTTTGATGTCCCCACGGACGGACTTTGGAATAACATTTAATAATATCTAAAGTGATATAGACTCTGAGAGGCCCAATATAACTGGTTATCGGCATAAAGTCAAACACACGCCCACACAAACATGTGTTTCAATTCTTTGGCTCAGTATCCAGCCCAGCACAATAACAAAGCCACCTGAGTCATCAAAACAAAAGGAACAGCAGTGATGTCCTTGTCTTTTATGACGGTTTTCTCACACATCAAAAGTTAATCATTCACTCAAGTACAAGAATCATGCAAATCAATAACAACTGTGATGTCAGTGTTTACAACTACCCAGGTTACACTGGCACAATCCTCAAAAGCTTATGTGTATAAATTAGTTTAGAATTTACATTAAAAAGTTTAGATTTTACATTAATCGGTGATATACTTATTAAATTAAGTATGGGATAAATTATCATTGAGATCCTTTACTTAAATAAAAGTAACAATACCACTGTAAAAACGTGGGTAACAGTAAAAAAAAAAAAAAGAAAGGTATTGGGAGAAAACTAAACACCAATATTTTGGCCCTTTACATAGTGATATCTTTTCTTCTACAATAGGTCTATATACACAAAAGTTCAAAATACACATTATTTGTCTGCAAAGCAACTGATCATTTCAGTTGTATTTGTGTGGTACTGTTGTGTAGTTTAATCTGTAACAGCTTGCAGACATCTTGATCACTGCATTCAGGCACTTTAATCTGTGGTTTGTGTTTGTTTTTTCGGTGTGAATCTGCTCCTCTGCTCTTTTCTAATCACTCACATGTAGAACTGGTCTGTGTGTGTGTGTGTGTGTGCGTGTGTGTGTGTCTGCTTCTCTTCACACAAACTGACAATCACATTTATTTAGTTATTTATGGATGATGCCGGGATCAGACATGATCCCTTTTACTTGTTACACTTGTGTTTTAAGCACATTTTTATTTTCATTTACATTTTTGACATTATGACACATGAATTGATCTTTTGCAGATCAATTTGACTGTTTTGCTGCTCCGTAATGTTTTATGAACATTAATGTAGTTAGTAATTGAGAAAACACTGTAAATGTGATGTACAGCCTCCCCCTAGTGGCCTGACTCTAAACCTACAGTTTCAAGAGATGCTACTGAGTGTGTGTTAAAGAACAGATATTCCAGGAAACTGGAACTCTGACAAAACAGGAAGTGGTCTCACCTCCTGGGCTGAGAGCGGCGATCATCCTCACCACTACCCGATTCCTACAGAGACAGGATTAGAAGAAAAATGGAAATTATTATTCCAAACCTGCGTCACTTCACATCAGCAACTAGCATTTCAGGCAGAACACACTGACCACGCTGACCACAGATACTTGGGTGGCCCACAGGCTGTTTGCCTCACATGCTGAGTCAGAGTCAATTAACCTTGCATTACAGGAGAGCTGCATTGGCAGCTACACTTTCATCTGTGACTTCAGTCACAAAGCAGGGCCAGCACAGTGTTTTCACTGAGGCTCAGAGCAGTGACTGGAGATAAGGCTGAAATAGACTGCGTGTCCGTGCCCTCCCCGACCTGACTCTCTTTTTTCCTCCCAAAATGCAATCACCCCCCCCCCCCCCCCACTACTGCAACCAGCACAGTCCACCACAGACATTTTTAATCCCGGCCTGTTTCGCTAATCCCTCGCAAAACTCTGGGAACTTTCTCTTTGGCATCAATCTGTCAAGCCTGGCCAATACACAGACACACACACAGACACACACACACACAGACACACACACAGACACACACACACACAGTCAAAACCATTGACATACCACTGTATGTAAAGACCCACATGTACATGCACACATGACTAATTATAATAAACAACAATTAATATCCTGATGCTGATTAAAGATGATGGTAGATGAGGAAGATTAGGGTGCGGGCTGGATGCAGTGGGTCAGGAGGAGGCTTGAGGGGGAGGAGGGGCAGGAGGAGGGATAGAGTGCATCTCCTCCTGAGACTATCACCACAGATGTGATTAGGCTCAGAGAGGCAGCTCGCTCGAAGACGCTCTCTACATCATCGGCCCAACAGCTGGCCGTCAACACAAAATGTGGTGACACAGAAGAAATAGGAGTCGATGCAGACTCATACCTTCCCTGCACACACAACCACACACACACCAGAAAAAATGCCCAGCTCAGCAGATTTTATAGGCGCGTGTGTGATACTATTACATCTCTGCAGACCACTCACACACACTGCTGCTGATGTGATGTGCATTATACTTCCAATATGTGAACAACATAGCATAATATGCCTGCCTATGGTCAGGGTACAATGCACAGGCTGATCTTCATGGTTACCATGCCACCACATGGATGTGTAGGGAGTGGCCTTGAAGCCAATGAGAACAGGGGATCTGGTGTGCTGCTAGGCAGATTACTGTACAGCATCACGGTAGGGTGTCCCACTCCCCGCTGCGCTGGAGGGCAAATGATGCTAGCTGCACTAATCAATGAGTCAATAATCTGTGTTTAATTTGCGAAAAGTGCTGATAAAATGCTTGGGGTGGGGGTGGGGGGTGGGGAGCATACTGGAAAAAGAATGTCTTGTCACAGATATTCTCAAGAAGCTATTGTATTCCAGCTGTGCCTCTCATGAGTCTGTCCTCCACAACACACTGCTCGTCTCTCTGTCCCTCTCCCAGTTTTCTGCCCCCCCTCCTCTCGCTCAGCGAGACACCTCTCACGAGAGCGGCTCACATGGCTGCTTCCCATCAGGATCTCGGGTCTCGTGACAAGCAGCTGGTTACCTCAGCATGGGATCCAAACACCGCCTCAAAGCTGCAACCCTCATCGCTGCGTCTCAGAGTCATGACTTCATCTTTAATCGAACCTTGCGTGTGCTGTTACGATTTTAATCGAGATGTGTTCACCAAAAAGCCAGAATCACATAAAAGCTCTGAACTATACAGCTGTTTCATGTAAATGACTTCATTCATGTTCTTCTCTTCAGGTCTTTCCCTCACTGCTCTCACAGATTGTATTAATTTGGACATTTGTCGATCGTCCCTCCATCAGGCTGGGCCTCAATACCTAGAAACAGTGTCCTGCAGAAGGACACTGAGGACTGATCCTGTCACAATCTCACGCCATAAGAAGTGTCTTCTATCCTCCAGTCATGGGTGAAAGCATCATCCTCACAGCACGGGCCTTATCTGTGGCAGCCACACCACCACCACTCGGCCCAGTCTGAGTGTGTGCCAGGAGCCTGAGAGCAGACATGGGAAGCCTCAAAGTGTCATGGGGGATAAGAGGAGTGTCCCACTGCGTCCTCCAGGCCCTGACAGGCCTGTCACACTAACCTGCTTTCCACTGCCTCCACTGTCACTCCACTGTGTCCAGTGATGGAATTCCTTTTGTGTTGAGACGCTAACACGACTAAACCATTGACACACACATTCAAGGCTTTCACTGAATATTCAAAAAGGGGTTTTAAGGTTTTGGACAAAAGTTAAAGTCAGTCCAGGTTTCCAGGGAGGAAGTGAGTTAGCAGACATGAACTACAGCTGTTAGCATTACCTAGCTAAGTTTGGGGGTAACTTCAACTTTCCACGAAGCTGATTAAGTGAGAGCAGACACGGGGAGAGGGAACATTCAGGGGGCGGTGTGATGCTAGCAGCAGCGTTAGCCGCCGCGGGTACCTGAGCCCTGGAACCGGGCTGACGTCCACACACCGGCGGGGCTGAGCCGAAAACACAAACAATGTCAGACCGGTTCTCGGAAACACTTACGGACACGCAGGGGCTGGAGGTGGTGCTCGGTGTCGGTGACCGCTGCACAGTGACCAGCGCCATCCCGGCTGCTGCTGCTCTCACCTCGGTCACCTCGGAGAAGGAAGCGCCGGGACGCCGGACATTATTATTATGTGTTATTCAAGCTGAGAGACGGAGCACCGAGGTCCGGAGGTTGTTTCTCTGTTCGGTGCTCAGCTGCCCCGGTACCGTCAGGCTAACCACCAGCATCAACAACATCCGGTCACCCAGCTTTACAGTTTCACGTCTCGTGTTGACTAAAACTAAACACATTATACATTATTATTATTATTATTATTATTATTATTATTATTATTATTATTATTATTATCACTATTATTTGTAGTACTAGTATTATTAATAACAATCATATTTTTATATGAACAATAATCATAATTAGTGAGCTGAAATAGTATTTTTTTATTAAATCTATAAAAAAACTAAATATAATAGAATAAATGCCATTATAGTCATTATTTTATGAAATTATTATTAGTTATATGAATGATATTACTACTAATAATATGAAATTATATAATAATAATAAGTAATTTGAAGAAGTAAAATCATAGATAAATAGGAACATGATCAAAATAACTTGAATAGAATACCACAGTAACCCTATTGTTATTACTTAAAACATTTTTTATGATATTTTTCTTTTAATAACCTTCTCACTTTACTAGGCCTCCTTATATTTTTGAATGGGTAGTTATCTATGGCGAATATAACATTTGAATGTGTGACAATGTTTTATACAGCTGGGCATGGGAAACAAAAGATGTATGATAATGTATGTATCGTATAATTTACTTTGATAGGAATATATCAAAACTTCCGGCTCTATCCTGTCTAAATCCCACTGGCTTAACACCACTGAGCATGCCGTGCCCGTGGCGAGCGCATGCGCAGTGGCAACCAGCTGTCAAAGTGGCAGCTGGACGAATACGTCAACTCTCATTCATCCAAATATCAATTCAATGAATCAATTAGATCAATTAAACTGAGAGATGATACTGGCAGCAAGTGTGTGTGTGTGTGTGTGTGTGTGTGTGTGTGTGTGTGTGTGTGTGTACATCTCTATCTGATTTTGTGAATCCTCACAAATTCAATGGGCTCTTTAAGGGTTAAGACCTGGGATTTAGGATAAGAATAAGGTTTAGGTTAGGGCATGTGTTAGTTTAGGCATTTAGTTGTGATGGTTAAGGTTAAGGTAAGGGGCGAGGGAATGCATTATGTCAATGAGTGTCCTCACAACTATAGAGAGACGTGCATTTGTGTGATATTAGGTCGGTGACATAAAGCACCATGAATAATGCATCACTGTGTTCCTATATGTTCCTACACCTGACCTTACATCTCAGTGCTTCCATGTGACCCACCCCTCCTGGGAGATGAGACGTGGAGGTGGGGGTGTGAAAGCAGGGGGAGGGGGGTGTGTGTGTGTGTGTGTGTGTGTGTGTGTGTGTGTGTGTGTGTGTGTGTGCTTGATGATGGTGATGGTGAAAGGAAAGTCAGAGGAGGGTCAGGAAGGAGGTGAAAGATGGGACGAGATACATGCCGCACCTTGAACACTCCCCATATCTCACATCTATATCTTGATGTCAGGCGTCAAATCGTAAAAGGCATCAAATGCCTTTCCTTTGACTTTTCATGGTCAACACACTTAATTCAAAAAAACAAATAATCCTGGTTCGACACAGTTAGAGTGTACGTTCAGGGAGGACGTGGGTGTTGGAGGCAGAGAGGAAGGCGGAGATGGGTGTGAAGCTGAGGTCTACACAAGGAATCCCTAGTTGCATTATCTGGGTCATTGCCTCCTCCTCCTTCTCCTTGGCGTCCCCTCCCCATCCTCCATCCTCAATTCTTTCCTCCTCCCTCCCTTTTTATCGATCAGCCAATAAGCCCAGAGTGTAGGAGAATAGGAAGAGAAAGAGAATAAAACAGTCTGAGGTAGTGCAGGGACAAAAAGCTGTGATTGCTCTGCACTTGAAGAGCGTGAAAGGGATAGAGGATGGATAATGGAGTGGTGAGTGAGTTGGAGATAGAGCGTGGAGATGAAATTAGAGGAAGCCCATGATAGAAATGATGGCAGATAAAGAAGTGGCAGCATGATTGATGACTTCTCCCTGCCTCCATATATCCAGCCCCTCAGTTAGGGTGTAGCCCACAAGGCCCAATGCACACATGACTGAATCCTCTGTTTTTCATTCTGAGGGTAATTTCCCGCATCTCATGAAAGTGGACACAAATTGTGTATTTATATGTGTGTGCATGACAGCCATAAGATGTCTGCAGTGTAGGAGCTCACTTCTCCGCCCTTCTGGCTGGAAACACAATATCGTCAAACTGCATTTATTAGAGCGAGATGGACGACAGAGGAGCAGATGAAGAGGGAGTCAGAGAGAGGGCAAAACAGGAGGAGAGGAGAAGAAAATAGATCTTCTGCAAACAGGTAACCACAGCATGGAGGGGGGTGGGGTGGAGACAGGGGGAGAGAGTGTGCAGGAGAAAACAAGATTTAGATTAGAGGAGAGGATGAGGCTACTTAAAGGACTTAATGCCAAGACAGAAACAATGGGACTGTAGACAATCCTTCTTATAATTAAAGTTCTGCTCCCGACATGAGTCTGGATCACAGGCTGTGTATGTGTGTGTGTGTGTGTGTGTGTGTGTGTGTGTGTGTGTGTGTGTGTGTGTGTGTGTGTGTGTGTGTAGGACCTTTTCTAGCATAAACACTGACCTTGTTTGGTTTTAATCACTAATAAAACGTAATTTCTGAGGTCCTAGTTAAGGTTAGTTGTACGATATGAATTGTAGTTATAGGGTTAGACATGGATTGGTCCTGTTTAAGATTAAGGTTAAGGTTGTTGTTAAGCTGGTCCACAAAGAATGGAATCATTGGAAATGCAAACCCTTCATATGGTCAAACCTCATGGTGACAATCAATACATCCCAATGAGTCATTTAAAAGGAGAATAGATGGCAGCATAATTGTTTTGATGTAGATTTGGCCCACACATCCCACATCTGACCTACATCCTGCGTGGGCGGTCTGCTCCCCTCTGCCAGATCTGGGCCACAACTTAGCCATAGCACTACCGCATGTCAACCAAAGGTTACATGAATTAGTAATATTCATTTCACATTCAACCGTTATGTTTCCACTCATTCAAAATCTGTTGTTATAGCAAAACAAGCAAATTTAGACTGAATGATGATGTCATTGTCTGTTGGTGGGTTCACTGTTATTTTCTTCCATCCTGAGTCCACACCCTGAACACTTCACTCACGTCCTCAATAGAGCTCCAGTGCCCCTAGTGGTCAGTTTGTGTTGGTACAGGCGGTTATGACTCTGGTGTCATGGTCATGATGTTCTTTAAAACCGACAGGGGGCGACATGGCCCCATAAATAATAAGTCCACACCACAGACTTGAGAGTTTAGACTAAAAGATTTTCTCAGAATAAAGATTGAAGAAGCAAATGACCAAATCATGAACTATACTTAAATTGTTACCTGTTATATAGTTTTATATATTTATTGTTTTATATATTTATGCTTATGTGGACTCTCCTTGTCATTAGTGAGTTTTATAGAATGTATGTGGCTTTTTCATACATTTTATGTCAGCTGTTTCAAAGGTTTATTTAGCAACTGTACAAAATAATTTAGCTCCATACAAAGCATTGTTGCACAAAATGAATGTTGTGTTTACTTTACATCAGAATGTGTGACATATTAGGCTACAAACTTAATACATATTGTGTTCAGGGTTTCTTTATAAAATGTGGTAAATTATAACAAAATGAAGAGTCATTACTTAGTGAAAATATATTACATTTTGCAGTACTATTATATAACTGGGGTGTTACAAGCCAAATTAGCATCTTCACAATAGAGGTAATATATTGATCAACCAAAGATCTGCTGGGAATAGCCAGAGGCCGATACTGTGATGGTCAAAACATAAAAACATGATTCAACTGCAAGGAACACACAAAACAATGCAAGGAAGTTCAAAGATCCATAGTTCACTTGTAGAATAAAGCAATAAATAAAACGTTAACAGTACAACAAGGAAAATGAGAAGCAAGCAAAAATAACAGGATAAAAAAAATCCAAAGAAGGTAAGAAAAACTCACAAAGCATCAGAACTTAAAGGATGAGGCAAGGAGGGCGTTCTAAGAACATATAATAATGGCCAGCAAGTGTGCTGAGAGAACAAAGACAATCTTGCAAACAGGAAGTGACCCATATAAATAAGAGGAAGTCAGATTGGATCATTGAAAACAGGTGAAGAGAAAAACGAGCAGAAAGTACAATCAAGTGAAATGCATTTGATACATTTATTAACTTCAATCTTAAAAACTTTTATTTTACTCTAAAAAAAATAAAATAAATAGAGACTGTTGAGACTGGTTTGCATTTGAAGAAAAGAAATATATATTTTTGTCAGGTGGTGCAACCAAAGTAAAATATGCATTTGATAAATATATAAAAACCCATATTGACAAAGTGAAAGAATAGAATTGACATTTGTTCAAATTGATCAAAGAGGAACAAATAAATATCACCTCTTAAGAAGTATTCACATCTCTTATGTGAACTGGAGACCATCTGTGCTAGATTCAGGTAATACAGTATTCTATAAATAGTTATTGCAATGATTGTGTTGTTTTTTTTGTATTATATTGTGTTATTATGATTATAAGCATTTATATCTTCAAATGCAAATTTAAAAAATCTTTGTGGTGAAGTAGAAAATAATGTTAAAAAATGAATTTAGTTAACATATACTTAATAAGTGAGACATGTTTGAACACATTGTTCTGGACTCAAAAATATGTATTGAAAATACTTTGTATAATCAATTTGTATAACCATACTATTTCAAATATTCTACATTTTTCTTGGTTTCATTAAACCAATGAATTCTTACTTGAGTTGCAGACCTTAAATCAAAAGGTTTGCTCTCGATGAGTGCATGGTCTTCACATGATACATAAACAAATCTTTTAATATACATGCATTTAAATCTGTAAAACATACAACACAGTAACAATGAACCCAGGACATTTCAGAGTTACTATTAAAGCTCACTTCACCATCTCTCTCTCTCGCTCCTCATCTTTCTCATCTCATCATCTGTAATGAGAAGACAACAGATCAAGGGCCTCTCAGTGTATCCAGGCAACAATTAAACGAAGTAGATGACAGGAGAAGCGAGCGATGAGGAAAAGAGAGAGAGACAGAGAGAGAGAGAGGAGTGTGTCAGAGAGAGAAGTGAGGGCCCTCTCTGCAGAGATAAGATGGTATTCTCCCTTCGTGCAAAATTAGTTCATTAGGGTAGTGAGAGACAGCCGTGGCGGGAGAATCGAGGTTTCTGTGAGATAAAGGGCGGGAGCAGCAGATTGGAGGGAAAAAAAGAGTTTCATTTCCTGTTCTTCAGAGGCAGCGATGGTATCAAGGGATCAGCAGGGAGGCTCGGGCGGAGGAAGAAATGGAGAGAGGGGGAGAGGACAGACGGAGCAAGTTGGGGAGGTAAATGCCAGTATTTCTTTTTCTTTTCTGTCAGAAATAAAAGAGTGACCCTCTGGATTGCTGTCAAATTATATTTACATCAGGAACTCGAGTCGGGGAGGCTGCCGGAGAGGCAGTTGAAAGATATGTCAAACTCAGGAAAAAAGTGGAGAGTCAATGTGAGCGGCCTCCAGGAAGCATCAGGGGTATCATGGCGTATAATGAAATCCTGCGGGGGAGCTTAAACTGACAGCGACCACATATAGGCCGACAAACGCAAACACATCAGCTGGATGTAACCGGCTCGCCCTCAAATTAATACACGAGAGAAAGAAAGAATAAGAAGATATGAGGGCTGTGGGGGGGTTGGAAGAAATGAAATGAGCTAGGGGTCTTGATAGGCAGCTGATAGTGAGGGGGCTCGTGGGCAGGCAGGCAGATGCTGAGATGACAGGTACAGCAGAGGTGGAGGGATACGCCGGCTGTGCTTCGCTGTTTAATATAGATGTGCAGCGATAAGGCCAGGCAGAGAACACAGGATGTGTCCGTCAGTCAGGGGAAGGGAGCGCAGAGGAAATTGCCACAATAAAATGCACACAGTGGATTCAGACCTCCTTCACTTTGGTCACATTTTACAATTCTAATATCCCACCTATAAATCTGTGACCACATGCAAACACTGAAATATATACAATTTGTGCAAATGTATTCAACAGGACCAACTGAAATATCCCCCTCACATTTTAGGACCTTTGATTATCTTTGAGATGCGTCTACACCTAAGTTCAGGTATATTAAGTCAAGTTAACTAGATAACTAACCACACCTCTAATCACAAGTTGAGACAACAAATACATAAATCAATAAATTCATCCTCCTTCCCGAATTCCTTTATCCTCTTTCCCTTATCCCTATGCATCCTTTCATCCCTCATCCCTTCATCCTTTACCCCTACCCTTATCCCTTCATCCGTCATCCCTTCATCAACGTTCCCTTGTTCCTACCCTCATCCCACCATCCTCCTTCCCTAATTTTTACCCTCATCCCTTCATCCTCCTTCCCTAATGTGTACACCCATCCCTTGATCCCTAGACCAACAATCAGAAGCCTCTTCACCTCAACCTCTTCACTCAATGTCCATTCATTTCTCCTCAACACCCAATATATCAATTTCCATTCAAACCTTGGAATCTCATATTGTTGGGGCGTGGATCCGGACCGACCCCAATGTGGTCTGAGTGATCGGATCTCAATACACATTGATTTTGGTGCGTTCACTCAGGTTTGAGTGTTCCACTTGTGATTGGATCACTAAGGATGAATGGTAATACCAGATCTGACCAGGTTCATGAAATTAGTTTCCTCCTTATGAAGAGTTTGGTACAACCAGGACTCTTCCTTGGGCTGTTTATGTTTTCTCATTATGGGCTGTATATATATATATATATATATATATATGAGGGAAAAATGAATAAAGGGAAAATGAAATTTAAGAAAGAAAAGTATGCCACACAACTCAGAAATGTCCATAATGAGGTCAATAAAAAACCTGATGTGTGGAAATAAAGCACAATTAAATCCTTAAAGAGTATTTTCACTTGTTCTCAAATGTTGTCATAAACATCCTGTACATTATAGCTACATGATATAACTGCACATCTGTTGCTGCTGTTCACATGGCGTGAGCTGAAAATCATCCTTTCAGCAAGACTTTGTGTGTGTCTGAACACAAGACTGTTCTCCAGAGCTGCTGATTGCAGATTTCAACAGCAGGATTAATCAGTGATGACAAGGAGCCATCATGTTGTGCATCTAAGTACACAAATACAGACACACACACACACAGACACAGATTGTCTGCTCAGCTAAAACCTTTGATCGAGACGCTACTCTTCACCCTGTTCTGTCCGTCTTCTTTTAAATCAGTCCAGCCATAATACAGACTGGACATGGATTTCCATAAATCCGTATGCTGGGATTGTTTTCACATGTTTATCACAGACAACACATTGGTTCCCAGATGTCGTCCTGTTTTACTGGAGCTGTGAACTAAATCAGAGCCGGCAGCTCATCATACAGTCACAGAGGGAGGCTAATAGAGCTGAAGAAGCTCCTCGGCACCGCTTCATAGATAAGAACCCACTGATGTAGAAAGTTTGGCACTTAAATGCTGTTTTAGTTTTATCTGTTAGTAATTATGATAATTGTATGGATTGATTTGAGCACTTAATGGTAAATTTAGGTGGAGATCATACTCTGCTCATCCATCCATCCACCATGTACAGTATTATGTACTGTATGTAAAAATATGAACAATATTCCAGTTCTGGATTTTTCTCAGTTTTACATGAATCCTTCAGTGTTCTGTTTATTTTGTAATTGTATATTTGATTTGTTGACATTATGAGGGTTGCACCCCGCCTCTCCACCAATATCAACTGAGATTGGCTTCGTCCCCCCCCCCCCAACCCTCTGAGGATATAGATGATGGATGGATATTGATTTGTTGCTTTTAAAGGATTAAATAAATAAAGTGAATTTTCACTGACAGGACCGACAAACAAATGAAAAATCAACTCACGGATGACAGAGCTTATTTATTTCCATATATTTTTATTATCTGTTATTTCCCATATATTTATATCTTTATTCTATACAGGTGTATTTCTCAATACAGTCTTTTATTGACATACACAGATCCTATATAAGCGTGAGAGCTACAAGAGAGAGAGAGGGACAGAGAGAGAGAGAGAGAGAGAGAGAGAGAGAGGCAAGAGGGAGTTTACTTCCTTAATAAGATATTTTGGCTGATAACAAGACATCAGGAGATCACATTACAGACACACACACACACACTCACACACACACTGAAGCACAGTATACACACATCTCGGCATGCACACATTAAGGGGCTGAACACCTCTCCTTTTTACACGCACGCACACACGCACACAAAAACACACACACACACACACATCCATGGAAGGAGGAGACAGGTATTCACAGGATAGATTACACCAATACCAGACTGACTAGTAAATACACATGTAGATGTACAGTACTCGCCATATTTTAACTCCTGCTCCTACACACACAGTTACACACACTCTGTCACACACAGGCACATGTGCACACAAACACTCACTAAATTTTTGGTAGAAAGTAAAAAGCAGAAATGCTGACTTTCAGACTGTGATAACGGTGATAATGTTATTAGCTCTGATCCGTATTTGGTTTCCACTGCTAACAGTTATGCAGTAGGACGACAGAGTGAAGAGCGTCACCGAGATTGAAATGTGGACCATCAGCATTATGTCACGTCACAATTTAAGTGTGAGGAACAGTCAAAATAACAACAATGATATATTATAAAATAAATACACATTATATTATATTGCAGTTATAGGAGGAATACACATGGTAGGTTCTGTCTGAATCTTTCTCTCTCAGACACACACACACACACACACACACTCAAACACCGTTTCACAGTGTAGGGAAATCTCATTGCAAATCCGTCGGTCACCCACGTTGCCATCATACAAACACAGGCTGAGAGCCAACACAACATAACGACAACCTACAATATCCAAACATCTTTGAAAATATGAACAAAACAGATATCATATATTTGGCTTCAGTAACAGATGTAAAAAGATACCTGAATTTTGCTACATATCAGAATGCATAACGTAACAGTATAATATGAGAGTACTGAAATGTAAATATCTGGCCTTGTCTGACTGATTTCAATCTGCAGTGTCTCCAGTGAGAGTGCATTGTATATTGTCTATATGAACACAGATTACATACTGTGTGTAACTGTATAAAATATCTGTGACTGTCGTATTACCTGAAGAAAAGCTTGGTCACTGACTGACTTTTGAGTGAAGGAGCTGTGAACATGATCTGGACTCTGGGT
Organism: Paralichthys olivaceus; assembly: GCF_024713975.1. NCBI lineage: Eukaryota > Metazoa > Chordata > Actinopteri > Pleuronectiformes > Paralichthyidae > Paralichthys > Paralichthys olivaceus. The sequence continues at coordinate 7,795,720 of NC_091103.1, forward strand.
TTCCGACTAACTCCTTCAAACCTGCTTGAGAAACCGAACCAAATGAAGCTAAACGAAGCTACTGCAGCCTGGCTCCACCTAATTCCACCTCTATCTCTTAGATCTTAACGTGAGAAAGAAAAATGAGCGAAGGAGATGAATGAAAAAGAGGCAAACACGGTGATAAGTAGCCCCCTTGTCCTGTAGGTTTGCAGTTTGTCCGGAAGAGGGCGCTCTAGGTTGCTACAGCGATGCCTTCTGTGTTTGGTCAGACTGCGTTGGTGACAATGAAGTCCCTGTGGTCGTCACAGCTGGGCTCTGGAGTGATGCTTTTTAACAGACGCTGTGGATACAGAGAATGAGACAAACAGAGCAGAGAAAGAAAATCATACATAAATTTAACCTGGTAACGTCTGAATACTATAGATTCAGGTTTGTTAGATGCATTTTGTTTCAATGACACAAAATAGTTGCAGATACATTTTTAATGAATTGACCATTTCTTTTAGAGCTCATCTCAAACAAACTGATCAAAACATGGTCGGCTACAGACTCAGGAAGAGAAAGAATGGTCTCAACGCCTTCAGCGTAGTGAAGAGTGGCCAAGTGTTACAAAATACAAACAGCTAACGTGTCGCTACAAAGACAAAGTCAAACTTAAATTTGATCTCGCCCACTCGGCCTCATCTGTCCTCATGAGACAACGGTCTGCGTCAGTGTCACTGTGGGCCTGAAAGCAGTGTCAGTGCTGGACGACAGCCAAAGGCCATCTGTCTACAGTCTTGTTTGATGTCCTCTCAAATCTCAACAAAACAACCGAACAAGACAGACATTCTGTTTTTGTGTCCGAGCCGACCCGACACTGATGTTTTCCCCATTTCTGACACCTGCAGTGTAAAAAAACAATCAAGAAGGTAGCTTGACCAAACCCACACCAAAACCTTTTGACTGAACCCAGGTTGGACATCCACTCTGTATCCGACATAATCAAGAATCAAAGAGGTTTATCTTGGAAAGGGGGACAAATCTCATATACAGACATTTTAAAGCAAAATAAATGTTGATGATTCATTTTATCAATGATGTTGATTTAGCTGTAGTTTGTCAGGCTGTGTCTGGGTACAGCAACAGTCTCCTTTTGTCCCTTAGCCTCAAATCTGGTAACGTGACAGTCAACACATGAACTGCAGAATGTGGATGTTTGTCTGTATGAGCAAGCAAGCGTGTTAAGTGTGTGTTATTGGGAAATGTCCTGCTTGTGTGTGTGCGTGTGTGTGTTTGTGTGCGTGTGTGTGTGTGTTGTCTTCATGGGGCCTGGAAGTTGTCATGACTTTTTATGACTAATCTCTGGCCTTCGTCTCCTTGCTACTCCTGCCAGTCATGTGTTCACAGAGGTAGACCCTGATAGTGAATGGAGAAGAAGGGAACAGAAGCTGTCGCTGGAGACATGAAGAAAAGAAAATAAGGAGAAAAGAGGAAGTGACCTGTACCTGTTTGAATGTGCCCTTGGCTGTAAGCAGGTGGTAGACCATATAAGCAGGTACACAGATGAATGAGGACACCCCAATGCAGTAGCCCAGGACGGTGGTCCACTGTGGGTAGTGGTAGTGGAACAACTTGACCTCTGGAGGGAAGGCCAGGAAACTGATGATGATGAACTGAAGGTGTGACGGGGGAAGAGAAGCAGAGGTCACATATCAAACACCAAAGACTAAATGAAAGTTTCTCTTTGCGATGAATCTTCATGTACTTGTTCTCCACTTCCTCCCCCCAGCATCGGTAGCACATGTGTGTGTAAATACTATACATGAGCCTCACCAGCAGGAAACAGGGGCAGATTGCCACCCAGCAGATCCTCCAGAAGCAGCCAGGGTAGAACCCAAGCATGAGCTGGATGTCATTGCAGAAACGGTTGGTACCTGGAGCAGCCACACAGAGACAAGCCATCACAACAAATTCCCAAATACTTCCAGATTAAAATCATCACATGTCACTCCAACCGCTTACCGTAGAACCAGGAGACGGCGATGACCTCGAGCAGCACCACGGTGATGACTGCAGGGCCTGTAGCGTACTCCTCAAACAGCTTCACCACAAATGCCCCTCCCTGAGACAGACACAGAGGAGGAGACGTTTCTAAAAAAGTATTTACAAATGTCTCTTATGCAACAGGTTTCACTGACAAAGTCTAAGACATGGAGCACCAAGGAGCAGGGAGCCTTGTTACAATAATGAGAGTTGGACATTGGAAAATTATTCAGGTCACATTACATTCCTTGAAACATTAAATTAGTAGCACTGAAGGTACAGCATGCGCTTCTTTATTGGTTAATGATATATCTGAATGGACTTTGAAGATGTGACCAAAGTCTGACATTAATGCTTCTAAATTGTGGCAACTGCAGTCAGTCATGTGGGATGAATTATTGAATTACATATAATATAAGAGACATTTTCAAATTGAATAACTTGCATACTGAGTGGGTGTTTAACTTACGTATGTGAGCGTGGAGAGAGCCCCGAGGTAGCAGACGCACACCAGGCCGAAGACAAACCACTCGCGCCTCTTGGCCAGTAAGTGCGGGAACTCATCTAGCATTGCTGTGATCACCCCCTCCAACCCTGCAAACTGGAGAGAGAGAGAGAAAAAAAATAAACAGAGAGGAAGTCATCAGAGGATCCAGAATAAAAAATAAAGAAGATGGGAAGCAAAGGAATCTCAGAAAAACACGTTTAGGGCTGTGGGAAAAGGCCACTTCTGTGTGTTGCGCAGTTTCACCTCACAACAACAAGGCTCCTGGTTCAGCCTGGAGACTTCCTGAGTGAACTTTGCATTGTCTCCCTGTGTCTGTGTGGGTTTTGGATGGAAGTGATATCAGGACGTTCACAACCTTTGTGAACTGAACCCTAACACATGTGTTTTGAGAATGCTCGGAGGTACTATCCTTTCCGTTACAAGTCACTGAAGCCAGAAATTCCATGCTGCCCCATTACAATGTCTGTGAAATGATAACCCTCATGTCCCTATGTCTCTGCTAAAGTCTGTCTCCTATTGGCTTCGATGACGAGGTCTTGGTGAGAAGCTCTTCTAATTGTTGAATCTCTTGTCAGAAGAGGTTTAGATCAATCACAGCAGGGGGAAGGGTGAGTATAAGAAAATAAATGTGGTTATAGTTGATATTGATATGTTGCTTTGAATACTACTTGCTCCTAAGTAAGTGACATATGCATGGTATACCCAGAATTAATTGACCTGTATCTGTATATACAAGTTATTAAAAATTAGAATGTTAGGGGATCCTTTTCCCCTAACATTCTAATTTTAAATCTAAGTTGCTGTGAAGCTGTTCAGTACAATCAGTCCAAGCAGAGACAATGTTTCTGACACAACGTGTTTGGAGAATTTTGGTTTAAAAGGAGGAAAAAAGTCCAGCAGCACTTGAAGTAAATGGTACAACTTTAACTTGAGGCTCTGATCAGGGTCACAAGCTGAAACGAATCAGTTGAACATTTGAGTTTTTGTATATTGTTCTGTAAAGTGCTGCTGAACTTTTGACTTCAACTTTAATCAATCTAGCGGTTCTATCACTTTTATTCATCAGCATACACCCCCTAAAAATCAAGATACAAATTGTTAAGCTGATCCGACCCGAATTCGGCGCACACGACACGTTTCGCAGTAATATCCTCAGTCATAAACGAAGGAGCATAGCAACACCAATGCTGATTCTACTCTGATTATCAGTAGCGTGATAAGAGCCTTACAGGTTTCTCCAGCTGGCTGCCTACGAGCCAATAAACACAGGCTTACAGAGACAAGATCGCTGCCCAATAGCGATATGAAAGTCCTATCACATTGTCTGCGGCCACTGTTAAATGGAACAGTGAGGACAAATAATACCCGACACCCTTATGGAGAAAGGAGCACAGCAGGCACACACGAGTCAAACAGAACAAAGCATTAGCCCGTGTAACAAGGCAAATATGAAACCTCTGTTTCCATGTTTGAGAGCGCACACATCAGCAGGGCACTAGGCAACAATAGAATTAGGTAGATTACATTAGAGCATTCGACAAACAGAACATTGTCTTGGGTGTTGTAACTTCTGCGTAGAAATGAGTAATGAGCAAACTAACCGTGCTGTCCAGACCCAACATGATGATCATGAGGAAAAAGATGATGGCAAAGAAAGTGGCAGCAGGCATGTTTGCTATGGCTTCAGCATAAATGATGAACAGCAGACTGGGACCTGGTGGAGACAGAAATAACCATGTTTAATTCATTCTTACAAGTTTATGTGAAGCTAAAATAGTACTCCAGTGATTGATGCTGAAACATACATGAAGCCAACTCATCCACTTATAGATGTTTGTCATGAAATATTTTCAATCCATACCTGGGCTGCATTTTACCAACAATGTGAGGTAATATATAAATGTGTTATTGGGTTTTGTTCTGGTGTGGAGTCGTACCAGCATCCTTGGCCACAGTATCCACATCCTGCTGCCTCATCTCAGCCATGTATCCCAGCACGGTGAAGATGACGAAGCCAGACAAAAAGCTGGTCAGACAGTTTACTGAGCTGGTGACCAATGCATCTCTGAGGTCAGGAAAGTTGGGAGGAAGACGACATATCACACACAGACATATAGTAATTTATAGTCGTAATAAAGTACAGTGCAATTAACATTCACACACAATAATCCTGCACTTCTATAACTAGCAGTCGTCCAACTCATTCACACTCTACCGACACAGCCTGAGAAGCAATTTGGGGTTCAAAGTCTTGAAAGTAAATTTAGGCATGCAGACTGGACCAGCCAGGAATCTAATCCGCTCTTGAGCCACAGCTGCCCTTTATAGATTATGTTCAACCCACGAATAAATATCAAAGCCGGCACTGACATAGATATTTTAGGTTAAAGGGTTTGACTCCATAAAATGATTCTTAACATTTATCATTTCTGATGAACTGTAGAACAATTTAGTTTCTTTTAAAGACCAGTTTCAATGGTGTATTGGCAGTATGACAAAATCTCACTTGTAGCAGTTGTTGTGAAATGGGTTGTAGCTGGCGAAGGCGAGGAGAACGCCAAACCCTGGACCCAGAGAGAAGAAGATCTGAGCTGCTGCATCAATCCACACCTTGAGGAGTGTGGAATGTCAATGATGGTGAATGATGGGGAGATACAAAAAAATGTGGATTAAGACAGGGGAGAAGCAGAGTAAGAGAAAGTGAACATAGGGGAAGAGGTTCTTCTTCTGACTCACTGTAGTGCTAAGCAGTTTTTGCCAATCAGGTTTGAGATAGAAGACGACTCCTCTCCAGGCCCCCGGCAGAGTGGCCCCACGGACGAGTAAGACCAGAAGGACCAGGTAGGGAAAGGTAGCAGTCACCCACACTACCTAATGTAGAAAGGTAAAAAAAGATTTACTTTTCTGAACTCATATGATTGATCTCTTATAGTGGCTGATATCGTCTTCACATCCTTCACACTCAATGAAACTTTCTTAAACAGTGAAGACACAGTGTCTAATCAGCCACATGGTTTGAGAAGGAGTTGTTTGACTACAGGTGTTTGGAACAACATATTTATTTAGTGTCCATAAATTACATCATATTCAAGTTACAACATATACATTCATTATAGGGACTACTGCAAATTGAAGTGTATATTTAAACAAATTGCTATAGATATGATATGATATTATTTTCTTAGATCTAATCTTTCACCTTGTCTTGGTTAGTTTCTGATATTGGTACCTCAACTCTGCCTGCTCATTTCAGGTTTGCCTGTCAGGATTTGAATCACAACTTCAAAATTCCCTTTTTAACCAACGTTTCTACCTATGAAGATGAACGATAATGAGGGCAAAGACATGACAGCAGAACAGTTCTTTCCTCTGCCTCTCTGGATCCATCAATCCATCCATCCACCCTAACTGACACCCCCATTAGCCATGCAGGCGCCCCTTCGGTTACCTTTCCAGACGTCTTGACTCCTTTCCAGATGCTGAAGTAGACGATGGTGAAGATGAAGAGCAGGCAGAGGGCCAGTTGCCAGCTGACAGAGCCCAGCTGGTGCAGCCCAGGAGAGAGGTGGACCTGTAGCACCTGGCGACTGGTGGGAGGGGACAAGGACGAGAGTTGAGGTCAAAAGGGATGCAAGGAGTAGGGAGGAGAGGAGTCGATGGAGAAGATCCATGGAGGTAAATATAGTGAAATAACATAAGAGGAGAGGACAAGAGATTGGAGGAGTTGAGAGAATAAAGGGAAGCAGGAAAGGAGTTGGAGAGAAGAGGAGATGAACAGGAAGGAGACAAATAAAGACAGGGTGGAGAGATGGGATATTGCGAAATTTGGAAAGCAGAGGAAAACGATAGAGCAAGGAAGATATGATATAGAAAAAAAGAAATTAATGAGATGAGACATGGCATAGTGCTCTACTTATTGTATTGTCCAATACCCGCATCACATGATGCATGGAGGTTTTTAAAAAGCTGTGATAAAATGTCACATAAGGTCGATACACACGCAGACGATGACTTTGACATAAATACATTTATTCATATCAGAGTTAAAAATAAACAAAGTGGAAAAAAAAAGAAACAAAAGAAAGTCTTGAGATGAAAAGCGAGGTTGACTTCTGGACCCGGGTTAAGCACATGAGCTCGGATGATAAAGCAGAGACACGATTTATGTTGAAAACAGGAAATTCTGGCGCCTTACTGAGCTGCGGATTTTGTTACATTTATAACTTGCATTTGGAAAAGTCAACTATGGATAAACCCTGAAACAATCTCAGTGGACAGACGCAGGCAAGTGATCAGCTGATAAGGCTGACAGCAGTAAGAAAGACATTGTTTTGACAGAGCTTTGGTTTAAAAAAAAAAAGAAAAGCTGTCCCCTCTTCTTGAGTTAATCACTGAGTATGCAACAAACCAAAGATTGCTTAAAACAACTTGAGCAGAGTAAAAGAATAAAAGAGGATATTTATGATGGGTGGACTCCAACATGTAAAAGTTTACTTTTTCCTACTTATCTCTGTTCCACTTCCTCAAATGATCCGTACTCAGTGTTTTCATACTCTTGCAACCACTTTCATTTCCTCTGGCCCCTTATCTCTTACCCCCCCTTTTTCACCTCTTTGACATCGTAATATTTTTCACCGATTTCCCTGGAAATAATTCATGGATCTTGATGATGACGGATGATGAGTGTGTGGTGCGGCTTTACTGCAGTTGAAGGGACTGTTTTGCTCTCTATGCTCTCATGTTTTTCAATCTCAGATCAGAACAGTGATTCTTATTCTGAAACACTTCATCATGTCTTCACAATCTGTGATGTGTGTGGATTCTGGAGCTAAGGCAGGTGATAAATCAGTCAGGGATCTTAAACAGCAGAGCCGACGCTTTCATCTCTCTCTCTCTGGAGCTTATCCTCCCTCCTTCACTTAATGTCTCCTTCCTGTGAAGTTTTCTCCGTACGCCTCTACATCCGACTTACATGCACTTACGTATAGAACTCCTCCGCGGGGGAGGTGGAGGAGTTGGACCATGACACGTTGTGGTCGGTGGACATGTAGCGGTTGCAGTTGGCTGTGTTCCAGCTGTTGGTGCAGGTGGTCCAGGGCAGGGTGGGCCGAAATGATGACAGCAGGTAGTACAAGGCCCAGGCCATGATGGTGTTGTAGTAGAAGGCTATGTAGAGGGCTATGATGCAGATGGCAAAACCAATCCCTGTGAGAGAAAAAAGAGGATTGTTGAATGAATGTCAATGTCAAATCAATGTCAATCATTTTTGGAGCAGGACAAAACATTATTAAATAACACTCTTGGGAAAGGCCTCAAGTCTAAACCAGATCTGGGAGGTCAACTTAAATCAGATATTGTTGACTGATGACACAGAGCTGAAAATGATTAGACCAGACGAGTTCATTTTAAACTCCAACATAGAGTTAAACTTAGAGATAGCCTGACTTGTTGGAGATGTGAGGAGTGTGATAGCCTGCTTATTTACTCCTTTTGAAAATGTCCCTAAATACAGACTTTATGCACTTCTGATGAAAATATAAGACAGATAATAGGCCAATATATTCCCTACACACCTGGTCCACTCACCTCCAGCAGACTGGATTTACACTGGAATTATTTTGAGTTCCTCTTTTTGTTTCTATAGCCCATTGTGGCTGTTATTGTTTAAAAACCAAATAAAGTGTTAATTATAAAAAAAATCCTTAACTATGTACATGTATGTTTTTTCTTTTAAGTGAATCATATGTGACACCAGTCAATCACTCCCAAGTTCTGTCGTGTTGTCAAGCTAATTCAAGTTGCTCGGGGGTTCGTGGGTGACATTTGGCAACAACAACAATTTACATACCATCATATTTCTGAGCATCTGGCATTTAGCACTGAAATGTGACAATTTCCATAACAGAGAGTCAGTACGACTCAGTAGATGTACAAGACAGAGGGGACGCTCTTCAAGGGAACAGTACTGAGGGGACAAGAAGGTTAAATGAGCCGTCTCTTAGACTGACGGTTCAACGCCACCCTTCCGTCTTTTATCTGCTCTTCCACTGCCAGTTTTTCTGTTACCATCTTCCTTTTATATCCAAGGTTTTGCTATTAACTGCTCTCTCCATCACTTTTCTTTCCATTCCCTCTGTTACCTTTGAAGATGGGACAGATGTGTTTCCAGATGGAGATGCAGCCACTGCGGTGGAACTGGCCGAGAGCCAGCTCCATGTAGAAGAGAGGAACGCCTCCGAACACCGCCATCAACAGGTAGGGCAGCAGGAAGGCACCTGGACAGAGACGTGGGAAAATGTGGCAATATGAGAGAAGAGAAACATGGGTGGAAGTAAGAAGTGATTAAGTGCAGAAAAATGTGGGGATGGATGTGGGGGGGTGTGAAAACATTAAGAAAGGAGAGAAAAAAAGAAAGAAAGAAGGAAAGAGTTACGGTAGAAAAGTCAAAGTAATTACACTTGTGGGATGTCTGTAATCTCAGTAGTACTCTCAAGAACGCGCAATCAACAAGAACCCAGAACATTAAAAGGCACTCTGTAAAAATCATTACATTTTGTAAGTACCTTATCATTTACATAACTGTAGCCCATTCAAAAACAACAAGGCATTGTTTTCCCAGCTTCGTATCACTCTGTATTTAGAGTGCTCTGCAGAAACTCACAGAAACTGACTGCTGCAGTGAAAAATAGGTTCTACACAGTGTTGACTTTGTAGATACTAAGTCAGGAAAGCATCAAAGTGATGACAAATGACTTTGAAGACCAAAATCGAGGAGCAGCAGGACGGCAGTCGGATCTTGGATCTCTCGAACCTAACGTGCAGAGCTCGATAATGTATCTCTCTTTCTTTTTTTTTATTTTAATCAGATTGATTTAACTTCAACTTATTTTATGTGCATGTGTGTGTTTGTGTATATGCAGACGAGCCGGTGTGTAGATGTCTGCTTGTGTCTCTTTGTGACACGAAAGCAGAGATAAGGGTTGATTGAGCAGCTCCCTGGGAGACAGGTTATTAAGCACGGAGAACGAGACTGAAGCCGTTCTCATAAAAACCCACAATTAATACGGTTGCCTCTATCAAGTGCCTTCTAGTCCCCATCTCTACCTCGCTCCGTGGGACTCACAGAACACAGGAAATTGCAAAGATTTTATTATTGCATATTCAATAAAAGTATAAAGGGAGGCCCTGTTTGCTGCTCGGTGAGGGCTGTGTAGTAACGGCACAGAGGACAGCCACACAGACTTTGTGAAAATATACACGTACTGTGAAGTGAGCTAAATCAACCACTATTTATAAACAGCTTTGTCAACTTTACGACTCCTTATAGGTCTGATGACGATGTACCAGAGATGACTCTACTGACATCCATATTTAATTATGGAAAAAGTAACAGAGCTGTAAACTCACTAACCTCAGCTGTTACATATATTGTGAACTACAGTGTATTTTAATTGAAAACATGAAAGACCCTTTTCTTCTTTCTACCCCTTGAAATGCTGTTTACTCTAGGAGGGGATGTCATGGACTCTTATCTCAAATCCATCCGCTCCTTATCTCCCTCCCCACCTCTCACAATTTTCTCTAATTCAAACATCTTTTCCCTACTCACCTCCACCGTTCTGGTAGCAGATGTAGGGGAAACGCCAGACATTTCCCAGGTCCACAGCATAGCCAATCACAGACAGCAAGAAGTCCATCTTCTTGCTCCAGGTTTCTCTGGGCCTCTCCAAGCTGGTTTGTTGGACAACCAGAGTCCTGAGGCCTCCCGGCGGCACGGAGGAGCCGCTTCCGCCTCCAGGTGCAGGGGCAGTACCCCCCGAGCAATCTGCGGTCCCTGGACCATCCTTGGGGCTTTGAGGGGTGGATGGAGTGAAGCCATTGGACACCTGCTGGCCAGAGCCTGAGGTCAGGCTCTTGGGTCCTTTCTCTGCAAGACCATCAGCCAGCATCAGTCTGCCATTTTCCTGCAGTGTCCCCTCCTCTTCTCCCCTCACCTCCTCCACTCTCCCTTTATCCCTCTCTTCCTCGTTCTCCCCCTTGTCCATTGTCAACATGCTTGTCATCATCATATCTTTCGTCTCCATTGGGTTGTGTTGAGGTTGGTTTCGGCGCTGCAGTTAGGGGCGGAGAGAGGTTCTGAGTGGAGACGAAGGGAATGTGGCACTGCTGTCCGATATGGTGCCCATTAGGGGAACAGAGGGGTTTGGGGTGGGGGGTGGAGTTGTGCGGAGATGGCGTGGGACGAGTGTGGGGAAAATTATGATTTTCCTTTTTGGACAGGTAGAGGAGAAAGGGAGAAACAGGAGAGCAGAGCCGAAAGCAGAAGATGGGGCCAGAATAAGGGGAGGTGTGTGGACGTGGGAGAGGAGTGAAATGTGTAAGAGTGTGTTGAGCAAGAGGGAATAAGAGCACAAGCTAGGAGAGAGAGAGAGAAGAGGGTGCGCAAGAGGAGAGATGTGTTTGAACAGGCCACACGAAAAGTTACGAGAAACTCGGCTCTTCTGCACAAACGACTCAGTGATGGGACAAACTGCAACACACAGACAGAGCAGACACTGATGAGTTGCAGGAAGGGAGGTTTTCATTACACGTCAGTAAATACATCAATTAAAAGTCTGAATTATGACAATAAAAATCTGTATCAGGTCTAATATGTTTGACCTACAGAATTAAAGGCTGAATCTTACTGTGAGTAAAACAAAAAAACACCTGTCTCATTGAGTGCAAAAGAAGGCATTGTGCTGGGACACAAGGATTTATTCTGCTTTTTCCTCATGTTTCTCTTTTCTCGCTATCGCTCAGTTGCGTAACCTGTTACGATACTTATCTGATCAAAGTTGTGTTAAAAGCAGGAAACACATGAGAAAACTTTGACAAACTTTTGAAAAACAAAATGTTGCAAAATGCTCCAAATATCAGGGCATTCAAATATGCTCCACAGGTTGTTCTGGGTGTGATTTACTGATCTGCAGGAAAGAGGTTTAATCAATTGTTTCATCTCATTACCAAATTTATTCAAGCAGCAATCTAAAGCGCACATATTTTTCTCAATTCAATATTCGTTGGGTAAAATCAGACTTTATTTCTGAGAGAATTTTTCCTTTGTTTCTGAATTAAATGCTAAAACCCAATAACTTCACATACTAATATGGTTTAAAGTTGAACAGCTACATCTCTGTGCATTAGAGGATATTCTGTGATAGTACAAACTGTTCTACAGCTAATTCATAAAACTTAGTTTTAAATTTACCAAGGAGAAAGGCTTCAATGAATGGAAAAAACACAACTAATCAAATGCACAATAATCAACATTCACTTTTAAACCAAAAAAAATCCACATATACTCATTGTTCAATCCAAAATGAGTAATGGGTCAAACTGAGAGTGCATTTAAAAGTGGATTAGATTGTTTACAGTGTTAGCTCAATAAGTAATGAGCGCCAGAATGTAGGAAGACTCAATTTACATGGAATGCCATTATCTTAATTAAGAACAAGAATCCTGCAGTTTTACAAGTCACGGAAACTCCGCACTAACATCTGACGACCTCACAACAAAGACTCTGACATGTACCTGGACACGGAGTGGAAAAGAAACACCGGCTAACCAACACAAACATTTCATTTCATTGTCCTTCATTTTTCTTTACTCGCTGATGAAAGCAATTTCTTCATCCCATGACTTCATTTCCCAAATGCTTCTTCGGCTCTGACAGGAAAAGTTAAATTTGATGAAAATCTGAATCTGAATCTGACCTGAAAAGTTTAGGAGCTTAAAAGAAATGTGTGGACATATTGAAATACTCATTAACTTACATCTGCAATAAATTATGTAAATGTGAAATGTTATCTTCAGGTACCTCTAAAAAGCACCCACTGTACGGTGACAAACAGCCTCACAATAGGAAGTCAAGAAAAGCAAACAGTGGTGAATGACTTGATGAAATACTGAATCTGACCTGAATGTACAAATCAGCAGCTGAAAAAATACTGAATAAAACAACGTTTGAAATATTGTTCATTAGTTATTGCAGGATATAAAAAAAAGATTGTTTTTATCTCTACTCCTCCGGCAGGACGACTTTAATAAAGAGAGCGAGAGCACAAAGATTACATCAAGATTTCTGCAAAGATAGACTGAAAGAGGACAAGGCGAGGAAAATGTATTGAGACATAAGAAAACAAACAGGAATAAAAATGTAGACACTCTCTGAGAACATCTCTTATCTCTGTGAACTCTTGTTAAACTTAAACAAACCATTCGTGGCCATATGGACACTCTAACTAAACAGCAAAGTAAAATCCAACACAACTCACATACGTTACCTTTGGAGGTGTAGAGGAGAACGAGTGGAACCTGAAGCAGCTAAAACCTGCACAAAGAGCAGCAGCAACTTCTGCACAAAACTTAAAAGAATCCCGTGGTGCAGCAAAAAACTTGCGGGAGAAACAGCGTGCTCTAGCACATCATGACACTGTGTTCGCCCATTGAGCTCTCCAACCTCTCTCATTTCTCTCTCTCTCCCTCCCTTGTTGTCCCTCTCTCACTGACTTGCAACCGCACACACACACTTACACACATACTGCGTTCAGAGACACACAGACGTACAGTATGCAGAGATGCATGGGATGAGAGATGGGCACACACGCAGAGAGAGGATGGAGGAGGAACATTATGCGAGCACAGACACGTACACTTTGACGCTTGTTTTGATATGGAGAGAATACAAAAAGCAATAATGAAGTGTGGCTCTGATACTCACACACACACACACACACACTGCGGACAGGGGAAGTCCTAGTTGTGTGGCAGTGTGTGTGTTTCTGCCACACACAAACATACCCACCCTTTTTTGCCACTTTTGGAAAACTAACTGAACTAATTTATTTCCTTCACATTGCTGTCATTCTTCAGTCTTTGCTTCCTCCTCCTATTTCTCCTCCTTCTCGACTGCAAAAGAGAGATTAGGCTGCTCTGACCTCTGTGACCCATCACTTTTGAATAATTTTCTATCTCTTCTAACCAGGATTTTCCTGCTTTCATGCTTTAGATATTCAAATATAAAATATATTTGATCAAATAACTAAAAGGAAAACTTCAGCTTTCAGGAGAATACATGCTTTGGACTGTTTGCAAACTGACTACTGTGTTTAAAATGTGTTATTGAGCTAGTAGCTAGAACAACACTCGGTAATGTGCCACCAATGATTCCCACTAATTGAATCAAGCACCAAATTTCACACAATGATTTTACAGGAATGATTCTCTGAGAAACACATTGAAATGTAATTGTTTTTTTTGTTTTTTTTTCTGCAAACAAACACAATCAAACCAACTAACTAATTGTCCACTTAAAGTCTACATGCTACATATCATGATCTTCCTTCTGCTCAATCTGCGACAAACTGTAACATTACAAAGTAAAATATGCGTGAGACGACTTTATCCCCCAAAATAAATATGCAATTTTAAAGAAAAATCGAGAAATATGAAAAAGGACAAATTGTGAAAGCGGTCAACAAGTCTCCTAGATTTGTATTTTGGCTTCAGACACAAGGTCTAGACAAGCACCAGCACATACATGCATGCATGAACACACACTTACTCATGCATACCCCTGTTACATAACCTGTAATTGTGATAACGGCAGAGTTATAGCAATCCTTGTTGTCATATATGAAACGTTGAACGAGCAATAAAACCATATTAAAAGTGAGATTTGAGAGACCCTCCTCATGAACCAAACCGTTTATCAGCTCTATTTTGCTTCTGCTTCATGAGATCCCACGAGGGCGCCTGCTCAGTGTATCTTTACCCTAAAACAACTCTTCAAGCTTCAGGCTCTGTGCCAGCTTTTGTAAGTTAGCCATTTTTAAAACACAGACTCGTACCCTATAGTCTGGTTCCGTACACATAACGTGTTTATCGGAGCCAGCTTTGGTAACTCTCAGGGGGTTCCCTGAATCATTCCTGGACTTTCAGCACCAATAGCCAACTTTCCTTTTTCTGATTTGAATCTCCAGGCTCAATACCCGATAGAGGACTTCACACAAGCAAGTGAAAAGATTTACATGTGTTCATTGAATCTTTCTCAGTAACTCTCACGATAAACAACTTTTCGAGTCTTATCAGAATTCTCTGGTGGACACATTATGTAATGTAGAAATTGTTTCCAAATTACCTCAAACTCTGTTTGGCCTTTCTGTAGCGCACTCTCTTACTGCACAGCATTTATGAAACATTTACAATTTGTTGGCACACATGCCACATGTTTCTGTCTATCTACTGCATCTATCTCTATGTCTGTTTGAATGCCTGTCTGTAAAATTACTACATTTATAAGAACAACATTATTAATGACTGATTATGATGATTAAAACATATGAAAGGAACGTTTCTCTTCTGGATTTTATGGCACGCACAGTCCACATTTCCCCACTTTGCTACAGCAGCTTATTATTCAATTAATTCAAGCTGCTTGAAAAACCCCAAAGAATGTAGAAAGTGATTCCAGATTCTTGAAAGATCGTAAGTCACCTTTCTGGAACAGTTAAAGAAAACTATTAGCATTATTTATTACTGCCTATTTGTTTTTGGCTATTCAAAACATTTTCACATTAAATATTGACTGTCTTTTTAAACCGATCAAATATGACTTCAGTTCATCTACATACCAGCTTAGGTGCATAGTCATGTATGAACACATTTACTGCAGATTAAACACACATATGCATCCACGATTTTGTTCAGCTGTAATAAAGTAGTGCATACACAAAAAAGTCAGTGGTTTTGGCGCACGTACACACACACACACACACATAATTTATTACTCAGACATTTTGGGACACTCACTTCCGTTTACATCCACAAAGACATATTTTGTCTTATTGACTCACATATAAAGAGGACAGCAGGTAATGCCTCCTCTCTGCCTCTTCCTCATCATTTCCTGTTTGCCTTTCTACTGTGATCTATCTCATAACAACAAAATGCCAAAAAGAAAGCTCCAGATTACTGCTCTACTGCCATACTGCCCAACTAGCTGTGGCTCAGGGGGTAGAGGGTCGGCACTCAATGCCCAAGTGTCCTAGATACTGAAGCCTGAATTGCCCCTTCTCATAAAACAAAAACAAAAAAAAGGTGCTGCACATAGATGCACTGTTGAATGTGTGTGAATGGGTGAATGGCACAAACTGCACTGTAAAGCACTTCGAGTGGTCATCAAAACTAGAAAAGCACTAAATAAAAACGTGTAAATGTTCCATTTACCATAACAGGACAACACCCACTAAAACACAAGACTGCCAACTCTGTCTGGGACGGAGCAGCATCCTATGTTCTCTGCACAGTGACGTGCAGCCACTAAAAATAAAGACAACCCGTAGTGCGCGCGAGGACAGATTACAGGTGGTTGCTGATCCGGGTCCAGTGACGCCAAAGGTTCATATACTACAGATTCAGCAGAACAATCAGCAGAGCAGTAAGCATTACATTATTATACCGGAAACTTAATCAAGTCTGAAACTCAGAAGCTGCTTTTTCAGTGTCCGCCATGTCCTGCAACTTCTTCCTTTTTATGCATGAACACGAACTATGTATGAAAACAGTGAGAGGTAAATATGTTATTGTTCTTGGGCCAACAGATTATGTTGAAATGCATTTTGCATCTTGCTAAACCCAAACTAATGACCTTTCCAGTCATGATGTAATCCTTTAGGTTGAAGTGACAATACGATGCTGTGGTGGAGAGACATTATCCAGACCGCCTTCAGTCACAGACATTACCATCTAATTAAATACTTGATAAATGGTCATATGGACATGAATTGTAAATATTCCCATTGATCTAATAGGATACCACATGCTGTCTGCAAGTCAGTGTTTTCTCTCTCTACGTCTGCACAATGAAGAATGTAAGTTCCATTTAAAAAGCAGCACATCATGAACTGAGTGCTGTCGGCTTTGTTGTATTAATTATTTCTTAAAAACTGAGCGGCTTCATGCCGACATTAAAGTAAACAACAGGAGCTGATCTGTTCTCATGTGCCACACAGTATGAAAATAGTGTTTGAAAGGTTAAAACCACACAAGTTTCTTAATTATAAACTGATAAAGAGATAATTAATTGATGGGTAATCAGTAAAACAACAGTTTATATGGGTTTCCCACTCTGAGCCTCTACTGTACTAATCAATACGCACTATTAGACAATGACAAATTGCCTTGACTTCTTGTCACAGGGAGAGAGAAACAAAACTAAAACTAAGTAATGAAGTCCTTGTGTAAATCACACATTAACAATTCCACATTAAAGCATAAAATATCCCTAATTACATAACCAACCACAAAATCTAAATATGACTCCTCTACCTACAAATCTTAAAGATTATAAAAAGTCAAATTCCGAATTCCAAGAGGTCATGGAATTTACAGACAAGGCCACAAAGAAAAAAAAAACTCTCCCCACCTAATACATCACATCTTATGTAAATGTCTCCTGGTGAATACATGCAGTTCATGTATTCAACTTACAGAGCTGGTGATCAGTAAAGATTAATAGTCTAGAGATGGGCGGTTATTATAAATGACAAGACAAGCAATGTGGTCTTACCTTGATATTTTCAGCAGGGCAGCCACCGAGGTGTCCAAGACGTTGCCTATCGGCACAGACTAAACCTGTTCTCACAAATCACACATGCCTTGGCTTAGAGCGGGCCGTATTCTGCTCTGCCGGGCTTAAGACACAAACACACATACTCAAGCATGCATGCGCTCACTCTCACAAACACACACATGCTAAGCTTTAGAAAAAGATCCTTGCCCCTAATCCAAGACTCCTGGATGCATATTTATCAGAAGGCAAAAGCGGAGAACACATAAATAAGTTGTATTAAAATGATGAAGGAAATCATGGAGGAGAAACGTAAACATGATGAAGAGTGTTTGAGTGTGTGAGGGAGATTATTTAAGTCTGTGTCCTGGTCTAACTAACCCAGTTACCTGCACCTGCAACTGACTGGGCCAGAAGGCACCATGCCAGGTACAGTAGTACAGTGTGTGTGTGTGTGTGTGTGTGTGTGTGTGTGTGTGTGTGTGTGTGTGTGTGTGTGTGTGTGTGTTTGGAGTTGTTAGAGAGATAAGACATAAAAGAGGTTAGTCCGGATACAGACAGACCCAGTTCCCACCATTAATAATAACATTACATTATAATCACTGTGTCCCCTCTCTTCCTCAACACACACAGACACACACAGACAGATACACCCACACACAGAGACACACACAGACATGCAGACACACACACACACAGGGCCCAGTCTCTCCTCCTTGTTAAAAGCCAGTCTGTGTGTGAGTGTTGAACGTCATTCCAATCAGCATCAGCTGAAGTACTAGGTTAATCCTCACTGCAGCACACACAAATCCACACAAGGAATGCACACACACACACCCACACACACATACACACACACACACACACACACACACACACACACACTATTGGAAAAGGAAAGAAGGGAAGAAAATAAAGGAAGAGAATAATGAGACCAGGTGAGTAACGAACTGTCCTGCATGGTTCACCGGTGGGCTCCTGTCAAACACAAACAGCTGGACGAGGACACTATCACAAGACTGGTATTTTGATGACAGGACCTGTTCAACCAGGGCGGACGGGGTCAGGAGTTCACTCTACTGCTTTGTTCTGCATCTCATACGTAATTATATCCACATTAAGTCTTTGCAGGCAACCCTGGAGAGAGAGGCCACACGTGAGAACAAGGGTTATGCAAGCTTTTTAGAAACTGCGATTATATAGTTTTAAACTTAAAAATGCACAGGTGACACCTTCACAAATGAAAGGTAGGGGTTCTAGCTGGTTCAGACTCATGGTCGGCTGTTCACCAACATCTGCCAATAAAATCACTGTCAGAAATTTAAAAAAAGACTGCAAACAATGTGAAACACTTAAATGCATATGAAGGACACTGATGTTATTATAGTCCTTTGTTTGTAATGCAGATGTGTGGTTATACATGATGTTTACACTGATGATAAGTGGATGTTGCTGGGTTCCACAAAGTAAGTAAGAACCCATTTTGCACTATTTATCCTGCAGGTGTACGTTTACTGTACCATTTAAAAGTAGCTGAAAAAACTAATTAGTGTGTACATGTACACATGCAGTGACAGATACAGTGCGTCAATCTGAAAAAGGAAGTGGTCATGTCGGCGCTGACAAATCACAAATAACAAGACACAACACAACACAACACAACGCATGACACAACAACTTAACATTGGTGTTCACAGATAATTAAAACATACCGAATAAATTGCCTTAAGAGAATTTAACAAACCTTAATGTATCCACAGATAAGCGTCAGTGATGAGTGTTAAAATAATTTTATATTTCTTTAAACTAAGTGAACAAAATGGCCACGTTGCACCAGAGAAACCTCCTCTGTCCTGATTGGCTACTAACGTCAAACGTTATATACACCTGCTATAAATAATCCTTGGAAGAACAATTACTTTTCATATATACATATATATATATATATATATATATAAATATACATATATATAACTATTTATAATGTGTACATGACAGTAGGAAGTGCTGAGAGTAAACAGCAAGTTAATCAATTAATCAGCTAAAACCCAATATTAACCTTTGTATGTGAAACTAGACTTGTAGACACATGTGTTAAATTTTAAAATGCAAATACAAAAACATTTATAGATGTAATGATTTTGTTAATGAGATCAGAACTGATTACTCATAATACTGTTATAATAATAAAAATAGTGAAATCCTGCATTAATCACAAACATTTACCATTTTTATCATCTCTGTTATTTAGCCCCACTGGTGTCTATGCACACAGACCGCTTCATATTATAGTTTCTTTGTACTTAAATATCCAAAACCAGTTTATGGGAAATGCTTAATGGTTTTGCAGCCTTTGCATTGTGATAATCTTAATATATGTCTGTCCATCAATATTCACTTTAAAGCTGACTAAACACCATCACAAAGGCAAAGGAGAAGCAGTTCAATAAGGCAGAATCTCATGTTCCCCTCAAACATATTGTAAAAGCAGGGATTTGCCAGCTAAAGATTTACAATGTAGACCCTGCTTCTCTTAATTAAACACAGAGACTTGTAGTAAAACTTGTTGTGGCCTGTGATCTGTCAACGGACCAACAGTCGGCAGTTTAATCTCACCATCTCTAGCTTCTGTGGCAGGTGCACTTTGTAAAGCTTCTTACCCCCTATAACTCACGACTAGGTATCTGGGTTGTGTCTGAATCCTCTGAGGAGGCACAAGTCCATCTGCAACTATCTTGTACATATGTGGGGGAGGAAGATGGAGGTGAACTGGAAGAAAGCTGGAGATGAAGGTAAAGATAATAAGGAGTGCCAGGGTCAGAGGAGGCCAGGAGGGGAGGAGTTACTGCAGTGATTATCATGAAGTTACTAGAAAAACAGTGAAAAAAGTTCCAATAACTAAACCTCATGGGACTAATGAGATGGTCCAGTGATGCTGGACACTTAACTGCAGAGAGGGAACTGTAATTCATTCAGCTGACAGGCAGACTGCTGGGAGGTCAGAGGTCGTCCTTGCCTTTGACAGTTGTGTTTGAAAGCAGGAAGATCACCTGGCACAGCAATCCAGCTGTTGTGCAGAAATGAGTGAGTATTGTTTAGGAGTATACCATTTCCTGCTTTTAACATTCCTAGATACCCAATCAGGCGGGATACAGACAGAGGGTGTAATAACAAATATGTGGATATGTGTGCATGCACCCACATCACTCGTTGGTACTCACAGACACCTACGCTGGTTGACCTTGTGTTGTTTGCAGTAAGAGGAAGTTACAGGAACATTGTGTGTTACAGGGAATTGTTTAAGTGTTATGCCAAGACAAGTAAATCATGGCTGTTTCGCCTGTGTCCAAAAGATTAGCATGGTGAACAAGCCGTGAGCACAAGCATAACACACGAACATCAATCTAATCTGAAGGAATACAAATAAAACTGCAGCACATGCAGGAGAACCAGTGAAATGAAACTGCTGTGTCGGGAATCTTTTACATGACTGCAGTTAAATTCTTTGCCTGTTTGTGAAGCTGTCTTTATTAAGGGTGTTTGTGATGCAATAAAGCCACTCCATTTTGTTTTATGCAAATGTACAGATTCAGTTCATTGCATTTATTTCACCATCCCAGATAACCAGACACAGAAATGTAAGCCCCCGCTCTCCGGAATAAATAAACTGAAGACACAGGCAGTCCAGTAAAAAAGAAAACAAAATCTTTATTATTTTGTCTCAAAGAGGAGGCTGTTTTGGAAGGAGGAGTCGGGGAGGGCGGGGGAATGTTGGAAAGGTAAAAGCAGCCGAGGAAATAGGGCGGAGTCAAACAGACTGAGGTTGGGGCTAAAAACTTGATTTCTCTAGTTATGCCAGGGCTCCCATCGGGTCCCAGGCAGGAAGTACAATGGGCTCCTGTTGCATCACGTCCAGGACATCCGGGGACAGGAACCTCTTGTCTACCACCACCTCGTACACATACTCGGAGAACCAATCGTCTGTCATGATCAGGTAACCTGAAGAGAAAGACAATCGTTTGTTAAAGTTTGATTTGATTTGTTTTCCCCGACACGATGGCAGCTGAATCATCATAGTTACATAAATCACTATTTCATGCTTGGGAAACACAATATAGCAAGCATTTATGCTAATGTGCCATGCTAGCTAACTTTTTAGAGCAGCTGCTTTTTTCCCCCACTGTGAAGTCTCTTAGAAAAAGGCCATAGTCTATATGAATATGTTCATTTGGGCTTTTAACTTTCAAACATTTTTTTTCCCTCGATTTCACATTTGTCACATCTTGTAGCTGAAATATTTCCGTTTCAAAAAATAGTCTATGCTATGAATTTATATCAGTTTTGCCAAAAATATGTCTACAGAAGATGTAAAGATGCATCTCATTGCTGAATGATATAAAACGGAGATAGGGACTATCATTGTTACTTTCTCCGCCTTTCACCCATCTTCTCCTTAAAGGATCTGCAGCCAGAACAAGTCATTGTTAACATGGATGCATCCTAAGAACTGGAAACCAGACTCCTAACCTAACCACAATTCATGTTTTATCCCTAATCCTAACCAGGACCTCAGAAATGAGGTTGTGCCTCGTTGGAACCATCCTGGCATTGGGAAGATCCCTTGTCTCCCTATTGGGATGTGTGCAGGTCATTCACAAAAATAATGAATAAATCTGTTTGGCAAAACAAACAAGACCAGGAATGTCTATCTATACAGTTTTGTTCATCACAGAAAAAATGAAATCTTACATGTCGTTTGAAATAGACCTTTCCTAAAATTAAAAAGGGCAAAGTCTGTCAATATACTGAAAGCTTGATCAACAACACTTCTATAAGAAGACATACATCAGGTCAATAATTGAACCAGATAAATTACTCAATCCTTCACCGGAGGGGGAGGATTAGTTTGCTACGGACAAAAATGTCAATGCACGCTCGTTTTAGTTGCTCTTTATCATTAAAGTCCCTCATGGTTCACACCCTGCACTTGAGTTCAGTACATTCAACACTCATGTTATCACATCTGCACGCCCACACTGATAAAACTAAACAATGCCTGTCTTACTCTCCCTGTCTGTCTCTGTGTGTGTGTCTGTGTGCAAGGTCAATGTCGTCAAATCTGGGTTGGTTATGAGAGCGTACATTGAACTTCCGCTGATGGAAGACATGTTGGGACAACCTAATCTCGTGTTGGAAGAGGAAGCAGCCCAATGCAGAAATGATTTATTGAAATGAAAGATGTTTGTGTGTAAGTCTTCTACGTAATTAACAAAAACTAAATGTTATGTGAAACCAGAGCAGCTCCCATCTAGATACATATTCAATGCGGGATGAGATCTGGAGAAGTTTGTTATGTCTCAGTCTGCGGAGCCAGATCACAGAGAGAATTCCACTATTCTTTTTTTCCCCTGTTGTGACATCCCGCTCAGTCTCGACTTTTCCCCTAATCACGTGTTCAGAATCGACCAAACGAGAGCATCCCTCCCACCGTCGTGCCGACTTATCAAAGACGTCAGACTGACCGCAAGAGCATGCCACAGTTCCAAACAATGTATTGAGGATGGCGCGTCAGTGTGTCTGTTGTGTACGAGTCTTCTTCCAAGTACGCAAATCTTAGATGGCTCGCTGCCTGGTTCTCACTGTGGTGTCCATGTGTGTGGTGATGTGAGCTTCCTGGAACCGGCGTGTTGGGTGGCACGGTGTGTGTGTGTGTGTGTGTGTGTGTGAATTTTGGGTGTCATTATTTGCTTTTAGGGATAGGCTGACTGTTCGGTGTCAGAACAGATGGATGTAGTGAAAACTAGAAGCAGCCATCTTACTTTCCACACACTGTATATAACTTCGGCCACGAAGGGTCTCTCAATCAAAATAATAACAAAAGACCTATAGTTTGATGATGTTGCAAAGCATCGTGAGATCCTGTCTCAATAAAATATTGTGGGTCGCTTGGTTCTACTGTACACCTGTTTAATGGAGGAGCTTCAGCAACAGAATGCACAGCAAATGCTAAGGGATAATCGTGACCAATACAAACAGTGGAAGGCAAGCTTCTCGCTAGCCGGTTAGCCAGCTCTAAATCAGTCAGAGCTCAGTTTAGGATGATGTCCCATTAAGTTCAAAATACGAGCCTCAAATGTGTCCGGAGCTGAGTAAAAGTATGAGTTGTGATGTGAGTGGAGTCATAACAGCAGCTGTCTGAGGGCTAAAAGACGGAGAGACAAGAAAGTTAAACCTCTCATGAGAGACTCTTTCAGGGTTAGGAGGAATATTAAAAGGCCTGAAGGGGGATGTTAAGCCAAAAAGTATAAACACACTTCACTCTCTCCCTCGACTATTACCACTGTTCTTCCAATTTCTCCTTTGTGATCTTTCCAAAATCATCCTCACATCTACTTGAACTTGTTTTTACATTCTTTCATGCTGTTTTCTACCTGTGCTACATCTTTATTTTTTGTTTCATCTCTCTCCTTTGTCACGTAAGCTCTCGCTCTCCTCTTCTACACTGGTGTCTCCATTCCCCCTGAGCATTTGTCAAACAAGCAAAGCCCCTGGATTCCCAAGAGGACTCCACTTCTCAAACTTTTGTTCTCAATAACTTTATTAATTTGGCTGTGGACTGGCTGGGGCCCCAGCCTTCCCCATCTGCTGGTGTTTATGGAATAAGATATGCGTGAAACACATTTGATTTGACTGAGGGGTTTTCACATGTTCTCCCAACAGCCACTACGGTTTGTGGGTTCAAGCAAATATTGTGAGAATGTGTGTGTCTCACTTGTGTGTGTATATGCTGCACTGTGTATGTGTGCATTGCCAGATGATGCATGACTGACCTGAAATACTCTCCTATAATTTGCAGTGGAATGTCGGGAGCAGAGATAGAGAGAAGAGGCAGAGAGGGTCAGAGATGAGAAACAGCCTTGAAAAGGATGAAGAGAATAACAACAGAGGACAGCGAACTCCTACAGAAGCTGTGTAAACGACCTGCTGGGCATCTTAAGACAAACCAACCTTACTTACTTAACGACAAATGTTTTTAGCCCCTGATGCATCAAAATGTATAACTGGAATTGGTGGTTTAAATAAAATAAACTAAAAAATGAACTCAATAAGCTGCCCACTAATGACAAAATGTCAAGTTTAAAAGTCTGGCCATTATGGATGTTTATTCCCCATTCTAATAATGGGGAATAAAAAATGATCAAACCTATATGACAAGGAAATGTAATTGAGGCTTTTTTAACAGTTTAACTATAAACTGTTTCATAAATAACAACCAAATCTTCATGTGAGAACATTATGTTTTGCCAAGGATGATAAGTCTGTTTCTTTTTCTGTTCCCTCTCTCTCTGTCTCCCTTTCACACAAAGCCCAAAAAAGCTCAACAAAAACAAAAACCTGTACGGATTTCCACAAAAACGGAAAGAGTGGCACATGGACTCATTAAAATATGACGCTGGTCCAGGACCAAGGGACAGATCCAGACATTTCTTTGGGGGCATTGCAGGATAGGGTGTTCTTCGACAGAGTGTGTGTTTGATTGAATTTAAGGGGACTGTTGGGCCTTGGTGCAGGTATACGCTTTCTCATAACGAAACATATATCAGCAACAATTAACACAGATGTTGAGTGAGTCTGTCAAACACTCATATCTGCAGGCTCTTGTTCCTGGTCATAATAAGCCTTCTCTGCAGAGTATATCATTTCAGTCTAAAGGCCAAAGCAAAATTTCATTCGTGAAAATAATTTATTCCAACTGCATTTTTGTAATTAGTGGATTTACGTGAGGGGGAGAAATAAATCTAGTCAAATCTAGTGTAGTCATGCCTTGATCATCAACGAGCTGTCGTTACAGTGCTCACCTCAGAGGGAGCGGATCGCTGGAAACATGGAGGGAAACTGTCATTCCTCATTAGCGGTGTTATCCACTTTCATTTATTTCCCATTCCATTTTCATTTTTTCAACAAAATTGAGAATTCAATGGAACTAAAATCAAACGCACTGTGGTTGTTTGTCTCCGCAAACCAGTTCAGTTTCTGTCTACATATTTCTTTTTCCTAATTCAAATAAGGTCACTGAAATCTAATTACTTCATCTTTGACTACAAGTCATAACTGATCAAAAGTTGAAAAAAATTCCCTCTCGCAGTCTTGACATATCACATTCAAGATGGCAAAATCCGTTTTTTTGAGGCCACCATGACCTTGACCACCGAAATCTAATCAGTTCAAGTGAACATTTGTACCAAATCGGAAAATTGAATTTGAATTCCCTCGAAGAGCACCTAAGATATTACATTCATAAGTCAAAACATGTGTTTTGAGAGGTCACATTCACCTTGACCTTTGACCACCTAACTCTAATCATAGCATCCATGAGTCCAAGTTAACTGTTTTCCTACTGGCAGAATATCATATTCACAGGAACATGAAGTCAATGTGACCTTCAGTCCTTTCTTGAGCCCATGTGAATGTGTTAGGTTGAAGAAGTTTCCTCAAGGCATTCTTGAAATCCCCCATTTGAATAAAATAGAAAACTAAATGAGAAATATGTTTCATTAGCAACCAAGTTAACAACCAAGCTAAAAAGCTTGCTAAAACTTAGCAAGCTTGTTAGCTTGCCATTTTGTGTTCCCTATTAAAACTGTTGAACAAAACTATAAATACTACATACAGTACTTAGATCAAAATGTAGACATAGGTTAAGTAAACAGGACGGACAGACGGACAGACAGACAGACAGAGCACACACACACACACACACACACACACACACACACACACACACACACACACACACACACACACACACACACACACACACACACACACACACAGTCTGAGAGTCTTTGGGAAACAGGACACAGCCAATTAAAAGTTCATAAAGCGGCATCACAGGGAGAACTTTTTGTTATCCTGCTCATAATTCAATAAGGACAAACAGGAAGATGATGGTTTGGCATGAGACACAGTACAGTGTGAGAAAGATGTGAAAGACAGATAGAGAGGGGGACCTTGTTGCAAAGGTATGTAACGTCAAGTGGTCTCAGACTTCGGGGTCACGCTTAATAGTCAGTGTCACATTAAAGAAACCAGACTATTGCTCGGTGCTTAAGGTTAAAATACACTTTGCTGTGTGGCAGTGTTGTGATGTGTTACCTTTGTTCCCACGATCATCTCCCCAGGAGTTTTCCACCCTCCACTTCTCATAGCCTTCTTTGCCATCCTGAGAGAGAGAGAGAGAGAGAGAGAGAGAGAGAGAGAGAGATGGAGACAGGCAATGGAGAGATAAGAGTGAGAAGCAGAGACAAGAAGAAAGAAAGGTTCCTGACAGCTGGGGTTACTTACAACAGGGGAAACTGACAGCAACATGAAAAAGTGTATCCGATAGCAGCAGCGTAAACATGCAGCAAGGCTTTGATGCAATTCACCCCTGAAATTTTTGAATGTGTGTACTCCTGTGTGAGCAACGTACTGAACAGACATACCTGTACTGTATGTTTGTGTGAGTGTACCTTGTCTGTGACAGCAGTGAGGATCATTGCGTGGGTCATGAGAGAGTCTCCATATATCAGTCGCTCTGCCTTCGAAAGGTTCTTCACTGAAACTCCAAACACAAGCTCGTGGTTGAACCTAGACACAGATATGCACAAAATGAACACATTACATCACATTCTCAAACTCTGTCTCTGACATGTCCTAACTGATCACAAAAAGACAAAAGGCAAAGACATAACTGTTTCAATGACTTTAAATAATCCTAAAACATGACAGTGCAGGGGTAGAGGTGTGAGGACAATATAAAAGTCCACAGCACTTCCTTCCCAAGCCCAGTATAAAAGAAAATCACCTTTTCATTCTTGTCTTTAACATGCTAAACCTCTTTCCAAGTATAATCTGCTGGCATAAGAAAAGATCTGTCTGACATATTGGCTCCAACACAGATGCTACCAGACATTAGACACCAAGGTGGTTTGGTTCAGTGGGAAAATTTAAGCCTGGCGCCAGCACCTCAGACGCATATGCACCTGAAGAGCATAGATAAGCAACACTTTCACTGTGCAGAGACTGACGTCTCGAGAAGACAGATGGGGCCACGTTCTGTTCATAAATTAGTGCCAAAAATAATAGGAACAGTTCAGTAATGACATCATTATTTAAGATGTAGAAGTTGTTTAAATGTTTAAATGGGTGTAGGATACAGTTTGTTATATTGAAACCCACACTATGCCAATTATTGGGCAACACCGTGGTTCTTGGTTGGAGGTCCTGCTTCGGCCAGGGTCTTTCTGTGTGGAGTTTGGACATTCTCTACGCATTTGGGTTTTCTCTGGGTACTCCAGCCTCCTCCCACAGACATGCAGATTGGGGTAAGGTTAATTAGAGGCTCTAGTGAACATGAGTGTGAATGGTTGTTTGTCTCTATATGTTGGCCCTGCAATGGACTGGAGACCTGTCCAGGGTGTCCCTCGCCTCTAGCCCAATTTCAGCTGGGATTGGCTCCATCCCCACTGCGTTCCTTAAAGGCTAAGGGAGGGATTGATGGATGAATGAATAGATCGATGGAAGGATGGTGGGATGATTCCCATAGGAATCCAAACCTTTCAGTCACATATCATACACTGGTCATCTTTATATCTTTATACTCACACATTCATGTCGTTTATGCCCAGCTTGCCGTGAAAATGTTTCCCAACGTCACACCCAAACCATACAGCCTGAGGGAAAAAACAGTAGCCATGTAAAAAGTTTATGAAGTTCCAACACTCAAATTCACACACGTCACATGCAGTTTTTCCAACTGACCTCTCCCTCCTTGATGGACTCTGCCGCTGCCTTTTTAAGCAGCTGAATGGACTGGTTGTTGTACAGAGTGCTACGACCTCCAACCATGTTACCCAGGAACTCCACGCTGTACAGCTTTCCAAAAGGATTCTGGGGTCGAGGGTCATTTACAAGGCAGATCTGAGGACAGGTGAGTACAAATTAGGAACTGAGGTTCTACGCATTGCTCCCTTACAGTGTTTTAGTGCCAATCATAAGGTGCACTTACTTTGTCCTGAATGTTGTATAGCGGTTTGACATGCTCCCTGTAAAACTCCTGGGGAGTGAGGGGTCCCATGCGATGGAAGTTCTTGTCCTTGTCCCGGTACTCCCAACAGATGGTCTCAGGAGGGCTGCCTAGACAAACACTGGCCACACGGAACACCTGCAGTGCAACACAAAGTCAAACATCACATATCTGGGTTTTATGCCAAACGTGTCAATCCACGACAAGATCATGTATCATACTGTATATAATATGATTGACTCTACAGTAAAAAAGAGAAACACCATGAATCACATTTGTTCTTCCTCATCTTAATAAAGGTTGCTGGAAAGGTTTGATAGTTTAATTTTAAGTTCAGATTTCTAATGCGCAGTCTCCACGTTCCTGCATATCAACCCTCAGTTCCCCTCTTTTTCCTCTCAACGTTGATTCCCTTCCCTCCATCTTTTTACACATGCATCCATTTCCCCATTTTCACCCCACACCCTTGCTCTACATTGGCTTCCTGTGGCGCTAAAGTTCACACTGAGTTCCTGTGGGCTAAACCGGGCTGTTTGGACTGGACCATCTGTCAATGCGGCCCTTCTAAACTCCGGTATAGTTATCTCAGGAATTTCCCCCTTTTTGCTTTTCACCTCTCCCAACATCTGTCCTAATCTCCCGGGATTGAGCAGTCGCCTTTCCTCTCAAATACGATTAAAAAAGGGAAGATAAATTAAGGTGGAGTGCAGTTCATTGTTATTTTCAGACCCCCCCCCCTAAAAAAGGTAAGATTAGATAGTTGCGTTTCATCCGGAGAAATGTGATTCTTTACGGATATTGAGTTTCCTGAAAAACATCATAATAACAGGAAGCTGGGAAAAAGTACATGTTCTAATTGTAAACCAAATAGGCTGATACGTACGGAATATACTGCATAACCCTGTTCCATAATGAAATACATTAGAGAAATACAATCCTCCCATGTGGATGAAATTGTTGGAGTCAGCAGTGGGCATTGATTTAAATCTCAGTTAGCCAATTTAGTTAAATTACAACACTGTTGTCTGCCAACTGGAAATGTGCATAGAAAAGTCTTAACAAGTATTAAGATGCAAAATGTGTGCTCTGTCTAGGAGAGATAAAATTGTGCTGGAGGTTAAAAAGCTGTTTGCAGCGACACTTGGAAAATTGGGATGACAAAAATGAAATTGAAAGCCCACTAAAGTACACAGTAAGTTCAGTTATACAAAACACTTCCCTGTGAGAAATACTGCCAGAGATATGGCAAATTTACATTTAACAGTATTTTGTAACTACACATTGAATAGATGGTCTAAATACTAAATAATTAGTACCACTAAATTACTACCCAGGTTTATGCGGTTCCCCTTGTTACATTCAGTGTTAAAATGAGGAATAGGGAACATCTTATTAAATTGTATATATCCTTTAGTATATGTTTCCCAAGTAACAAAATAATAAATCTTTTGGCTCATCAGCTCCATAATATCAAAACTATCAGGACTTTGAAAAGAATGCGTAAGAAATTGTCAATTCCAAAGAAAGAGACACACATGCTCGAAGGAAATTGCCTTGTTTATGGGAAGATATGTTGGTAGAGGTATGAATTTCATCTGTATAATATTCAAACATGTTTTGTTGTTTCTCAACAATGAGACTGGCTCAAAATTTTGGATTCAGGAGCGAAACTCCAGCAAGCATAGATTTTCCTTGCCACTTCTTTCCAAATCTTTTTTGTATTTCTCATAAAATTACAATTATATTCCCATAATATGGTAAAAAAAATCCAATTATGACTAAATTCTTATAATATTGAGACATCATTCTGGAGAAGTCTTTTTTTCTTCACATAACCTTTATAAACCTGTAAAATAAATCTACAGGAGAAAAGTACCATACTTGAATTCCTCATTCAGGTTCGAAGTTTCATTTCCAACTCCGAACTTCGGAATAATTTGTGAACATCACTTTAGAAGATCAGAATAGATTGATTGTCAATTAAACTTGACTGAATATAGATGTGAGGGGGGGGGGGTATTTTTGACCATGTTAAGTCAACACATTAAAAACCTCTAGATTAAGATCACACAATTGCTTTAAGAACCTGAGCCCAGTGAGGCCACTATCCTACTCACCAAACACACCCAGGAACATGCTCACGTGGAGACAAATGCACCCAAATGCATAAATTCAGGCCTGGCTTACGCAAACAAACAATCCCTTCTTCATTACACAAATGCTTAAAAGTCACAAGAGAGCAGACATACACAAAAATATACACATGAGCAGAGTCAACAGAGACATCTTTTAAACCCTGCGCTTCTAATTTTACCACTCTGTTTAGACTGCCCTGAGTGCGAGACGACATGCCAAGGTATCCCCTGGTCTGGTCTATGTTTGCCCAGATGCCCTCAGCCCCTTCACAAGACATCTGAGCCTCCTCCCCTTTTCTCTTCATTCCTGTTGCTTTCTTCCAAGAACAACTCCGCCCTGGTGACTTCAGACCTTTCAGCTCACTATACGATTCTTCTTTCAGATGTCCCAAGGCATACTGTAAGCATACCCATTCCAATATCCTGGTTCAGCTGCATGCTCACTCATCCTCCCTGGGCAAGGTACATTAAGTAGGTGCGAGGGGATGGCTGGACTGACAGAGAGGTCCCCGTCAGAGGATAAAGAGTACAATGACATCAGAGCAGGATCAATATTGGAACACCTGCTTCCTCAGTGACAGATATACATGAGTGACAGAGGTGGAGGGAAAAGGTGACAGAGGTACAGAGAAGAGGCCCACCTGAGCCATGGGAGAAGAAGGACCTTGGTAAGAGAGGCGATCAACAGCCTAATGGTTACTCTGTACCCTATGTGAAATTGATTTGAGAATTTTTTTAAACTATGAGAAAGAAAATTCTCTGGTGTAATGACACCATGAATGAGCTGTTCCTCATTTCAAAGTGCCCTGTCTGTAGGAAAACAAGTACCACCCCTCACCATGACAAAGGTGCCACAGTAATGGCAGCATCACTGGGGACAGGTTGGTCCAAGTTAAGGTAAAGCTGAATGAAGCCATGTACAAAGATATCCTTAGGAAAACCTGGTCCACAGCACTTAAGACCTCAGACTGGGGACACGGTTCACCTCACAACAGCGCAATGACGATGAGCACACCGTTGAGAGAACACTTGAGTGGTTTAAGGACAACTGTGTCAATGACCTTGAGTGTCCCAGCCAGAGCCCCGACATGAACGTCTCTGGAGAAAATTGAAAAATGTCTCATTCCCCATGAGTCCCCATTCAACCTGACAGAGCTTAAGAGGATCTCAAAAGAAGAATGACAGAAAATCCCCAAATCCAGGTCTGTGAAGCGTGTTGTGATCATACCCAACAAGGCTTGAGGCTATAATCCCTGTCCAGGGGGCTTCAACTTAATACTGAGTAAAGGGTCTGAATACTTATTTCAATTTGATATTTCAGTTTTTAACACCTTATGCATTTGGAAAAAAAAAATCCGTTCATGAGTGTAGATTGATGAAAATGAATTAATTAATTTGAACATCAGGCTGCCACATAATAAACATACACATGTGAATGGGTCTGAATCCACTTTATCAAGCCATAAATTAGCATCTGTGCACCAGTGTTGACGTTCCTCTGAATGTTTTCATATTTTTAAATCACTTGGAGTTTGAATTGAGACTAACGCATAGAGAAAGCTGATCAAGACAACAGCAACACTTCAATATATCTGCATGTATTGGCAACCTTGAGGAAGGCAATTCCACTTTGTCCTCCTGCAGTGGCCACTTTTCTGTTCTGGCTGTTAACTGTGTCTCATTGTCTCTCCCCCACTACACACTTCCACTGTCCACAATCAAATTGTGCATTTCACTTATGTAATAAGACAACACTGTTAAAAGCCATTCAAGACAAAATTAGGATGTGAGTCTCACCCAGGTGGTGTCATATTGAGGAAAACATAGACAGCACTGCTGCGCTGATATGTTTTTACAACTATTGTCTAGAAGGTGGAACTTGTGAGCATAAGCAAATGACACCATGCAAACAGTTTGGATAAAAATGAACAAGGTTTTGATTAAACTTCCATGTTTTGTAAACATGCAACACATATGGTCACTGTTAAATTCTAACAATGGTGTAAAGACATTCATTGAGTGGACAACTGGCAGGACTATCCTGTCGGCCCTGACAATGACACACAGGAACCCACCCACATCGAAGAACAGAGCAACCGAGCCAAGAGCCAGCGGTGCCTCTGAGCCGCAGAGAGAAAGGAAAAGTCCTTCTGGGGGTTGATGGCTGTCTCATAAATTAGACTTGCCTGAAGAGTCACACTCTGTGTGTTCAGAGCCAAGACCAGAGCCGCACATGGTGTTTCTGATTCCATGACGTAATGGAGCACGGAGGAGCTACAGTTGTGTCGTGAGGGATACCATCTGTGTGTGTTTCATGTGTGCAAAGCACTGCGTCTGCATGTATAGTTCCCAGTGAATGTTCCTTTATTTGTGCGTGTGTGTGAGTTGTCATACTTGTCTGTGTCAGTGATAGCAGAGGAGCAGCGACACATACCAGACACAGCATGAAAGAGAAAGACTGGCTTTGAAACTTGAACTGATCTTCGCTGCGTCAATAACCCAGCGTATGGATACTGTCATTCTAAAAGAGTATCTATCTATGAAGGGAAACTGCACTGAACTGATTTGCTCATTCTTGCTGCAGGTGCAGGTTAAGTGGGTTAAACTTACATTGAGAAGACACAAGTGATGCGTTTGATTTCAATAAGAGTGCCTGAATAGGAATAGATTCCTGACATGCAAAGGGGTTCAGTGAAATCAAGCGCACCAGAGGTACAGTGAGTGGAAGTAGAGTCGCTGACATTGTTGCCTGTCATGGCAGTGTGTGTGGGGCTGGTGTGATGAAGACCAGCGCTCAATCAAAGCCACCACGAAGGGAGAGTGGACAGCGTCTCCTCCACACACTAAAGTAGGACTGACACAACACATGTGCGCACGCATAGATGCAGACGCACGTGAACAAGTAGAGGAAACACTAGTTTCCCCACTTGTGAGAGTCCAAGAAAACCAACGACGTAAGCCTATAAACACACATGGACAGCATGACGGCATGTACATAAACACAGTTTTGGACAAAGGTACACATGGACCGCAGCAAAGTGGTCGGAACAAACAGCTCCTACAAGTGCTCTGCTACACAAAACTAATACCTCAATACTAATACAAGCTGTAATAAAAGGTTTATTGCATCAATTCTAATTTACAGAGTTAACATGTATAACGGTGTTTGAGGCAAATCAAACTCCAGAGTTAAAGGTTAGAAAAAGGAGACATTGTATTAATGATTTAAATAGCTGGGATTGACCGAATAAAAATAAAATAAAAATGAATGTGATGTCAATTAACATTAAAAAATCAACTTGTTCTACTGAGGTAGGCGTCCCATTATGAATGATGGTTAACCCAATGGTGCCGGTCAAATGCATTTGCAACATCATCCTTGAACATTGTGGCTCTTTCCGCAGGCCATTCATTTGACATGACTGAATCCTCCATTACCACTAGCCATGACGGAGCGGTGTTTCGCAAAACAAACCACTTCCAGGTGGACAAACAAACACCCTCCACCTCCCCACCCTGTCATGCAGTACAGCAGGAGCCGTCTTGTACTGTTGCACAACATATATTTGTGTGTGCACAGGTTTGTGTGACCAGCCAGCAGCACAATACAACCAAACAGTTGACAACAAAGGCTGCTTAACCAGGCCCCTGAACTGGATGCAATCATCTCAATGGGGGCTGATTGACTGACTGTCCATTTCACTCACACACTCACACAAACACAAGAAGCAGGAATTAAGGCTCTTATGAATACACACCTACAAAGCGCCCAAACCATAAAAGCACAAACATAACACCATGTATTATGAAAGTGTTTGTTGATACAACAGTCCTTGATTTGGAGTTGATTATGTCTTTACTGAACAGCGTCAGCTCCATAAACAAGACCACTATCTTTAAAGTTGGGGCAGTTATTGTGTGCAGGTGATTTTTATTTGTTGCTTTAACACACACTCTGCAGTCCAGAAGTGACGTGAGCACATTATACAGTCAGCAATACATTGTCAACAGGGTGTGCCCTACAACTGTCAATGAAGAAGAAAAATGAAAACAACAGAGCAGTTGAATTCTAAAAGGTAGATGGGTATTTGGCAGGGTCTGTGTTTTTCATTCTTTATTTAGAAAAACCTGCATAAAATCTCATAATATTAGTGGTAAACCCAAATGACAAACTTGGGATGTGGATCACTGACACCAGCAGTTGGTCAAATAATTACTTCTTAACTATTCGTTGCATCTCATCAGCATTAAAAGTGAACCTTAAATATGAACTTTAGTCCTGATCTTACTAATCAGTTTTTAAGGTGAACCTTGAACTCCGTCTAATACTTTATGGTTTCTCTTCCCCTTGGAACATTAAATATTGTCTGATGGCGCCCTCTTCTGGTTAAAATGGAACAATGTCACACAGATAAAACAAGGGTGTAAGCTACAATTCCCTTTCTATTATTTAATAGAATACTAAAAACTTCATAACACCAGTCTCCAAAGTAGAGTTATTGTTTTTGGTTACTCATCTCTGAGACAATTTACAAATTACTTTAATTCCTCTTGTTCTAATGTTTGTTTTTAACCAGTAAGAAATCTGACTATATAGCCATTATCTCTTAATAGTAATGAAGTACAAAAGATAGATACATCTCTCATGTCAATATTAGAGTCACCCAGTGATTTGTTAACTGGTCAATGAAGCTTAAAGTGTTGTAGCAGTTGCAGAGTTTGTATTAGATCAAATTTCAGCACTGCAAAGTCTGCAAACTCTGGAATGTACTACTCCTGGAGCAAGGACTCTAGTTTATCATACTGGAACTAAAGTAAGTGCCGCGTGCATCCAATCAAACAGGGATTAAGTTAGGTTCCCTCAAATGGTTCCTGTTGTGGAAATGCCTGATATAAAGTATTATTAAGGAAACATTTCTGTGTGTCTCACCTCCTCTATCATGGTGTCTACAGCCTCAGACAATTCAGCTTTAGTTGCATCACTTGCCACCAAATTCCTCAGTCGTAGACAGTATTCTCTCAGCTGCAACACACAGTGACACAAAATCAATACATATTTATTGGAGATTACACAACTTACTGATTTCTGAATTTCGATTGAATTTGCAAAAACATGAGTGAAAATGTGTGGAAGGCACCTTCTGATTGAGGATATCGTTCATTCTGCGTGAGGCCTCTGAGCTGTGCGACTCTGGGAAGCATTTCTTTGGAATGACGCCATACTTTTCTGAAAACAGTACAAAGAACAAGATATTTAGCCCAGTCAACTAACTTCAATATTCCACCACTGTTTTTGTTCAATTGTTAGATGATTTATTGTAATATCATGATGAGAACTAACCAATGAGGTTGACCAGCATGTCCCACTGTCCTCCATCATTGGTTGGATTGGAGAGCAGGAACTGCACTAGGCGTCCGTCCACTGGCTCCTTCCTCTGGGCCGTCTCCACGCAGGCTTGAAGGAAGTAGTAGCAACGCTCAACCTGCAGAAAAGAGAACAAACAAAAGCATGAGATGTGGCAGGTAAATAAAGAGGGAAAAAACATAGGACATTAGTTGATGCTATAGTTTGTGGCACAGAGTTATAGTCAGAGACTTGACAGCTGTGAGACTTCAGGATGTATCATATGTTCATGGTAAGCATTTAGAGATCTGAGAGACTTGTAACTCTACACCAGAGTAGAGCAGGGTATAGTTAGAGTTCCACATCTACTGCTTCCTTATTTAGTGTTATTATTGGAGTTAGTGTTAGCCCCCATGTCTGGCACAAAGAAAAGTAGTATTCATGGTGCCACCACTATCCATCTGAACACGTGCAAGAAAACGCCAGGAGGTCAGAGAGAAAGAGAAAGAGAGGAAGAGAAAGAGAAAGAAAGAAAGAGAGAGAGGTGTCACTGTGACGTTAGCCTGGGAATAACAGTGACCACAACAAACAAAAGAGGGTTTTATCTGGACACTGACTGTATAGTGTAACCATGTTCATGCAACTGGATACAGAAGCTTTGAGCTTGAACACACACAAGTGTGCGTGTTACATGTCCTTTGCCATGTATTTACCAATTGTAATTAAAATTGTGTTCTATTGGCTACCATGATGTGGAAACTGCACGCACGCACGCACGCACACACGCACGCACACACGCACGCACGCACGCACGCACACACACACCTGACTGCATAACAAAAACATCCATTTGCTAGAATATTACAAAACTCATTACTATAATCTGGAAATAAAGTTGATTAAGACAAGAAAGAAACACCTGAATAGCTTATAGCTAAGCCGATATATCGAATGGCTGATGATATGGGCTGTTATGAGAACATACGTTTTCGCATGACAACAAAACACAAAGTATTTCTGTTTTACCTTGTCCCAGAAAAAGAGATAGGACTGACTGAACTCAAACTCCTCTATGTTAAACTTCTTCATGAAGGGAAGTCGCATGACATTGAGGCACGAGAAGATCCAACATCTCCCTGAGTGATAAAAAAAGAAAACAACATGCATGTTAGTCAGAATTTCACACGCATATATACACATGTACTAATGCTGACTGTGGTCACAAGTACAATAGAATAATGTTTGACTCACAAGCATTCCTCAACCTGCAAATCTAGAGTGACTTGTTCATTAGGTCATCTACAGCCAAAATTATTTGCTGGTTTAATGATCACTGTTTAATAATAATGTAGGCAGATGTCCTCCGACACATGCTGCAAGTTTTTAGATTGATGCAGAGGTTTACTGGACATATCGGAAGAAATGTTGATTTGATACTGTGCTGGAATAAGTGGAAACCAACAGCTTTTCTTGAGGGAGGGTAATTACACGGTAATTCCGTTTATCAGTTTTAGACCTACAGTCTGCTTTGAAATGATGTGAACATGTTTTTTGACAAATCCTGTTCATTTTTGAGACAATAGTAAAATCGTTTTATTAACAAAAAACAAGAACACATCTTGTGTCATATCTTCCAGATTTGTGTGTGAGCAATGGACAGTGCAGAAGAATTGTAAAAAAAAAAAATTTTGTGTGAAATTGAAATTGACTTGACTCATAAAATGTACTAATTTTACTGTAACATGCAATATACAAATTTTAAAAGTTTTACAAAAAGATGATGAGAAAGAAAGATGATGGAGTTAAGTGTAGTTGGTGTATGCTTAAAAAAGCTGCAGCAAGTAAATATGACAAAAATGACTCACGTGAAACTGAAAGTGTGTCAGAGGCAGAGCACACTTACATTTACAGGAATGGAAATGGGAAAGTTGTCTCAGACTTTTGGACACCACTATTTTTAAACATATGTCATACTTATATTTATTGAAATGCATTTTAAAAGGTCCAGTGTGTAAGATTTAGGTGAAAGCCATCTATTGAAAGATATTGAATATAAAATAATCCTAGTGATGTTTTTCACTAGTGTGTTTCAACTAAATTATACAAATTGTTGTTGTCTTTACTCTAAAATGAGCCCTTTATATTTAAATACTTTATATTTATGCCAGGAGTAGGTCCTCTCTATGGTGGCTGCCAAGTTTTTTACAGTGGAAAAGACTGGACAAACTAAACACCTTTTGAGTTTTATGACAATGAAAGGTTTCCACAGGTTCACTTTCATGTTTGGAATGGGAGGGTGATGTGAATGGTATTTAGCTGCAACATGTAACTTCACCACTAGGTGTCACTACAAACATCCTGCCAATATAACTCTGCAACACATCAAAAGTTAAAGTATTTGCATTGAAGAAATACTTCAGATGTCAATTCCGAACCATTTATGTCAGTTCCAAAGTGTAATAAATAACATTTGTTTGTGATCTGTAATAACCAGTTTAAACATTCACATACTGCAGTATCAAAGACATCTGTGTAAGAGGACTACAAGACTAAATCCTAGCTCCTTCCAGTTGCACACGACAGCTGCGGACACCGGATATATAGTTTTTATCATACATCACGCATATACCCCCTGATGACTAAATTTAGATCCCTCTGAACCTCAGGCCCTCCCACAGAATGCATGAAGTATAAACCAGCATAAGACATCACTCATTTCCAAACATATCTCTTACTCCTTACTGGAAGGTACACATGTTTCTGTAAATTTTGTCCTACCTGAGTTTTTCTGGTTGGTGATGGGCTTGCCCTCTGTGGGGATAGAGTGCTGGAAGATGTGCACAGTATCCTGGACAGTCTGCCGGTGCAGACAAACCTCCAATGGGTCAATGCACGTCGACACATTCTGGGCCAACAGGTAGCGTGGCTCGGCCCGCAGCCGCTTAAGGAAGGTTGCTACCTTTTCCTGACTCAGACCTGGGGGAGAAAGAAGGAAGGATTAGGGATGGCTGGGTACAATGAAGTACAAGCAGATGAAGAAGTGAATAGCAAAATGAATGTTGAAAGAGAGGAGGCAAAGCAAAGCTCCAATAAAGTAACATGTAAAAGGAAGTTCACAGACAGAGAGTCTACACTTTGGAGGAGCAATTTCCTAGTGCTGCCCCAATTCCCATGAGTCATCTGTGCACTTTAGGCATACACATTTCCCACACTCTGACTTATGAACAGTCACGTGGTCAGAATAAGTTACAATAATGTGTGGAAAACACCAGATCAATAGTCATAAAGTTACAGCCCATGCTTTATTGAATACAACTGTCTGCTGCATCATTTTATCCCACTGTCCATACAGAGATTATAGTGGAGAACAGTCTACTAAGGATATTAAACTCAATTATGATTTTAGATCCGATAAAGTCGGAGGGACAGGAAAAGCAAATAATGAAGAAATCAAGAGTGCTTTCCAGTAGTACTATAAGTGGCCCGACAGAGCTGAGGGCTGGCATCACTCATCTGGCTCCATCTGCGTGAGCAACAAACTGAGAAGCTTGTGTAGTCCCACTGGTAGAGAAGACGGAGTGGTACACATAAACACGTGTGGTTGGTAATTCCGTCAAATAACAGTGCAAAGCAATTAAACATTGAGAGGGACATTGACTAGTCATGCATGTGCCCTAGAGTTCAACCCCTCTCTCAGCTGCATTCTGTTATTTTCCATTGACACAAAGCTGAAATGTACTGACCGCCACAGTGTCAAACTTAATTAACTGTCATACTCTAATTATCAGGGGGGAGAAAAGCAAAAGAAAGCCTAAGGCAGTGAATATTACGAGAACAAGCCTGCATGACGTCCTGTGTTTGAGTTGTTTGACATTGATGAGCATGGAAAGATCATCAGAAGACAGATAAGGAGAAATCTGTCCAATGTGAACGCTCTGTTGGTAGCAGAGTAATGGCAGATTGCTGTAAACTAACATCAGATTATGGCAACACAGGAAAAGATGGGTCTGAACAGATACAAGAAGAGCTGAGAGCTCAGTCTGTTAGTTGGCTGGACATGTTTTCCAACCAGGGGATGAATGGTGAGGACGTACATCACACACAGTGGTTTTCAATGGGAGAGGAGGGGGGGGGAGCACAGGCAGCCGGGGTGACTTGCAAATTTACACATCACTGGTTACACAACTGGCTTTATTTAAGCTAAGCACTTTATAATGCCCCTCACTGGTCCATGTGCAAATGGCTGGACAACAGCTGACAGTGGAGGCTCAGCAGACATCAGACCCAGAAGCTGACAAAGACACACACACACACACACACACACACACACACACACACACACACACACACACACACACACACACACACACAACCAGGAGTATTATGACACCATCAAGGTCCTTGTTGCTTTGATTGATTTAGATAAAACCTGGAGGAAATACATGATGTGCCGGGGACAACAATTCAATACCAAGATCTGTGGCTGCCAAACAAAACGCGTTCTGAAACGTCAGATTCATGTCAGATTGAAACTGAAAGAAACAAAATCTCAGTCTCGGTTTGCTGAAGGTGAACTTTTACACCATCAGCCGCTGTTAGACGGAACTCTGAAGAGGGTGCTGCAACACGGAAGACACTGTGCTCTCTCTTTAAAGTGTGTCCCCTCATGAAAACCCCACTTCAATGAATCGCTGCCACTTTAAATACTTTGACAGCTTCTGCCACTTCCAACTCTATCCCTCACTAGCTAGCTGCACATGCTAGCGCTTCCAGTCCCTGGAGCTGACACTAGCTTTTCCCCAGCGGGCTCAGGTGTGTTAGCTGCCCGGCTCCACGGTCCGGGTGTCGGCACCTTGCTGACAGTCTCTGGGGGGACTGAACCGGGCTGACTGAGCTGAGGAAACATCGGCGGAGTCATGCTAGCGGACTGGCGTGCTAACGCGGTGCTTGCTAGCTTAGCCCGTTAGCTCCCTCAGCTGTCACCATCCGGCTGTCAAATACACGCAGAGCTCCGGCTGCCGGGGACACGGAGCCCCGGCACCGACACGGGGGAGAGCAGCACCCGACCTACCAGTTGCCATGTTCCCGAGGAGCTTGAGGAGCGTTGTGTGTTTTCCTGAAAAGTCGCCGGCTCTTTGTTTATCTCATTCACCGACAGTCAGTCAGTGTGATCGTAGGGTGCGCTTGTTTATGGACTCGCGGTCCGGTCTTAGACGTGGCGGCAGGGCGGAGTTTACCATTTATTTATATTCCCACCCATCCAAACCGAGTCTCTGGCATTCATATATGGTGTATGTTCTATAAATGAAATCCATCCGGCAGAAAACCGGATCATAGACTGCAAAGACGAATGTCCTGACCCCAGAGAGACACGTGGTCTACTGAGGCCTCAAGCAAATTTATCCTGGGGCCCTCAGGATTATCAACATGATGCCATAAATGATCTTACACTAAGGAAGGGCAGGACGTGTGAAACACATTTATTTCAAACCTTTCACTTACACAAGTACGTTTTTCAAAAGAAAATGAAAACAAAGAACATTAAAACTTTCTAATGTTCAATAAACAAACATACAGAGCTCTCACTTGGAGCTGCACCATCACACTTTTATACTTGAAATAAAACTGTGATTGAGTCATTATTTTATTTGAGGCACATCGGCATCTATCAATCTAGGTCAAGTTAAAACACAGAGGCACACCATATATGCTCACACCATCATATACCCCCCCACACACAATATCTTAAGCCTACTAACAAAATATAAAATCTATCTATATCCATATGTAAAAATATAATATGTAAATATGTAAATATAAACACACACATACAATAGATTAATATATTCTCCAACAAGTGGTCAGTCCTTGTGTGACTTCTAGTTTGTCAGTCTTGAAAAAATCAACAATTAACAATGAACTGTTTATTTATTCTGAATCTGTCGATTCCAAAATTTGCTAGAAATATAGATGTCTTATCTCAAAAGTAAGTAGATTTTATTTTGAATGTTAGCTTTTTTTGCTGAAAATCATTTTATTATGGCTGAAGATGTAGAGGGTGTACAAAGTAAAAACCAGCATGTGCTTATGTCGTATTAGTAATTAACATCTTAAAGTCACCATACCTTTCTCTGCTTGCCTAGTTTAAACCCTTTTTTTTCTAAATACTTCTAAATTTTATTTAGTTTTAAGCTTTATTTAAGTTTTAGTCTTTAGTTTCTTCATATTTAAATTTATTTCTATTCTGGTAGCAGGAACAAAAACAATTTCACTACGCATTGTACTGTGTATGATTGAATATGTGACAAATAAAACAATCTTGAGTCTTGAATCTTGAATAAAGTGAAGTAATTTCTAATACACACACACACACACACACACACACACACACACACACACACACACACACACACACACACACACACACACACACACACACACACAGTCATATTAAAAAGCTCATACAAAGACACTAAATACTGTATAACCAGCTGAGGTTGAAGTCCAGCAACCTTAACAACTTTAATCTGAGACTGTGTGAGACTTTATGAGGGTCAATTATTTAGTCTAGTCTGATTACCATTCTTCTCAACAGCTCATTTTCTAGTAAATTGTTATATTACTCATATTTGCTTTCATTTGCTGTTTGTGTGTGTGTGTGTAAGGACGAGGAGGAGGGGGGTGATAAGTGGCTTACTTCCTTCCTTCACTTCCACTGGACAAAACCCGCAGCAGGATAAAGAAAAGCCTGTCATATTACTGAAGATGGGAAAGTAAAGTGAGTGACAGACCTACTGAGGTAAGCAGATTTACTACGGACCACAGTTTTTACAGAATTTCCCAAACAGGTCCCACAGCCTCACTGTCAAGCCTAAACATGCAGACTGAAGCTGTGCTGAGGAAGTGCACGGCCGCTCTGTGACAAACCTCCACGAACTCTGGCGATGTCAGACATACACGGCTATCTCCTCTGTGCCATCAGCTGTCTCTGCTTTCTTCCTGCTGGTAAGTAACATGATTTACTTCTCACAGATCTGAAGTCATATTCTCTTAGAACAAATGTATGTCATTTGTAGTTTGCTCAGGCTTTTTAAACCTTGTCCCTCTAAATTCACTACTTCATCAGTGCAATACCTTTTCTAAACCTGCCGTTCTCTTAGTTTGTGCTAAAGCTCTGGAGCTACTTCAGAATTATTCCTTGTAATTAGTGAATCCTCCTCAAACTGTTCTCTGTCGTGGAGCGTGAGGTTAGAAATTAAGAATTAGAAATTAGGTTAGAATATTTCACACATTGCATATCGGCTATTACAAATGTCACCCAAGTTCACAACTTTTCATATAAACGCTCTGTAATTCAGCTCGATAAAAAGCATTACAGCAACAAAACATAGTGGTTTCACTTTGCAGACAACTTGCTTAAGAGAAACTGAGTCGATGAATGTTGTTGTCATGACGGAGATCAGCACCTGCGAATGTCTGTGTCAGTTGGATATGGTGAAATAAAAATAATCAAAATGACCTGACTGCGATTTTGACCTGCGGTTTGACCCAGATTACATGTGTGAGTTTATTACATAACTATATATGACTCATGACTCTTCGGGTTTGTTGGATACAAGACACAATTATTTTAACCGGTATACTATCAGTCACATTGAGCTAAAACTAACTTCCTCTTCTTAAGGTCTCCGTGCTGAAGAATGCAACCAGGCTGTTCTGGCAAGACGTGGAAAACTGGACACACCAGAAGGGGGCAATCTGCTTCTCTCCTGTGTAATCCAGCACTGTGGAGACCCCTGGACAGGGATCTGGATATGGAAAAATGTTACAGATGAAAAGTTCAGCACCATCAAGAACTCAGATAGACGTCATGTGACCAATGAAAGGATCTCTGTAAATCAAACCCGCCTAGTTTTGAATTTCCTGACAGTTCGCCAATCAGATGAAGGTACCTACGGATGCAAGGGGACGTGGGGTCAAGGTGACACTGATCTGGGTCATCTGATTTATGTGAGCATCACAGCAGGTATATAGAATCATATATGTTGGGTTAAATGTGAATCTGTGTTTTCATTATGATCTAATCTTATTTGTGCCCATTTCTTTTCTTCCACTGTGCAGCCGTCCCCTCTCAGAGGATCTGGTTTCACAGGATTTTGGTCTGGGCCGGTGCTTCTCTTTGTATTCTCA
Source organism: Paralichthys olivaceus (assembly GCF_024713975.1). NCBI lineage: Eukaryota > Metazoa > Chordata > Actinopteri > Pleuronectiformes > Paralichthyidae > Paralichthys > Paralichthys olivaceus. The sequence goes on from NC_091103.1 coordinate 7,839,583, forward strand.
TCATTCTTGGATTAGCTCGTCATCTGAGTTCAAGGGTCGAGCCTCAGCCGCTTCCCAGGCCGCTGTCTGCACATGTAGCGGTATACAGAGACCGACCACACCCGCCTCTGCTGCAGAAACATGGCTCTCACTCACACAGTGGTATCTCTATTTTCACTTTCACAGCATGTTACAGTAAAAGAAACAAGTACTGAATCTGCTCTCTTCACTAGTGTCTATGTGTTTCTATTTTACAGCTCCCTACAGCTCCCAGCAGAAGGATGAGGTGAGTTAATACTCTGTTTTAAGACAATATGACATTTGCAGGATGCACCACATTGTTTGTTTTCCCAGGTGAGGCTTGAATATGTTTTTTAAATATTGCATATGATGCGTTTTTTCATGAATCAATTTACAGGTGGTGTATGCAGACATTTCCAAGGAAGTACTGGGGCAACAGAGAGCCACCAGAGAGCCCACCCTGGAGCCCACTGTGTACTCAAGTGTCAAATTTTTCTGACTGCAATCAAATTACACTTCTTGTTGGACAGGGCTTGATCCTTGATGTTGTCAGGAAACGTTGGACATGGACCTTCATAGACCAGAAGCTTCTCATTTCTCATTCTTCATGTTTTTAAAGTTTCCTTCCTGAATTTTGGAGATAAACTCCGGTTTTTATTAACTACCAAGTCTTTTAACTGATCTACAGTTTGGCATTACTTTTAAACTTCAACTATCAGAGAGAACTTGATGAAGCTTTAGTTTGTCCACTGATTTACTTATAAGCATTTACACTAAACTTGTTGCAGGGATGGGAAGGAAAAGAAACCATCAGTGCACATGCAGTTCAGAGGCAGATCTAAGAATTTCCCAGCTTTCTTAAACTGTGTTATGTGAAATGAATCCTTCAGACCACTTCCTTTTTTCTTTAACTGGCAGAGTTATGTAGTTCTAGTTTTGACAGATTACACTGTGATGTAGTAACTATTTGAATCATGAACAAGAGCCGCAAGCCAGAATGTGCTGCAGGGAGAAAAAACTTAAAGTTTGTAGCTACAAATACACACATTTTCATTTGTTTTTTTAAATGTGTTAAACACAGGTCAGGTTTTTTCACTATGTGTTCATGTTTGTTAAATATTAAAGTTAGGCAGAATTACCCCTGCATTCAGTTGTGAGTGTTGTGTGTGATTGTAAAAGAAGGAAAAAAACACATAATTGACACAAAATACAACATTTTATTTTAGAATAAATTCTCAATGGCACGTTACATAACCAAATATACATATACATGTTTAGACATCTTTTAAATTAATAGATTTCTTTTTATCATTGTCACCTTATTAATTAACGTACTCTGCACTTATATTTTTACATGACATCAATGCAAAAAATGTTTTTTTAATAAATTAAGCCTATTTACAGAGAAAAGGCTGCAGGGGCATTTAGGCGATACCTGCTACAAACTAAATGACCAGAGGGTTTCTGTTCCTGCTTCCTTCACTCGAGGTAATCACTGGTCTACACTAACTGAGGATTATTCTGTGTTTATTAGTTTATTTAGTCACCACGTCAGCTTCTGGTCCGGTCACATCAGAAAGGTGCATCTTCCTTGAGAACAGCTTCCTGGCACGTTTTGCCTGAATTACAGAGGTTTTTGTAATTTGGGAGACCTGAACCTTTAAGACTTCCTGTGTTTTAATGTGACAGAACTTCACAAACTTTTATCATAGCTACATGAATGGTTCTCTACACAGTTTCTGTCACATTGGAAACACATTGACGTCTCTCACAGCTTTTTCTTAATTAATGCTCTCCCACTTTGCGTGGCGAAGAAGTTTGTGCAGCTCCAGGCTAACCCTATGGTATAGTTGAGGATTAAAGTAGACCTATTGTCCCATTGTGCTTGCAACTTGACTTTGCAATTTACTTCCGAGGGACAACTTACACAAAATAAAACTTCAATTACAAAAAAAAGCTCAAAATTCACATTGAGCGTGTTTTTGCCAAAAGTGGTTCAAAGGTTAATTTTAACCTGAAGCATCTTTTTCAAGTCATCGTCCTCATTATCATCAGTGCACATGCCGGGGAAACCTTAACAACCTCTGAACATAAACACAGGTACACCGAGCTATAGCAAGCTTCAATGAGAGGTATCAGAAGGTGAAATGATTTCAGTTAAGTGCAACGTCTGTTCTCAGCCAAAGTGGTCATCGATAGGTTACCCACAAGTCTGTGCTGTAACCAGATGCAGAAGATTCTCGTCCTCTCACACGGTGAGAGAGAGAGAGAGAAGAAGAGAGAGCGCATCAGTGGTGAAAAGGGCTATTGATAGATTGTAAGGCGCAGCTTTGGCTGAACAAAAGCTTATGGCATATAATGTGTTGGCAGTGTCTCATATTGTACCTCATGTGAGCTCATGTCCGCTGACCAAGTACTTCAGTTCAGGGATGTGAAGTCAACCTTACACACCCACGCAGAAATGCCATCATAGTATCGACTCAATCTCAGCAGCGTTGTGTTTACAGCGCAGTAGACACAATGCAGCAGCTAGCAAGGTTAGAAAAGCTTTTTTTCTGTTTTAAATATAAGATGTTCCCAATAAAAGCCTTTTTATATGCAAAGAACAAGTTCAGATCCTACAGAGGAAAATTAAGACTCCCAGTGTTGCCACCTCCAAGGCTTTGCTATTGTAAGGCTACATCCACAATATGTTTTCAAAACTAGAACAACATGAGGTTTTAGCTCCGTATCAGTTTTAATCCCTGTCCATAGTAAAGGTCTGTTGAGCAAAACAAATATCACAAGTCAAAGTTCTACAACTCCACACTAAGCCACGCACTTGTTCTCACAGGGTGGAAGTGAAGGTAACATGTGGCCACTCACGATCAATGGGCATGTGCATGCCGAATAGTCTTAGATTGCTTAAATGATATCTTATCTACTACGCATGTGATCAGTTGCAACATTGGAAAGAGCAGAACTTAACTGCAAGGGTCAGCAATGCATTTAATGATCCATGTTGCGGTCTACACTGGTAGCCGAGGCTAATGGCCTTTTGTTTCTTACGGGGTCATGTCATAGGAGCCTGATGAATCAGTGAAGGCTACCTCAGGAAAGACATAAAAGGCCGAATGAGTGTCTACGTCATGGTTTCCAAACGTCACCATTTCTGTCCGTCAAGGCTAAAACGCAGCCCCAGAGTTTTCAAACTGAAGCAGGGCCAGCAGTTTCCAAACGTCTCTATTTTAGCTGTGGTAAAACTCCGGAGTAATGTGGACGCCAGACGTATTCGTAGCAAAGATGTTGCAGTTTCAAATGAAAACATAGTGAAGATGTAGCCTGAGTGTTTGTGTGTGTGTTTGTGTACTTGTTTAATTTCAGGCAAAAGAGGAACTGATGTCAGACGTACCCTTCGAGGCCAAAGGCAAAAGCAACTTCTTTGTGTCTGACAGTTCTCGAGGACGTCCTCTCCACTTGATCGCAGTTCCCTGGATACAGAGTAACAGTTCGGCCATAACGTCTCACGTTCAGGTCTCTGTATCTCTCTATCAAATAAGATGATTGAGGAAAAACTGAGGCACAGTGGAGCTCAGCCTATGCTCACAGTATTACAGCCATGCCGGGACTTTTAAGACGATGGGAGCAAATAGCAACTCATACAGCGACTTGTAACATCGACTAATTTCTGCAGCTAAAATTTGATGAAAAAGAAATCAGCTGTTCCTCCCTGTACACTCACAGTATTGTTGCAGTTGGGAATATTGTCAGATTATCCTTGGCCTTAGGGATCTACAGTGATTATGTGGTTGTGGTGGTGATTTCTGAATTTTTCTAGAAAATTACTATTATTATTTTTGCAGCTCCATCAGCTTGTGTTGTCCCTTTGTTGTGCAAGTCTGTTAGTTTCCGTTCCACGATGCTACTCAGACTGAAAGAGAAAACAGAGAAGTGAGATGCCAGTTAGAGGAGATTGTTCACCGACAGCTGGAATCTATCAATCTGGGCTCATTACATTTATTAACACCAGCTCCACAGTTTCATGATCCACAGACAATAATTCTGTCCATGTAAATGTCAAGTTTCAGTCGATGAAAGGAAACACACACGAGAATATTATTTGTACGCTAATCTGACAAACTGCAAATTTAAAACTTACAGCTGTAGATGAGTGGCTCATTTTGTCAAAGCGGAACTTCAAGTTTGACCTTGGCGATGTTTTATTTTTCCCATCTGCAGCAACCAGAAGAAGAAAATGCACAGGAAAGAAAGGAAGTGCTCATCAGAAATAACAAAAAATATATATATTTGTTACCCCGTGTGCCTGTGTGTGAAATAAAAGATTTACCTGTAGGACTGCGACACATGATGACAGGGGTACTTGATCCCTGGCTGTCGACACTGAGAGAGGGGCTGAAGGCAGAGGAGGCAGCTGTCGAGGGGTGACCAGCCTGGGGGGAGGGAACACAGATTTAACCCAGAGGAAGGGGTGGGGGAGGAAAAGAACTGCGGCTCAGGGAATATTTATGCTGGAATCTGCATTGACCTCCCTAACAGCAGAGCCACAGAGAGTTCAACTGGAAGTTGAGAGGAAACAGCATCATAGTGATTTACTTTTTTAATTTTAACCAGTAGTAAATCTGAACAGTTAATCATCAAGTTTTTATTCTGTATTTGTTGGCACAAAGTGATGGTACAACCATGGAGAGCTGCACAAACAGAATGTTCTTCACAATACCCTCCACATTGTGCTGCCACGCAATGGCATGTGTGTAACCGGAAAATAGCTGTATATTTCGAAATACAATAGTTTCCAGTCATTATGCTAAGCTAAACTGATCAGCTGCTGGTGGAAGCTTCATGCACATGCTCCTCAGAATGTCACATTAAAGGCTACTATTTCAAGCTGATAGTGAAATTTTTATTATAAATAATTATTATTTGTTTTTAAGCAATGACGTCTGAACCAAGCATTTTGCAGACTGTCAGATTTGAAAAGCGAGTTGAGGGTCGCATTAATCTTCTCCTCTCAATGGCAGAGACGCAAAAAACCATATGTCCCAAATGTTAAAATATTCCTTTTAATCAATCCGATTTTAATGAGGGCTTTAATTGTGAAAGAAGGAATTATTGATGCCTTTGTAAAATACAATACATTTCCTTTTAAGTGATGGAATTTTCCTTTCTGCTTCTGCACTAATGATAAACCTGACGACTTTAACAACACACTGTGGGTCCGTGCACGCAGATCCAAAGTTAAACGCTGAGAGTGGATAGAACCACCCGGACGAGCAGTGTCATATGTGATATGAGCTGTAATCATTATAATCAATGTGCTGACATTCAACACTCTCTATTAGACAACTCTAATTACAGATCATTTCAACTGTGAAAGCTCTGACACAGCCAACAACTTCACACTCATTTAAGAACGTGTCACCAGTGTTACTCTCTCTGCTTCCAGCCAAACACTCCTTCCTCCGACAAAGACCGGCTCACTACAATCTACACAACAACTCACTGTGTCCAGCTCTTCCAGAGTCTCTGTTTCTCCCGTGGTGCTGCTGAAGCTGCTGGTGCTGGATGAAGAGCGAGATATGTTGGGCCTGCCGCCGCTGCACTCCTTCAGCTTGATGAACGGCCTGTAGAGAGAAAAATCAGAAAAGAACAGAAGCAGAAAATGAGACTTTGGCTGCTTTAAAGACATGCAATAACCTCCAGGTAATCTCCGGACACTCTCAGGAGGTGCGAGGCTCCGGACATTCTGCAGTTTGTCCTGCCAGCCGCCCAGTAAAAAAACCAAAGGAGATCCTCTGCAGGATTCACAGCGAGTGAGTGGGTGTGTTGATGATGTTTTCCATTTCATAAACAGACAAGAAAAAGCAACTTGACAGTTTAGCTTTTACTGTCTTCTGAGACGGTCTCCATGCGAAAAACAAAACGCTTTGGCCTCACCTCTCTTTGTTGGGGCAGATCTCAGGTGAGCTGGGATTGGACGAGGTCTCTGACCTTACTTCTTGGGACAGAGGGCAGAACTCAGCAGACTTTTGATCGCTGCAGATAAACAGGAAACATGTCAAAGGGATAACAACATCAAGACTTTCCGGGCTGCAGGAGGAAGAACACCTTTGGTCACTCTCTTGTTCTCATGATACTGAGCAGGAACTTAGAGGATGTTTCAAAAGTCAGACTGACCCGCGTGCGTGTTTGTCCGAGGGGGTTTCTGTGCTGGAGTGGAGACGAGGGAAGAGGCCTGAGCGTCGTTTCACAGGGCTCTTCAGTGGAGACTTGCCTGACAACCCTGGAGGCTGAAGATCACAAGTCAAAGAATGAGGGACAGGGACAAACAGCTGAAGAAGTAACTCTTTAAACATTACTGACGCTCCAGTCTGTACATAGAAGTTAATGTTGGGTATGATCATTCCTCCTGTCCACACAGACTCTGAGCAAATTACTTCCAAACACAACTCTAATGTTAGAGATAGAGACTAAATCTTTGTTCTGTATCGAGTTGCATTCAAAGTCCAGCTGCAGCTATGATGTGGCTTCATTCATCTAAATCAAGAGTTTTTTCTTTTCACATTTTTGCTCCTAAAATAAATTACTCTGTAAGTTGTCAAATGTTTGTCCGCCATCACTTCTATTAAAGCTATACTCAGAAGAGATCTCATCACTGCCAGTAGGAGAAGGAATAGTTATCATAGTTGAAAACTTTTAAGCCATCCCTTAAGATAATAAAAACAATGTGATGTAGGCTTCAAGGAAACGAAATATAATTGACATTACTGAGGGATTTAAAGAAAAAGCAGATTTCTCACCCCTCTACCTCCTCTTTCCTCCTTTACTCACTGTGAAAGTGCTCTTTGTGCATTCGCTGGTGCTCTGCGGCAGACCGCCGCCGCTCAGGCTGGCCGGGACCCCGCCTCCTACCCCGGGGCTCCGATGGCGGTGAGACCCCACCATGGTCTCCATGGAGTGGCTCCTGACACGCATGGCTCTCTGGAGGAGGGAGAGGAAGCAGAGGAAGAGTGGATGAGGGAAAGAGGTTTGGGAAAGTATACGTGGGATGACAGAGAGGATGTGAAAACTTTAATTCATTTTCTTATACAAATTGGAATAAGGACCACAGATGCTGTTGGAAAATGCCACCACCAGAGAGCGCTGTTCTCAAAGAAAACAGATGAGCGACTGATGGACGGGCATACAAGTCCTCAGTGATAAATTCACTTACTTCATTGATGACAACATTCTTAACACCTATATAATGTTCACATATTTTATTATATGTAATGATGTGAATGTATTTTCAAATCATTTAAATGTATTTCTCTATTGCAGATACATAATTAAAAATACTTATTTTCTTTCATGAAGAGACACAAAATACCAAATAACTGTTTATTGATCATATTGTGAGCTTCCATTGTATTTACAGTAATGCAGAGAGGTAATACACAACAACTGCCATGAGAGCAAGGAGAACAGCGCCCCCTGGGACTGACTGCAGAAAGTTCAAAGTAGCTGTCCACAATGCCTGTAAGAGAATCAAATTGTCACATTAGTCACATAGACCCAAGAGACGCCTTTTAACATCAATTCCTTCTTAAGTTGTAGACAAAAGAGTGTGATAGCGCAGTGAGTGGTGAGAAATAAATGTCCACACACTGGTATTTTTGTCTAAAGAGAAAAACAGCAGAGATGACACTACCAGTGGTTTAAACCCTTGAATCAATCAGACCTGTGACCTGTGGCAGAAGATTCATCAACATGCCCTGTCCTGTTGTATTCTCTGGAGAATCTCCACAGCAACTGACTCGGACATTTGCGTTCACACATACGGACCCCTCCAGAGAAAGTGTGAAGGGTCTCCGGAGTTCAGTGCAGGACTGAAAGCAGCTGGAGTTGAGCAACAGGTGAGAAAACACAGCCTCTTACACAAGTATGGCACAGGTTCATGCTCACCTTGAAGGACTCCAGCAGACCCCCGTGTCCCCCGTTCTCCAGCTTGTCCTCCTCTCCCGCCTGGCCCAGGCCCAGCGTGGCCTGGCTCTGTCTGTGTAGCTCATCGTGGAGGTTGTCCAGCAGTGCAGCTCGCGTTCGCCCCTGAAATCAATTCACACATACGGTTAAATGAAACCCATGTGGGGCCTGATTGGCATGGCGAATATGGTGATGAGTTTGGATGAAGCCGAACGGCGGTTGGCGGCACGCTGCTGTGGTGAGTGTGCTTCACCTCTAGTTTGGCGAATTTGTCGGATTTGTAGCAGGCGTTTTCAGCATTGATCAGCTTTGTCAGCAGGAAGTCTCGAAACTCAGGACCCTGGTAAAATAATAAGGGAGAGAGGGAGGGAAAGAGAGAGAGAGAGAGAGAGAAGGGGGGTTTAGGGTTAGATGGTGAACTATAGAGGAGTGTGGGGGGGCAGTGATGAGGAAAAGGTGACCTTTATCAACATCATGCAGATAACAGCTCTGCAGCCTTGTGTCTGATCACCCTCTGATTTAAATTCCTATCTGCCTCAAATCCTCTTTTTGTCCCAATACACTGCAGATCAGGTCTCTGCTGAGTATTAAAGAAATATTTTTACTTCCAAATCATTTCACTCCTTCTGATGTAGCTGATCTTTTTATCCACTTAACATTATAATTGTCATTGCTGTTATCTAATCTGTATTTATTCTTTTATATTCTCATCTCTCATTTAGCTTCTTATCGTATCTTGTTCTTTGATGCTCAAGGTGGAAGTAGTTCTAACTGCTTTATATAAAGTTAGCTTTAGCCCTGTGGTTATCAGGGGGTCAAGGTCCAAGTTCTAGTATTTATAGTACATAGTAGTGGTAAAAAGCACAATATTTGAATCTGAAAATCCAGGCCAAGTATGTAAATTCAAATGAAAAGAAAAAACACACTGTGGTTGTATGCCTCTGTCAAACAGTGCAGTTTCCGTCGACATTTCCAGTCACACCGTGACCTTTGACCACTGAAATCTATGAATCATCTTTGAGTCCAAGTAACAACGTATTAAACACTGAAGAATTCCCTCAAGGGCTTATTGAGACATTACAGTCACAAGGCAAAACATGTGTTTTATGAGGTCACAGTGACCTTGACCTTTGACCACCAAATTCTAATCAAGTCATCCATGAGTCCTAGTGAACTGTGGCAGACGTGATGAAATTCATTTCAAGTGTTCTGTTCACTACAAGGAGATCTTGAGATATCACATTGAAAATAATATAGACATACATTGTGAGGTCAGAGTGACCTTGACCTTTGACCGCCAAATTCTAACCAGCTCATCTTTGAATGTGAACATTTATTTTAACAATATTTAAAGAAATTTCCTCAAAGTGTTCTTAATATATCACATCCCCTCACCTTCTTGAAGACAGCTGGGTTCGGGAGAGGGGGTCCAAAAGGTGGCACGTCCTCCCTCGCTGTCACAGACACCTGTTCACATAAATAAATAAGTCCCACAGTATTACTCTGGTTTCCTTCAGGAAGGGTGAAACAAAGACCTCATGTTGTTGTCTCCACCACTCACACTGTCAAAGTCTCTTTACAACTTGGTTTTCTTTTCGTAGTTACTACACAGCACCTTCCAGCAGGAGTAATTTCCTCGCTCTGGTCTGTTTCGTACCTTGTATGTTGTGTGCTCTGAACACGGGTTCTCCACCTGCACCAGCACATACGCATGCAGGAAGTTGGAGGCGATCATGTCTGGGACAAACGGTGTGGGCTCTTCCTGGAAGACTGCGGCCACGATGTCATTTCCTATGTGCCTTTTCCTCTGGAGCTGAGGAGAAAATATTTATCAGTGTGTCAGCATGTTACATTTTGTTGTTGTGCAGCTCGAGAGCTAAATGTGTTGTCTATGACACACAAACAAGTGTTTCTGAGGAGGATTTTAGCAGCTTCACACCAAATAAAAGTGATTAACATAATACATTTACATGAATATCACCTTGACAGTTTAATATAAGAGCTAAATCCATGGAAACCTTCAGTGTAACGATGATAAATCCGGCATTAAAGTCTCGTACCTGCTGGACATCTCCCTCTGTGAAGGGAAGCTTGGTTGACACATGGAACATAATCTCTCTCTGTCTGAAGACGGTGAAGACAGATTCAAACCCGGTCTGTCCGTGGGACACATCCAGTCCACCGCGAAACCTGTCAGCACATCAAAACACGTGTATCATCTTCTCTGTGTGTCTCCAGCCTCCAGTAATTACATTTTATTTCATGTATTTTAAATGTCAGTCTCTATACATGTTATTCTCAACAAGCTCCAGTGCCACACAAACGTGATGTGTAGCAACATGTCAGCTACGATTCAAAGCTTTTTCAAATGTGAACTCTGGAAAACGTTAATGGACCCACACACACACACACACACACAAGAGAGATTGTCCGGGTCTTATGCATTCACATGGAAGAGGTTGTTTTTTTTATAGCACATTGACACCAGCATTGACCTTTATCGCCTACAGATCTTGAATGTCATTGTCTTTCCAACTTGACATACTCATCTACATCTTCTACATGTTGCCGCTTCTGTTTTTTCAGTTTTGCATCTCTTACTCAGACATTTGCTTTCTCTCATTAAGCCCCAACAGAAAATTTCAGGAACATTTCAGGTCTTCAGTGTATGTCTGAAAGCAGCTAAATAGTAAAAGTGTATGTGTAAAAACGTATGTCAGTTGCGTGTGATGAAATATCCATATCCAGGATAACCAACAACAATGGAGTCTCTGTAAATGTATTCACTATCATGTCTTTCTTCGAAAAGGGTAAAAAAAATGAATTTATTTTCCAGCCTACCAGGAGCACAACTGGCTCGAATCATTTAATCAACTTCAAATCTGTCTTCACGTGGTTATTGATTCTGTGCTGCCCAGCTAAGTCTAGCTAATTAACCTTAACATACATGGCAAAATACATGCTTTGTCAATTCCACTATCTGACAATTACAGCAAGGGACACAGTGGCACAAAACACACAGAAACAAATGTCACGAAAGGTGGCTGTGGCTCAGGAGGTAGAGCAGGTCGTCCACTAACAGGAGGGGTGGTGGTCCAATCCCTGTCTCCCCTATTCCACATTCCGGAGTGTCCTTGTACAAGATATTGTCTGTTAGTAATGTGTGATAGAGAAAGTGGTCCACAAAGATGCACTGTATGAATGTGTGAGTGGAAAACTGTACTGTAAAGTGCTCTGAGTGGTCATCAAGTCTAGAAAAGCACTATATATACATATATATATATATATATACACGTGTGAGACCTTTTTCCTCAGATCTAGGTTATATCAAAAGCACAGACAATACAAAGGTTTTCTGCCACGATGCATCTAAAAGTATTTTTCTTTACATCCTTGTGCACTCTTTTGTCTGGGGCCCTCCATTTTCTTCTATCACCGAATCCTGACGTCTTTTTGTTCATATTTATTGCACTTTGCTCTGCCTTTTCTCACATTCAATCACATCCCACTCCTTCTCTTACCCTTTAAAGTCCTGAAGATCAATGTTGTCGCCAAGGATACTGAGAAACTCCTTGAACGCTGGCGTCTCCTCATTGTTCCCAAACAACTCTTCCTCTGACGTCTGAGAAGTGACACAGAAAAGGTGAGAAGACAGAAAACAGGGGAAACTGTTCCAGAGAAGAGATCAGACAGTAGAGGTAAACTGGAGCATAACTCATTCTTTAAGATCGCTCACCTGCCCAAACTTCTGGTAGATGACTCCAAATTTGAAGGTGTTGTTCACCTCGTGTTCGTCAAAAGCCACTATCAACTGCGATCCCTGCAAATGAACAAAAACTCTCTGCTCACTCCATATTGTCACTCATCTCTTCAGCTTGTTACAGGCTGTCTGTCTGCTGTAGTCCTTAGAAAAACATGTTTCCATGTTTTACATCTCCAGGGCAGGTTTACTGGGCCCTTGTTACGTAAAGGCACGACATGTGACAAACTGTCACGGCCCCCAGTGAGGGCAGTGATCCTGTCGCTGCCTCTTGCAGGCTGAGACACAGATGGCTTTTTCTTTCCTTCCCTGAGGCACAGGCTGAGAGCATGCTCCATCACACTGCTCCACCAGGCTCACCGGAGGAGAAACAGATCCATCCTATCCATTTTGGAAAGTTGTTGTCGCCTCACGCCATCAATCTTTTCAGAACCATGTACATACTGGGCGGGGCAGATGTTAGAGAGACAGGGGGCTTATTGGGGCTAAAATTTGATAAAGGATGAGTTAATGAAAGTTCTCTTTCAAAATTTTAATTTAACGCTGCATCAGTTCAAACTCAAGTCTTAATGAAGGTTACTATAAAGTTCTGGCAGATGTTAAACTATTCAACTATACTGAGAGAGGAAAAGGAAACTCATGCCCTCTTGACTGCATACACATATAACTTCTCATATTCCACATCATATCATTGCATTAAAATATAGCTGTTCCCAATGTGGGGGTTTAGTAACAACTCACCCGAGGGTACAGGGCCGGGTTGAACTTCAGCCCCGTGGCATCTTCACACAGAAGCTGAAAGACAAAAGAAGAGACTTGTTGTAAGTGACTGAAATAACCTTGAATAAACACTGGGAACAATAATAATAATAATATTACATTATATTAATCGATTTATTTTATCAAAAACATCAATACAAATATATGAAATGAACAGTGAATAAAACATTTTGCAAAGATGGAGTGCAATCAAATATGTCTAAAAAGAGATTTTGCGATCAATCGCGAGTCAGCCTCATCTGTCAGTGGTGACGTTTCACCCCAGTTTTACAGCATCAAACTAGAAACCATCTTTGAGAAACATTTATTTGATAAGTATTTTGACTTTTTAGTTTGGTCCTTGTCCCATATTCTAACATGAAGGCAACAGGGTTTGTGACCTTTACCTACCAAGAGAAGTTTGCTTTCAGGTTGAACATGTAGAAAAGAAAACCTCAAAACGTGAATATTCTGTTATGACTTTTTTCTCACTTTATTAGTTTGTCTTGTTTTATTTGTATGTTCAACTTTTACAGTTCGTGTGTTTGTTCTGTTAAATCTACTTCACTGATCAACTGTATTATCGTGTCTTGTGATGGATCGTGGTTTTATGTATTTAAAGACTAGTGAAAAAATCCCTGAGTGCTGCTGTGAACTGATTAAAGTACAGAATCAGTGAGTTTCTGAAATGTTATCCTCGTTCCTCCAGTTCCCTTCTCTCAGTTCAGGGCAAGCCAGTTCCACATATCAAACACTTACAGTTCCCATTATGTTTTGATGCTGCTGCTGTGTGTCAATGGAAAACTGCCTTCATTATAATGTACTTGTGTACTTGCTATTACCTTGGCAATCTGAGGCACACTGGGCAGCTGGTTGATGCCTGCTAAAGAGATCCTGTCATGGACTGTTTTGGTCCTCGACCTACAAAAGAAAGCAGAGATTTGTTCTATTAACAGAGAACAAAACTTAAATTACCACTCTGTGTTTGTACGCCTCCTCCAAACAGTGCAGTTTCAGTCCTCATACATTTTTTTTACCAGACTCAAAGTACCATATGGGAAAGGATTCACTGGAGGTCTTCTTGAGATATTGGAGTCACATGGCACAAAGGTCTTTTATGAGGTCACACCAACCTCTACATTTGACAACCAAAATCCTTGAGTCCAAAAAAAAAATGTTTTTAAATTTTATTTGAGATTTTGGAATCTTTTGCTTTTTATTTTCTTGATTCAATTTCTTAATTCCATCGTGTTAGACATGCTTTGCAGTGTGACAAATGAAAGATGCCACCACTTGCCAACGTGTGTTTCTGTCATTGTACCTGAGCATGATGCGCAGGAACTCCTGTCCCTCTGCCTCCTCGTGTTTCAGGGACATGATGAGGTTCCCTAAGCTGCTGCCTGTGCAGTAGTAGTTCATGTGTTCCTGGACGTATGAGGAAAGTAGAAATGGTGGCGTGAGACAGCAATTTTAGTTCAAACACAACATCAGTCAAACAGACGATGAAACTGGCAGTGATAGTCACACACTAACCTTGCCTAAGAAGTGTTTGCGGTAGGCACGGGCTGTGCTGTTACACTCCAGGCGGAAAATATGCCCCCCACCAGGGCTCATGCCATCTTCTCTGTCCTCCTCCTCACAGAAACTAGACTCCGAGGAGGAGGGGGTCCCTACTTGTGCCTCCACATCCTCGATCCAGTAACCCCCAAACTGTGGCAGGATTACTTGGGGGTACGGTCCACCCTTCTCCAGGACCTTGGGCAGAAAAAATCCCAATAAAATCAAATATAAGCTGTGAGGCATTCAAATTCTATAATAAAGGCTTAATAATCACAAGATAGGATGCCATAATGATTTAAAAAGGCTCTAAATGTTTGTATCTATTGTTGGAAAGCCAGCGATAAAGGTTACAAATGAGAAGAATGTGAACGTGTGGGGGAGAGATGACTCACGTCTTCTATCCGTGGGTAGGGGATATAATCATCCTGGTAAAAAGAGGAGGAGGACACAGTTAAAAATATAAGTGAACTTCATCCACTTAACACCACAATGATGCAGTTGCAAGCTCAGCCACAAACACAGGAACAAGAGAGTAACACAGCTTATGATGCCGAATGGACTCTGACGTGATGATGCAACAGCCTGAAATGCAGAGTCATCGGCGAACGTCAATGAGGGTGTGTACCCTCTTCATGATCTCAGAACTGTTTTGATTCAGCAGCCCCTAGGGCTACGAGCTCTAATGAGCCTGCAGTCCTCTGGCAGTCTGCTAGCATAGTGCAGCTCTGATGCATGACCTCTAAATACTGCGGAGGCCCCGTCTGCGGCGCTACAGACGGCCCGGCATTTATGTTCTGCAGCAGCAGGGGTCAGGATACTGGCAGGCCGGAGAGGATCGATTGATGGCTGGAGTTCATTCAGTTTATAATCAATCAGATCAGGGGGCCATTGACTTTTCGTACTTTCAAAAGCCTGAGAAATATCTGAAAAGTGTTCATGGGGTGTTCGGGAATCACTTGTAAGCAGACAGATGAGACAAGAGCAACCGCAGAGCAAATTAGGAGGCATGATGAAGCAGTGATGAGGGAAAACACGCAGAGACACTGGGAACATAATAACACAAACTGATGAGATCCACACAAGACATAAACAAGCATGTGTGTCCAGTCACACCTTCCATTTTTTGGTCTCTTCAGCTTTAGGGATCTTATTAGTGTCCGAATGCAGCATGAGGACAGAGAAGCACAAGGGTCAAAAAGCTTTTTTGTTTTTTTTAATCTTAGTGAATTTAATAACTTGTAGAACATGACACGGCAGTTTTGTTTTCAGATCATATCATCTCTGTTGAAAGATGATATATGAATGAGACATACATGATAATACACACACAGACGTGCACATATACACACACGTTCTTGTACTTCTACCTTAGTGAGCAAACTCATTGGCATAATGTATTCCCTCGCCCCTTAACTGTTCCTTGACCATCACAACTAAATGCCTAAATGATTTGTGGTGCACAAAAATGTTTGGCACATCGATATTACATGCAAAGACACAATATACTCACCGGTTGTGTTTATTCGGCTCGCTGTGAACTAACCTTAACATCTAACCCTGACCTAACCCTTACACAAGCTCTAACACATAAAAGTACGCTCTGACCCTCGAGCAGTCCATTGAAAAAGTGAGGACTGGCCAAAATGTCCTCACTCAATAAGGTCTAAGGCTTATAGTCCACACACAGATAGAAGTACTTGTACAAAAACACACACACACACATATATATATATATATATGCAAATATAAAAGGCCAATCTGACAGAAACAGAGTAAATTGGC
This sequence comes from Paralichthys olivaceus, assembly GCF_024713975.1. NCBI lineage: Eukaryota > Metazoa > Chordata > Actinopteri > Pleuronectiformes > Paralichthyidae > Paralichthys > Paralichthys olivaceus. The sequence continues at coordinate 7,855,403 of NC_091103.1, forward strand.
CAATTATGGATCCAGGCCTATTGGGACAGCTCGTCTACATGAGTGATCGCAGGATTGAGGAAATAAATACATGATTGACTGACACACACACACACACACACACACACACACACACACACACACACACACACACACACACACACACACACACACACACACACACACACACACATCACTTCAAATACCAAAAATGATACCCACAAATCAGGCAGCTTTCATTTCAACAGTACAAGTACAAACTAATGGGACCCACAATACTAACACACACACACAGACACATGCACACACTTTTCAGTCTCGTCTGTAATGATGTGTGTCTGTCTGAGTGCATATTGATGGAGCAGCTATTGAAGTCACAGGGGATTCATTGTCCACAACACGAGACTGATCACAAAGACGCTCCTAAGGGCCTTCAATTTTCAGTTGTAGACAGAGAGACAATGATGAGGAGAGAGTGTCAAAAGGGGAAGAGGGGGTGAAATGAGGTGTCAACAGAGAAAAGAGAGAGAACAGAAAAGATGGGGAGAAAAAAGTTGACCCTGATCAGGAACATCCAGATGACTCTTTTGAAGCACACTTTGAAAATTCAGTTCCAAACATGCTCAGGAGAGGAGGTCGATGTGAACTGAGGTTCAGGGAGGAAAATGAGGGGCGCAGCTTCAGTGTATGTGTGTGTGTGTGTGTGACTCTGATCATCAGGCTGCAATGACTGGCTGCCACCCACAAATCACACTCAGTCAGTCTGTATTTTCACACTCTTCTTATTTTAGCTTTCTGTGTCATTTAGGAGAAAATCCTGATTCAAAACTAAAGGATGACACCGATTTTTTCAGTGTTGTCTACAAATC